>NC_046382.1:35861612-36168547 GCF_011125445.2 Fundulus heteroclitus
AGCCATGTGTCATCTGGTCTGTGGTTGTGACAGAGGAATTGTGTGTACTCAGCTGGAGGATCATGTGACCACTGGCGTATAACGTAATGTTGTCAGGGGGTCCAGCAAGGATGGTGTGTTAACAAGGGAGCGGGGTGAATATTATTGTCTCTGGGCACCAGATGCCAGCTGGCAGAGGCACAAGGGGAATAAACAGTGAGTGGGTTGAACAATTGCCGTTATTGACAGTTGAGCCAACAGAGAAAGTCTTTACCACTAGGAAGCACACAAAGCTGAATTCATGCAGATACGTGCAGTTGTAATGCCAGAGCAACACAAACAAAAACGTGTGTCATGCACTGTTTAAAAACATTTATTGCTTTAAAAGGTATTTATGTACGCAGCACTAATATCTGTGCACACATACTCAGATAATTGCACAAAAGAATTGTATAAAAGCTAAAAAAAAAACTTGACTATAGCAACTTCTCAAAGAAACCCTTGGACAATGACTTTTCCTTTGTTTCAGTATTAGTTTCTTTTAACTGTACCTCCTCATTATCCCTTAACCCATTTTTTCAGACAGCCATAATTGTTATTAAATTTGAACAGAATGGGGTCAGTTGTGCGAGCCATTCACCACTGTGTTTAGTAATTAACGCTTTAGAGTGATTATCTCATTAGGACAGACAAAGGTTGCTAATAGGCACCTCAGTTAGTAAGATGATGTTGGAGCAACAAAACTAGTCTGGTTTGAATGTGGTTGAGATTCATGGGATTACACAGCAGCACGTAGATGTCTGAAAAGAAATTGATATTTTTTAACACGCTTTTCTGATTTAAAGTTAAACATTGGGGGAGACATATTGGAAACCTTACTGTTCAGAAGGTTTTGGGTTTCCCTGTTTCTGGAAACATGAATGCATCACCATCCCGTAATAGTCTATTCGATGTGACCCTATTGTGCTCAACCAATCAAAGTTCACTCGCTCTTCAGTTCAGTCATTGCACCTTGGTAATCAGCAGGTACTAACCATCGGAAAACAACAACTTTCTTCCTCTTCATTAAGGTCTCTCACGTTTTTCATTTCAGCAGTGTTTATGCGTCCATGAGACTGTAAGATTTCCTCTTTTATTGTTTGGTCAGGTACTAAAATACTGGGCAATTCTTTAGTTCCCTGCTCAAAGTAATCTAAAATAATACTTGATTCAATTCAATTCAATTTCAATTCAATTTTATTTATATAGCGCCAATTCATGAAACATGTCATCTCCAGGCACTTTTACAGATTGGTCAAAAATTTCCCGACAAGCAGCATTCACTTCTGGAGACGCATTGAGCCACAGGGAGAGTCGTCTGCATTTTCCATGGCTTTGCAGCAATCCCTCATACTGAGCAAGCATGAAGCGACAGTGGAAAGAAAAAAACACCATTAAATTGTTTAATTCTGTGTGTTTTGACATAATAATCATTTGTATTGCAATATTTATCCAGGAAGATGCAGACTCCAAATTCTCTGTGACTGCTCCATTCTGTTCATGCACATCTGACCGACAGAGCATCTGCGTTGTTATTTTAATTAATGAGAACGGTTCCACATTCTCCCTGACTTCTCCGAACGTCACCGTCAGCGGACCCGCTCTCCATCATTCACCATCAAAGTTCCAGTTAGCTTGTAATGACGATGATCGCACATGCTCTCCTCGGGCTCCAAGAAACGTTGGAGAAGAGCTCGACAGAGTTCCCAGATTGCACATTTTCTGCTCCTGTACCTGTCCGTTCCATTCCAGATCGCCTCTGTGAGTCCGTGAAAAGCAAAGCCTACTACATCCACAGTTACTCCGTCTTGCTCCAACGTGAGTTCCTTGGGGTTCGAGGAGAGCATACGCAAGAGATACAAGTTCATGCGACAAAAAAGGGGATATAAGGGAGCCAGAAACAAATCAAACTTTTCATTCATCCTTTGAACATTGTCCGAAAAGTTCTCTGTTGCTGATTATCAACTTCAAGTATGGTCAATAACAATGGCAGAGTACATTGGCCACCAAAAACCTATATGTTTTTGTATTTACATTTGTATTTAATATTAATACTAAATGACAAATTTGCTTCTTTTTATTGTGAAAAAACAGTAATTAGCATCCAATATTTAAATAAAACAGTCAACTGTATTGTGAATATTTGAAAAAGATGTTTTAATTTGCAGTAACTGATCTCTCGTTACCCTATTTTACTGGATGTTGTTAGCGTTCTTTTTCCTGTTTGGTACAATTGCAATTGTGGAGCTTGACCTGGCTGGAGTCCGATGGACTGGAACAAAGCAGAAAATTGCACTTGTTCCGTCAGCGGGTCCGCTGACGGGGACGTTCGAAGAAGTCATGGAGAATGTGGAACCGTTCTCATTAATTGAAATAACAACGCAGTTGCTCCATTGGACAGACGTGCACGTATGTGAACGGAACGGAGCAGCAAAGTGAAATATTGTGGACTCACATATAAATTAAACTCTGCAGCTGCAACAAGCAGACTGAATAATTCTTTCAGGGCATAAAAAGTGATAAAAAGAAGCTTCTTTCAAAAATTCATTTTACAAGGTCAATGTTGTCACAGGCTTATAGCTAACTCCTGAGGTGGATCAAAGGTGTAATGTCCATTTTAGGACCTTGCAAGTCATCACGGGGAGTAGAGAACACATCCAGATCATTTTTATAAATAAAACAGAGGCCATTATTTAAAATGCATCATAAAATGCTGGATTATAGATACAAATCCACCTAAAGACAAACACCTTAACAGTTGGAGACATGTCCTGTGATCTGGTGAGATTAAAACTAATGTTTAATCATAATGAACATTGTTATGGTTGGATGGAAAAGGGAAAAGTTTGCAAACCTGAGAACAACATCCCAACTGTGAAGTATGGAGGTGCCAGAATCATCGGGAGGAAAGAGCATTATGTGCAAATATTAAAGCAACAGCTAAATATAAAAGCCAGGAAGTCAAGGCATGGGTGCAAATGGATCGACAAATGGACACTGTCCCTAAGCAGCTGGCATTTGCTGTATGACTATATTGTTTATTAAATAATAATAATAATAATAAATAATTTTGGTAATCTAAGTTGACCTAAAAAAAGGAAACAATTAGTTGGATTTAAGTCAGGCAGTAAGAAAATTTTTATTATTTTGTCAAATGTATGTAAACATCTGGTTTAAACATTATATTTTGCACAATTCAACCCTAAAATATTTTTTGAACTGCCTTCAGCATTCAGTCTTTGCTGTTAGGAGTCTATCCACATCCCACATCTTAACGCCACAGATTTTCTGTTTTGATCTCTGACAAATGTTACATTTTTTACCAATTTGGACATAAGCTTCAACTCACTTTGTTGCTGAAAAATAAAATCCCTTTTCAGTTTTCAAACAGATTCCAGGATTTTTGTTTTCATCACTCATGTCCAGGTTTTCATCCACCTTAACCAGAAGGTTATTTCCATCTGAAAAACCATTAGCCCCCGAGCATAATGCTTCCATCAATACCATATTCCACGATGGGTATGGTGTTCTTTTGATAATGTGCTGTCATTTTGTGCCTTATGGAATTGTGGCCTAGAGATTAAGTGTGGCTCCTTTAAAATGTAATACATTTTTTCACAAGGTTTTGACCAAGCCTCAATGTCTGCATTAAAAGAACAGGCATCTCTCAATTCTATCCCCCAGTCCTGACCTATAAACACAAGTTATCACATGTAGAACACAACCAGTACAGTTGAACACTACCTGCAGCTCCTTCAGCATTAGTCAGGTTCTTGCTAGCAAGCGCATCCAGCTTTCTGTCATGGCATTTGTCATTGAGACCCTGGTGCAGGCAGCAACCATGAACAAAAGATAAAGGTTTAAATGACTAATCGAAGTGAAGTTAAGGCTTCTTCCAGGCTCGGGAGCGGGTTCCAGGATGTCACTGAGGATGAGTAGCAAGTAATCATTTTAGTGTCTAATATTGGAATCTGTGATGGGCTCTTCGAGTAATAATGGAGGCTTACTTGTCAATGGAGAGGGGAGGTATCCAGGGGAGTAGGTGAGGATATCCACAGGAGTCCAGTCTGGCAGGTTGGGTGTGTGTTGAACAGAATCTGAAGATGTTGATTTCCTTATAGCAGGAGGAAACGGCAGCGGACTGATGGATCATCAGAAGATGGAGAGACAGGTGAATGATGGTTGGTTAATGGTGGGGTCCTTTTTGGAAGAAACCCGGGGGTAAGACCACCAAGGATATCCAGAGAGCGAGGAGACAAAGGACTGGAAACCTGAAAGATTAATACAAAGTGGAATAATGCCTCTTCCTGAAAGGGGAACACACAGGAGGTAAGCAAATGATAATTAGAACAATAAAGCGCAGAGGCCTGATTACCACTTTGAGAGTAAGAACTATTTGGCATCTGTTTTAGGGAATTCACTCGTCCTAATTGGCCCGAACGAGCTTCAGCTGCATAGACACACCTGCCAGTCACACCCTGCAACGATAGTTATCTTTTCCCAAAACCCTGGATTAAAATATTTTAAGTTTGATTTGTAGTTATTCAAAAATATTTTTGTTCTCTCCCTGAAAGAAACAAAAGCCAGAAAATGATCTAGAGGAGCTGCCAGTGGAGATTTCCTCCTCCAGCAGGGAATTTGGAACAAAGTTTAGAACTCAGGAAGAAGGGAATCACATATTACAACAACTTTTGTCATATTAGTATATATATATATTAGCATAAGTATTACTCTAAAGGATGATCTAACATACTTTGATCATTTGTATATCCATTTATTGGGATACAGTAGCTACAGTGAACAGTTTGTGTCAAACAGAATAACCATAAAAATAAATGAAACTACAGCCTAAAAAATGTCTATTCTGCCATGTTTCTGATTATGTATTCCTACTGACTTTATGGTTAAGAGTTAGTTCATTCTACTGACCCTGATTAAAGCAAAACTGCTCATTAGTGAGAAGGAAAAAATTTGTAGCAAGTAAGTAAAATGGTTAATACTTAAAAAGTCTTCCTTTCTTAAAGGTTCAATTCACCTAATGTTGGTAAAAGGGAAAAAGACACCAGCAATCTAACCAGAAAAACAGATACATTTATGCATACTTCTATTAGAAGAAATGTCTTGTGCCCATATTTTAACCCCCACCCCTTACCTATTACAGGAAAATGATTGTCAGTGCCACATTTTGTTAGCGGGATCTCTCCTTTTCCTGTGTATGAATAAAAGGGAAGGATTGTGGATTTAAAAGACTGCTTCTATTGGTGAAGCACCTTCTTTGATCTGACAGACCTGTGCCAGACCTCAGAGGGCTCATCTCCCTCGATAACAAGACAAAGAGGATAAACGTGTTGATAGTGGCAGACGGCGCAGGAATTCTGGGCAAATGTGTCAAATTAGTTCTCACATCTAGGCTTCATTCCTCTCCGCCTCACTATGATCTCTTGTTCCCCTCACTCTGCTGCACCTTACACCCCCGTCACTTTATCCCTCACTCCTCCCTCAAACGTCCTGTAATTCCGCCTGTGACCCTGTTCACTGTCTTACTCTATCAGTTTATCTACGCTGATAAAATGAAATGGGATTAAAAATTGGGAATCTGGTAAAATCCCTGAAGTGGTGGAAAACGCTACCTGACTCATTAATTGCCAGAACATTTTTAAAATTCTGTCAAATTGGATCACAATACAAATTTTGCTATTGCTATATATCAGACATATTTAAAAAGCTCTATTTGTTTTTTATGTGAAACATCAAATAGAGCTGTGATGGTTGATCAGAGATAAGGCTTTTTGTCTTTGAATGTGGTATATCTGCTGGACCAGCCAGGCTTCTTAGATCGCTGCAAAGCACGGACACAGTGAGACACTCCAAATTTCTTAAAAGGTCCTGAGACAATGGGAGAATAAAACTCTCCTGTTCTGTTGAACAGAAATGGATAAGTGGTAGACCCAAAAGAATTTCACCTGCACTGATCTTTTCAAGAAGACAAAGGCAAATCCTTGACTCAAAATTATCGCCCTTCCTCATGTGGCCCAATTGCTGTGAGATGGCATCTGCAACAGAGGGGCTTCAAGAATTAAAAACCAAGGTGATGTCACCCCCCACACAGTAATTTTGCAAGGGGACCTTGCAAGGGAGCACTAAATAAGGGACATTCAAAGGTGAAAGACTTTTTTATTCTCTGAAAAGGGAAATGCCTTGTTTCCTCACAGCATTACTGGCACGAGTAGATCCCACAGGTTATGTTTTCTGCACAGCAAAGTGAAGGAGGCTCCATCACTATATGGGGTGCTTTTTCTTTACCAATGTAGAGTTTGCAGACATGTTGCAATTGGGATTCCTCCAAACTGATGGTCTTTGTCTGTAGGGTCATGACTGCATGGGTGTTACATCGATTATTTATCTTTGAAGTAAAAAGTTTGACCAGGTAAGACACCATATCCAACGTAACCATGTTTTTGCTGCAGTTCGGGGAGAAGAAAAATCACCTTTGTTTGTCATTGCAACGTACATTCCAATGATACGTACCCTCTGCATTTAACCCATACCTTAGGGTGCAGTGAGCTGCCACTGTGCAGTGCCCATGTAGTATTCTGAGTCTTACAGCCTCTAGATAATATGGTATGAAACCTTTCAGTAATGTGCTCTGTGCTTCTCGTATCTTGAATGCTATTCCAAGAAAATTTATTACACACTACTTGGGGTCAGATCATCATAGGTTCTTGTTCTCTTTCATGCTGGAACCCTGATTTCAAACCACCCTATTCATCCATCCATTGCCTATGCACACTCGTCCTTGCAGGGTTGCAATGTAGGTTGTGCATATTCTCAGTGCTCACTGGGAGAGATGGAGGGCATGCTTTGGATAGGGTCCATCACAGGGTAAAAGAGAGTAACACACAGTGATTCTTATGGGCAATAAGAGCAACCATTTGACAGCCATGTTATTGGACTGGGGGAGGTAGCCAGAGCCCATGCAAGCACAAGGAGAACATGCAAACTATGCTGAAAGACCCCAAGTTCAAATACTCTGTATAAATCCAAGTGGCATCAACAAGTTTGCAGTGAGATTGACACTAACTTCAAAACAATTTAATAGAAGAAAATCCTGAGCATATCTAAAGTGCTACAATAAAGATTTTTCTTGTGCTTCAGCCATTACTGTCATCATCATACACCTGAAGTTTAACATAATCAGTCATGACAAAATGACACAAATGTTGGAAGATGTAATGATTTTTATTTCTCCCAAGGCAGCAAAAGTGGGAAGGTGCAAACAAAAGCTTTAGATATTCAGCCCACAGGTATGCAACAAAAAGTTTCTTAACAATCAGTTTTTAAGCCATTTGTATAAATATCTGCTTATTTTTCCTAAAAAAAGTTGTTTACCTGTGGATGGGTGGTGACACACTAAAAAACATTGCAATCTTGGTAAATATGTTAGTGTGGATTGAATCTAAGTCTAGACAAGTATAAGCCAACTCTTCTCTTCTATATTCAATTTCTACTGTTTAAGTTTAAAGTTAAAGCTGTTGCATAAGTACATTTATAACATGTAACTACTTAAACTGAGGTCATCTCAAAATCATATTAATTTTCACAATAGAACCCTGGTTTTCAGCCAACCAGTTTGCACTATTTACCGAGATGATGTCCAGCTTGTAAATAAAGTTATTTAGCAAATGAATTTACTCTCACTTAATGCTTTGCATTGTGGAAATTCAATAAATATGTACTTCTTCATGAAGTAAAAATTAATACTGATACCAAAGTTTAGTGTTTTTATTTTTATTTTTTTACCTGAAAGCCATGACAGCAGGCAGCTTGTATCAGTGGCTCTATATTTCTACCAAGTTTTTCCATACTTTTTATCTTTTTCTGTCTACTTTTAGAGTGGGTGTATGTTCCTTTTCAATTCACAAGATGGAACTCACTATTTTGTGGTAAATTTTGCTGCTCATCAATTTTATAAAGAATTCATTTTTGGAGACATTATAGGGCAGCGTGTGGTCATTGTTTATACCATGAATCAACTGTTAGCTCTCACTAACAAAACAGCCACAGCAGTAGTGGCTCAGCCAGATATCCCAAGGGACATAAGCAGGAAGACTTGTGGGAGATAGGCGGGAAGAAGCCGATATACCTGGAGGAAGAAATATAAACCCGTGTTTCCATCCACCATCATGGGAAACGTAAGATCCATCACAAATAAAGTGGAGAAGTTAGATGCTCTAACAAGACACCAGAGACTGTATGGAGAGTCTAGCTTGCTGATGTTAACCAAGACCTGGCTGTCACGGTCTGTCAATATGGATGGCTTCTAGCTGATCAGAGTCGACAAAATGAGGGACAGTGGTAAGAAATGATGAGGGGTGTGTTTGTTAATAACAGATGGTGCAGCTCTGGACATGTTACAATTAAAGAGCCGCTTTGCACTAAGAATATTGAGCTTCTAGTTGTCGAGCTCAGGCCTTTCACGGTCCCAATAGAGTTCCCACACTTCAAAGCCATAGCAGAGAATGTGCCGCAGTCTGCCAACCCTGGAGCAGCCTGTGACGTCATTAAGCGGAATGCAAACAAAACATCCCTAGGCACTTTTTCTAATCTCATGGGATTTTATCCATGTATCCCTGTCCTCTATCCTCCCCACCATTATGTTACCTGCAAAATTATAAACAATAATATACTGAACTTGCTGTATGTAAATTGCAAATGGGCATACAACTCAACACTCCACCCTCCCCTGGGCTGCTCGGATCACAACTTTGTTTATCGCCAGCCTGTATACAAACCTCTTATGCCTGAAGAGCTAGTTGTGGCACAGTGAGGAAATGGTCAGAGGTGGAGAGAAGAAGCCATCAGTTAACCTACTAACCTGTCATTGGCATGGATGATGATATCATCCATGCTATCCTAGGAGCAATGTGAGGATTGTGTTCTTTGATTTCTCCTGTGCTTTCAACACCATCCAACCACAACTCCTGAAGAACAAGCTGGAGCACTCAGGAGTTGACCGCCACCTGTCCCAGTAGATACTGGATTACCTCACTGGGCCAACCGCAATATATGAGTACATGGGGTGTCTCTGACAGGCTGTTCTGCAGCACGGGAGCACCGCAGGGAACTGTACTGGCACCATTTTTGTTCACTTTCTACATTGCAAACTTCTCCATCAGCTCCCCAGGTTGCCACCTTCAGAAGCTCTCTGATGACTCTGCCATATTAGGACTCATGACATATGAGGAGTAGTCAGAGTACAGACAGTGGAAAGAGAGCTTTGTAGACTAGTGCCACAGAACCACCTCATGTTAAATGCAGGGTAAAAAAAGGAGCTGGTGGTCGACTTTCATAGATGCAGGCCCACCTCCATGACAACATCCAGAGAACTGATGCTGAGATAGCAGACTCTTATAAGTACCTGGGTGTTCACCTTAACAATAAAATGGACTGGAGTCACAATACAGATACTCTTTACTTGAGGGGGCAGAGCAGGCTCTCCCTGCTGAGGAGGTTGAGGTCTTTTGGAGTGCAAGAGTGCTCCTGAAGATCTTCGAATCTGTGGTGGCATCAGCCATCTCCTATGGTGTGATCTGATGAAGCAGCAGCTTTATCTGTAGCTGAGACGAAGTGGATGGACAATAAAAACTAATAATAATAACTTTATTAATGAAGCGCTTTCAAACAACGTGCTGAAAGGTAGGTGATAAAAAGAGCAAAACAAAGAATAAAACAATGCTATTTAAGAACAGGTAAAACATGAAAACAAAAGTAAACAACAAAAATAAAACAATATGAGTTAAGGCATCAAATTAAACCGCATAAGGTGAACAAGTTGGCCTGTAGCTTGGCTTTGAAAACCTCTACAGGCTATAAGGATAAGTTCATTGGGAGGGACAGCTCTGTCAAAAGGTGCAATTTTGGCAATTAAAGCGAAGCCAGAGTGACGCGACACCTGCGATGGATGCAAAGCGACAGTGGCCGTCTGTGAACGGCCTGAATTCGTATGACTCAACAAATTATTACTACCGAGACATGTCCAGAAAGGACCAAGCCTGGAGAAGAGTGAGTGAGGAGACTGGAGGGACCAGTTAGTGAAAGCATCACTAGATTGCACCATTGTACTATTATATTTCTGGCTTGTCCCTCGCTGTGTAATTTGTCAGCTGGCATGCGATTTGCTGCCGATATGTCAGGCGAGCAACAGCACAGAAAAGTGGCAAATTTGTCGCCGAAATCGCATTCGGTGTGAATGCACCTTTGCAATCTCTGCTGCTCACAACAGCCTCAATGAGTGTTTACAACATGCAAATGGTTGCACAGGTTCTGATCTGATCATGAATAGTTTACACTGTCTCTTAGATGCTGAGGTACGCATGCTCGCGGCTTAGCTACTCTGAGATGCTCCACTGTCATGCATATTGTTGTTGCAGATTATCCCATATTGTTCAATAAATAGGCAAGTGTTTCTACACTGTTTTTCCGCAGTTTAACTTGAATATTTCATCTGTCTTACCTAAGTGTGCCATATTAACAATAATTGTGCAATATTTACTCTGGTATTAACTATATTTTTTCTATGCTGGCTGGCCTTTCTGATAAATATCATTTTCTGTTGCTTTTGAGCAACAGAGAATTATCTTGTTTTCTTCAGTACTAAAAAGTATGTGTAACTCTGTCTGTGTCTTTACCCAATTGTGGGACAATAATGAGATTTTTTAATGTAATTTTATTTCATCAAATCATTGCATCATCATCATCATTAAAAATCTATTTAGGAGTCTTACAAATTTTCTTTTTTTATTGTAAGATCATCTCTTAGAACATCCCAACACAAGTAGCTGTGTCTTGATGTCAGTTTGGTGGTTCAGGTTCACTACATTAAATAGAAGCAGGCCGTTTTTAAAGGACACCAGAAAAGCTGAAGGGGGCATAGGCTGAAACGAAATGATACCAGATGCTCTCTGCATGCAAGTTTCTGTGTGAGTTTGTTGTCAAAGGAAAAAAAAAGAGATGGTTCAGATATGCAGAAGAGCATATGCAAGAAGTGTACTGATGTGTATGACCCAAGGACATTCTCCTGTGTTTTGTCCCAGGTTTCAGAGTTTGCTTTAGATGTTTTCTCCTACAACTCAGTACCCCACACCCTCACCATGACCCCCCAAACACCCAGGTATAGAGAATTGTCTTACAGCCTCTAGATAATATGGTATGAAACCTTTCAGTAATGCGCTCTGTGCTTCCAGCCAAAGCTCTGAGCAAGGTTATAGTGCTTGCATGTACTGTATGCTTTATTTATGCATGAGCCACCCTTCTATCCAGGGAAATTCTGATTCTTTTCCCGTGATAAAAGTTGCATGGCCTACCCACTCCAAAGGGAGTAAATGATTTAACACAGAGACTTATAGTATGGTAAGAAAGCAACTAATGTTAATTCAGCCTTTTTTTTAAATAGGATTCAGGTAGAAGAGATGTTGCTGTTTGAAACATGTGGATAAGCCGGATAAGTGCAAAATGAGTGGGAGCCATGTTGTGTTACAACACATAAATTTGATGATGAATTTTAAACTAGAAAAAAACACACAACTGTTGTTACCAATATTGGGCTAATAAAGACGCAACATTTGTTTTATTCAAGCAAGACTGTTGTTCAAATGTTTTGAATTAAATAGATAAAAAAAAATGAAAACTTCCAGAAAAAGGAAATTATAATTACAGTAAAATAAAAGACAAGGCGCTTGTTTTATGAAATGTCTATCATATACATTTTACGTGTTCTTATAAAAAAATGCACTTTTTGTAATCAAGCACATTTTATGTTAGATCTTCCAAAATACATTTGCGTTTTGTGCTCATTTCTTCCCACCCCTCAGTATGTGCTCATGTGTTTATGATCCAACCCATCCTGCCCTCCCTTAATCAAGACTCTGGCAAAAAGGAGGCCACATGTGCTACTGCAGAAACCCCCCCATTTCTGTCCGCATCAGAAAGCATCAAAAACTCAAATCAACATTAAAATAGTTTTATGTGTAAGTAAGATTCAGTGAACTCCATTATTTTCCCCACTATTTGCTTGAATAATTTAGGGTAGATGGCTGAATTATGGATAAAGTGTACAGTTTGAAGAAGGGGTTCATGTGCAGCCTGGGGCAATAGCCGAGCTTTAATGATGTCTGGAGTGGTGGACGGGCGGAGGGAGAAGTCGTTAGCTTCGCAGTCATTTTCTCAAGGATTAAAAACATGCTTTTAAAGCAGCAGGCGGGACGAGCAAAACGAAAAGAGCCGAGCACAAGAGGGGAGGCTGAGTTTAAATTCTGCCAAAATTCTGGAAAATTTCCTGACTCATTTTATCCTGTGAATGGGATCATTTCGAAGCTGGAGAGCAGTTCTCGAATTTAGATGATCAAACAATGCGAACATAAGCATTTAGAGTCATGCATCCTCCCTCCCAGAGGCTTTTGAATCACACAGCGTTAGCTACAAAGCCAGCAGGAGCCGCATGTTTGTGTTTTCTTCAGTTCAACACAGCCCTGTTTAAGTGTCTGGAGTCTTAAACTGGCACAGCGAGGATTTATACCATTAGCCGGTAGCAATGACATCCAAAAACACACTTTCCCGCTCACACACACATAAACACCCCTCGACAACCAGCAGGGAGTCTTCCTGTTCCCACTCATTCCGACCGGGAAGCCAAGCCCAGACTATGCTCCTAATTACCCACCTTCCTCTAATTATCCAATCATAAAGCCATTAGCAGCCTCACACCATATTAACATGGTACCGCCTACATGCCAATTTGTGCCGTGCCAAGAAACGAGTGGAGGGGATTTTTCAGTTTGTTACCTTAGACTGTGCTTTTGTAGCCTCTCCCAAACAAACATTAGATTTGTAAACAGGATTTAATAGCAATCTTTTTTTTTCATTTAACAATAGAGGCTAAGACATTTATACATATTTTTTATTCTTCCTATATGTGGTCTTATAATAATGGTTTCCTGCTACTCTTTTTTTCTACAGTATGTTTTCCAAATTTTTATTCATCGAGATGAGTTTAGTTTATGATACAGTTATTAAACAGAGATTGATTTTACAGGTTATAATCCTTCTTTTTGACAGGATATTCAGTTAATTGCTACCCTTAAAAAACTAATAATCAAAATCTAAAAGGCAATAAAAAACATTTAAGATACTTATACAAGAGTGGTACTTGTGCATTTTTATGAACTGCAAACAATTAAAGAACATCATGTCTTTAGTGTGGTCGGTTCTTGTCATTTCTCCTCTTCGCCATTTTGTAAAGGAGTTTTTGCCCACAGGAAACTGGGTCCAGAATTTACCCATTATCCAACCGACCATGCATCAATTTCAAACACACTTATTAGCCGCAATAGACTGATGTAAGAAAATTTGGCCCTTACAACAGAATATGTGACCCAAAGCAACACCAAGGTGTTTTGCTCTCCTCTGTCAAACCAAATGTCAGAAACCGTCTTTGAATATTTCTTTATTCTGATTGGAGTGATATTATTGCGGATTATCATAAACTTATTTTTCTTCATCTTATACATAGTTCTAAGCTTCAAACTCTGGTGCTAAAAGCTGAATTAGAGATGATTATTAAGGCCTTTAACTCATCTCATCTTGATGAATAAACCAGCCTTTTATGTGTTTGAATAAGAAAAAATGTGACCATCTCAAGTCAAGATACTGCTGCAAGGCTTTTAACCAACACAAAAACACTTTTACAGTTTCAACCCCTTTACATTGGCTGCCTGTATATTTTAGAATCCATTTTAAAACTCTAGTCTTTACTGTTAGAGCACATTGTGGTCAATCCCTAGCCTCTTCCAGTCAAAGGCTGTTGCAAATAAGAGGACACTTGACCTAGTTGTGAAACACTTTAGTGATACTCTGTTTACTTACAAAGATGAAGGCTTATCATTTTAACATATTTTAACCAGTCTTTGTGTGGTTTGAAAGAATGGCTTTAAATCAACAAGAACAAAAGTGACTTTAAAATGAGGATAGAAATAGCAAGGCAAGGCAAGGCAAGGTGAGGCAAATTTATTTGTATAGCACATTTCAGTACAAGAACAACGCAAAGTACTTTACATGGTTAAAACATAGGAAAATAAAACCAGAATAAAAAGTTGGAATAAAATAGATTTAAACAAAATAAAACATGGGGACATGGAAACTAAAAGCAAATACTAAAAACAGTGTGACTACAAACGTAAACTAATGATGTTTCAGTAAAACAGTTTAACTAGGACAGTCGAAGGCAATCCTAAACACGTGTCTTTAATCTTGATTTAGAAAAGCTCACGCTTTCAGCGCTTTTACAGCTTTCTGGAAGTTTGTTCTAGATAAGTGGAATATAGGAACTAAATGCTGCTTCACCATGACTGGTTCAGGTCCTGGTTCCAGTTCTGCAGAATAGACCTGAGGCGGAAGACCTTAGTGATCTGGAGGGTTTATACGCTGATAACAAGTCTGTGATATATTTAGGTGCTAAGCCATTTAGGGATCTATAGACTAACAGAAGTATTTTAAAATATATTCTCTGAGATACAGGGAGCCAGTGTAAGGACTTTAGAACTGGGGTTATGTGCTCTACTTTCTTAGTCTTGGTGAGGACGCAGGCAGCAGCGTTCTGGATCAGCTGCAGCTGTCTGATCCACTTTTTAGGCAGACCTGTGAAGACACCGTTGCAGTAATCAATTCTACTAAATATAAACGCATGGATTAGTTTTTCCAGATCCTGCTGAATCATTAGTCCTTTAATCCTGGAAATGTTCCTCAGGTGATAGAAAGCCGACCTTGTAACTGTCTTTAGATGCTTTTGGAGGTTCAGGTCTGAGTCCATCACTACTCCCAGATTTCGGGCCTGATTAGTGGTTTTTAGCTGAAGCGACTGAAGCTGTGTGCTAACTTTTGATCACTCCTCTATTGGTCCAAAGATTATTACTTCAGTTTTGTTTTTATTTAATTGAAGAGTAAGTAAGTAAACTTTATTCATATAGCACCTTTCACAGGATAAAATCCACAAAGTGCTTCACAATAAAAACAACTCTAAAACAGCACAAAATAAAAATCTAACAAGATAAAACAGCACAAAATGTAACATCATAGCATAAAACTAGTTAAAAACTAGTTTATAAGCCAGTTGGAACAAGAGGGTCTTCAACTGCTTCTTAAAAGAATGAACAGAGTCAAGACAGTGCAAAGAAAAAGGCAACACATTCCACAGTCTGGGGGCCACAGCTTTAAAAGACCGATCCCCTCTGGTCCTGAAATTAGTTCATAGAACCATTAACAGCCTTTGGCTTGAGGATCTCAAGCTACGAGAAGGGGAATACGGTTGTAAAAAGCAGGTGCTTGGCCACTCAGGGCTCCAAAAGTAAAGACTAAAATTTTAAAATGAACTCTAAAATGTACTGGTAGCCAATGTCAAAAGATTAAAACTGGGGTAATAATGACTTTTCTCTATCAGAACATTAACCTGAAACAATAATAGCTCTTTTTTCAAATCATACTGGACAAAAATCTTAAATACTATTCTAATACAAGGATTTTTCTATCTAAAATAAAAATTAAAAAGTAGCAGTCTCACAAAGACACTTATTTTACAAATGCATATGTGAATACTCCAGTCTTTAGTTTTCTTATGCAATCCTATTTTTTTCATTTATCTTTCTTATCTCCCATCCACATTTTGCTGTAGTGCTGATCTTACTTTGTACTGTCTTTGTATTTTTTATCAATAGGCATATGTACACATTTTGCACATTTCTTGAGGCCACCCTGCTCAGTTGCACTCTTCTTTGTTTTGTTTTTAACTAATAGCTGTGCAGTATTTTTCTTATGTTGCAAATTTGAACTTACTGCATAGTCTCCTATTCTTATTTTCTGTATTTATATTTCTTACCCTTGTGTGTATCCGCATGCTTCATTTTCGTTTCACTTTACCGCTGATACACTTGAATGTCCTCACTATGAAACCATAAAGGATATTTCTATTCTATTTTACTTTCACATTTTTTGTTGATCAACAAATAAGCATTAAAGTCTTTGAAATTATATTGCGCAAGCAGAATCCCCTAAAGTGACTCAACAGAAAACTGGTTGCTGTCCTTGGTCCACTGGCTCTGCATCAGTGAGAAAAAAAAACCTCTCAACGTTTACATTCTGTGTAGGAAGTGCAAAGACAAAAGGCAATCTTCAGTAATTATGAGAAGCATGCTGTGCCTTTGGCCTTCTCAAAATATTTGATCCACTTCTGGAGCCTTCTAACCCTTTTTCCCAGTGTAACAACAAACTCAGGTAACTCTAACAGCCTTTACATATTTTTATGTGTCCATGTGACCAACAAGATCAATGGCACTTTTGTCATACGCAGAAATACATCCGCCAGCTTTGCACACTGTCCAGACTGAAATGGTAAATTTATTTTGTGGTTCATCTGTAAAGCTACAATTGTTCTTTAACATCTGGTAAACAGCAGCATCAGCCCTACCAGCGCTGCCGACGGGTCCGTCTCTGAGCAGTGAAGAAATATGACGTCACATGATGTCTTCTTCCATGTATCACATCAGTCAATTCAAATAAATGACCTGTGACGACATCATGGTGTAATCAAACAGATCCTGCTGACACATTAGTCCTTTAATCCTGGAAATGTTCTTTATGAGATAGAAGGCCGTCTTTGTAATTGTCTTTAGATTTGAAGGTCTAGCTCTGAGTCCATCACTACTCCTAGATTCCGGGTCTGATTTGTGGATACTAGCTGAAGCAGCTGGAGCTGTGTACTAACTTTTGATCGCTCCTGTATTGGCCCAAAACAAATTACTTCAGTTTTGTTTTTATTCAACTGTACAAAACTATGGCACATCCATGCATTGATTTCTTCAAAGCTTTTACCCAGTGCTTGAATGGGTTCATAGTCACCTGGAGACATGGTGATGTAGAGCTGTGTGTCGTCTGCGTAGTTATGGTAACTTCTGTTGTAGTTTTTTATGATCTGAGCTAGAGGGAGCATGTAGATATTGAATGGGAGTGGACCCACGGATACTCCTTACAGATTTATATTTGAAGTGATATTTTAATCCTTGCACATTGTCTTTTCTTTTGGAAAATGCATTTCTCATTTAATATCAGAAAAGAAAAACTTTTGAAATTAATGAAAATAATTTATAGTTTAAATCTGCCTCTGCTGTGAAAAACTTTTTAGCTAAACTGTGCATCGTAAAGAAATAGTTTGTTAATTTTTTCAGAGGTAAGTGAGTTGTGTCAAATGTAGTTAAGAATTAGCAAAAGCCAAGTCTCTAATGACAATAGCAACAATTACACCCCATTTTAACAAAGAATGACTATGCAGATTTGTTGAACATCAGTAAACCAAACTTTGTAGTAAAAACCAAAAGTCGGATTGAGTTTTTATTAAATAAATAAAATTATTCTTGTATTAAAGTTGTAGGTATTTATTTAATCACAGGATACAATATTATGGGGTTAAAATATGTGCTTGCCTCAGTAACATTTATTTAGATCAGCCATAGTTATTGATCTGTCAGAGCAGGTGGATTATTATACTAAATGGCAAAATAAAAGCAGAGGCTATAGGCAGAAGATCTAAAGTAGGGGATAAAAAAAAATCCTTCTAGCTGTTCTCCTTAAATAAATCATGACTGGAGAATTTGACTTTTACAGTTGGCACTTTTAGTAACATCAACCTGGAGATACAAAGCACCTTTATAAACTTTTTAGACTTCCACTTCCGATGGCATGTCCAAATACAGTCAAAAATATTTTTCTAACTGCAAGACCAAACAAAACACAGACAAGTTCACGAAGATATTTGCGAGCCCTAAGTGCTTGGAATCAGAGTTTGCACACCCTTCTTATTTACAAAGTACACTGCCTTGCAAAAGCATTCACCGCTTTAATTTTTTTTAGCTATGTTGTTACATGTAACTGAAATGTGGTTAAATCTGATTTTATGTGATCGATCAGAACAAACTAGTATATATATATATATATATATATATGTAGATATAAAACAGACCTGCCATAAGAGGGCAGCCCAACAGAACTCACAGATCGGGCCAGGGGGCATTAATTAGAGAGGCAGCGCAGAGACCAAAGGTAATCCTAAAGCAGAGACTGGAGGATCTATCCAAAGGACCACATTAAGCCATAGAGCTGGGCTTTATGGAAGAATGGCCGGAAAATAGCCATCACTAAGTGTTAAAGATAAGAAGGCATGTTTTAAAGGAGGAAGGTTTTCTGGTCAGATAAGACAAAAATGTAACTTTTTGGCCACCAAACCAGTATGTCTGATGCAAATCCAACACATCCCATCACTCGAAGAACACAGTCCTCACAGTAAAGCATGGTGGTGGCAGCATTATCCCCGGGGTATGTTTTCCAGCAGCAGGAACTGAGAAACTTGTCCTAGTTGAGGGAAAGACATGGATAAATACAGGGATATTCTGGAGCAAAACCTGTGTTAGTCCGCTTGTGTTTTGAGGTTCACCCTCCAACAGGACAATGACCCGAAGCATACAGCTGAAGTTACAGGAAAACATTCAAATGGTATGGAATGGCCTAGTCAAAGTCCAGACTAAAATACTGATATTCACAAGGGGAAAAAAAACAATATGAGCAGTTTAGCCCTGAGGAATGAAGAAAAAGGGCAATATGTGGTGAGCTCATAGAAACTGACCCAAAGCTACTCACAGCTAGAATTGCCCCAAAAGGTGGCTTTACAAAGTACTGACCCTAGGAGAGGAAGAACAGTTATGCATGCTGAATTTTCTGTTATTCTGTCCTATTTGTTGTTTGGTTCAGAAAGAATATAAATCTTCAAGGATGTTGCCAGGTTCTGTAAATGAAATGGTGCAAAAAAAGAAAAAGGCCCAAAGGGGGTAAATATTTTTGCAAGGCCCTGTACATGCAAATGGAGATCTCCTAAAACAGCACTACCTAGCCAATAGCCTGTGTGTGACACAGTCTAACAACATAAATGAGACATTATGCGTGCATTTCGGAGATTGCCCACCCATTTTTATCAAAAGTGGATTTATGTAAATTGTAGCCCGAGAAAATTGCTTTGGATTAGACAAAAAGAAATACCATCTGCTGAAAGTTGGAGATTATTTCTAGGTGGGAGAAGAAAAGTGGGGAGATGACCTGCTGCAGAGGTGGGTTACAAAAACTGTAGAAAAAAATATGTTAAAAAACCACCAGGCCAGGATGTTGCTGACGGCGTGATTGATTATTTTAATGTATTGCCTTTATTTAGTGAAGTCATTTTTTTAAGCAAAATAAATTACATGTTTGAAAATAATGAACATAAAGCTTGGCGTTTGCGGACATGGTAAGGGGGCAGCAACATCACAGACCAAGTGAAAATATTAGAGTTCAACTGAACTGAAGTATAGACAGAAACACAATATTTAAGAAGTTAGCACAACACGCATTTCGACACATTTGGTAACATTTAGCAGGCTGGACCTGTTTTGAAGTATTGACTTGACATCTATAGGCTGGAGATACTATCAGCATCCAGCAAATGTATCGCAGCAAACACCAACTGCCGCTTAAAGTCATGGAATTATGTTTTTTTTGTTGTGTTTGTTTGTCTTTTTCATATTTGCTTCTTTGGCATCATTCACCAAACATTAAAATAATGCAAACTAAGTTGAAGGTGAACTGCGGCTAAATGTATTATTAATGTGTTCAGGCCCAGCAGCATGTTGCGCAACAGAGCATCCAGATTGTTCCCTCCTTTATTCATACCCATCAGAGGGATGGCAGGTTATTGGAGGGAATGGGGCGGATGAAGAAGACGCAGAGCACAGATGTTGGTGCAGCTGCAGAGCCGAGGAGATATTCGGGTTAACGGCCGGCGCAAGACGTGCACAGACTGTGTTAGAACAACTCCGATGGTGCTTGCTGCAGCCCTGGATCAGACACTTGATTGAGCTGGAAGTCCAAACATGCAGCTTAATCAAGTTAAGCAAAAAAGCTTAGGAACAATTTACTACCTTTCATATAACTCAAAGTATAGTTGAAGAGAAAGTTGGTTGAAGCTCAACCAATGATTTATTTCACGTTTACCTACATATTTCTACCGTCTTACCAAAAAAGCAGCACATGCGCACAACCTTGAACTAATACTTTGTTGAAACATGTTTTTTTTTGCTTAATGAAATTCCAGCATTCGGTCATCCTGGGAAAAAACATCTGCCATGAATTATAGAGAATCTGATTTACTGTAAATAAAGTTCAGCTGTCCTAATAGGATTTTCTTTACATTTGCTCATTTGCATATTTTACCTGAAGCCATTCTTGGCAGAGAAGATAAAAAGGTTTTAAAAAATCGTCTGCATTATATGTACATCATGGCACAGTGAAGGTAATTACCAATACTTGCAGTAAATACAGGACAACGGTGGCGTTACGGAGGCTGCATCTAAACATTCTGATGTTTCTTACTTAGGGCTGGGCAACGATTAAAATATTTAATCGCGATTAATCGCCCTGATTAATCGCGATTAATCGCGATTAATCGCATTGTATATACAAACTCCAAGAATGAATTCAAAAGTAGTGTAAAGAGCACTTTTATTTTAATGTTCTGCTGCCATATGAACAAAAGAGTTGTAACATTTGTAGCACTTATTTTATACTGAATATTTTCAACCCATCTATTGAATTTAGTGCACTAGTTGATCTTTTCTTCATAAGAGAACAGCAAGCACTGCAGCCAAAATATGGCCTTTTTTGACCTGCTGTATATTAGCCAGTCCCTAAGCTTGATGTATCATGAAACTGTTGACCTTTTGGGTTTTGTGGTTTTTATTTTATTATTACAATTAAATAATAATAATAATAATAATAATAATAATAATAATGTTATGTTCAGTGTTTTTTCCTAATCCACCTCTTATATATTTCAATCCTTATGTAATTTTGTCTGTGTTGTGTGCACCTGCCTGTTGCTTTAATCCTATAAATTTCCCCGTCGTGGGATAAAAAAAGGATTAGCTAATGTTATCTTATCTTAAATAACACTTTTTAATATATGTACTGGGTTCTTTCAAGGTCTTAATTACATGTTATGTGTGGGCTCCAGTAACATCCATCCATCCATCCATCCATCCATCCACTGATCTACCTGGATGTTCCCTGGAGGACTGAAACGCCTCAGTCAGAGACGTCAGTCTGTGGGTCTGTCGGGGCAATGAGAGAAGTTTCGTCTCCTCTCTCCGTTTCTGGGGCTCGACGTTTTCATGTTTTTTCACGTGCTTAGATAAATTTGTTGTGTTTCCACTGAAATGAACCGGCTTTTTACAAAACATACAGCTTGATTTCATTTACGGTATTAAAATAAAGCCAAACGGTGCTACTTCCTCTGTTCATGTTTTTTCGCTGCTGCGGTCTCTCTCAGCTGTTTCTTTGCTAAGTTTGTGTGAGAGCTGAGTGGGCGGGCCAGGCTGAGCCTGCGTGCTGATTGGCTGACGCCGCTGAGCCATGTACGAGAGGGGAGGGGGAGCGGGAGAGTGCTTCCGTGACAGCGCGCTGCAGTCAGCGCGCCTGCTGACTGACACTGACTGAAAGCATGTGAGCAACATGCGTTAATGCGCGATAAAATAGTTAATAGTGTAATGAATTAACGCGAAATTAACGCGTTAACTTGCCCAGCCCTATTCTTACTAAAATGGAAACTAGTCTGAAAAAGTTGCCAGAGCCCGACAGTAACACTGAAAGAAGTGGAGAATCTGCATTTTTCATGTACTCTCTATACGTCCCGTCTAAGATTTAGGACTTAAAAGCAGTAGCTGTGCTTTTTAAAAAGTCACAAAAACATGTAATCTAAAAAAAAGGGGTGTGTAGATTTTTTTCTATTGTATGTCCCGTTTTTCCTGGTCCCAAAGTTCCTAATTTGGCAGCATGTTGCAACTTTTATCAGTTTAATGGAAGTATTTTCACAGATAAAGTATTAAAACTTCCCCCCCCCTCCATCTCTGAAATCCCCGCTGATCTTCACATCTGACTCTGCGGGGCCGTGGCTGATCACGGATGATGCGTCCATCAGAGGCATGTTTCAATAGACTTCCAGGAGAAGCTTTGGCAGAGGGTCGAGCCAAGGCCGGGAATAAAACCGAGCCTGTCAACGTTGGCAGGGACACAAACAAACCACAGAAAAACTGTGTTACACGCGCACAAGCTGCTGAGACGAACCCATTCATTCTGCCTTCCTGCGACAGAAACCCAGGACTGGCTCTACAATGACTCGGCTTCATGTTGCTACTCCCCCAGTCTGTTTCTCTGTCTGCCTGTAAAAACATCCTTATTATCTGACCATACGAGCAAGGTGAAGGCGAACAAAGGTGCTTTGTCAAAATCAATCCGTGCCGAAGGTATGGGCTGACAATGGGGGATCTCAGTGTCTCGTCATTGTAGAGACACACAGCTGCCTCCCCCCTCCCCTCGGTACACAATCAACCCTCTGCCATTCAGTGGCAAACTAATAAACGCTGCTTTTGTTTTACCTCCAAACTATTGTTTTGTCTTCATCTTTGGCACAGATGCTTTTATGTTCGGTTCCCAAACAAGCTGCCTTTTCCTCTATTTTTGAACAATGGAGCTTACTTGGGACTTTGTTTGCGCTTGCATGAGGCATCCAGTAAATACGACTGCAGCTTACAAGTGTCTGAAGATTTTCAAGCCAATTTTTTTACTTCTGAAAAAAAAAAAATAATCTCATTAAAAAATTCACAGATGTAATTAGGGTCATTGCTGATAAAATGAACCCTGCTGTTGATAGTCTTGTCAAAGAAGTGTTGTTTAACCTGCAGAAGACCACTTAAAAGGATCATTCAGATTATTTGAATTGTGGCTATGTTATTTTTTCCAATGGCGATATATATATATTTATATATATATATATATATATATATATATATATATATATATATAATGTATATATAATGTATTTCCTACAACTGTAAAAGGAACCATTGCACCAGATCCTCCCTGAGTATTCCTCTTCTTTTTTACAATATTTGTACAATAGAATCATCAGCGAACACTCATATTAAACAAAAGAAATAGGGACAAATGAAAGACAAAAAGACGCACAATTGTTCCAAAAATTATACATAAAAGGTTAAATCTTTCCATATGGTAAAGATTAGGTCAAATAATAATTGATTTTCACATAAGGAGAAGGCAACAGTTCACCAAACTGCTGTGCAGCACCCCCTGTTGGCATGTCACTCATTAGGACATGTTTAATTCACCTCTAGTTCCACCAGTAAAACACATTTTAAAGTTTACTGAAATACAGTAAATGCAATCCAAATCCTTATTACATTAAATCCATCCCAAATGAATATATCTTACTGAATGGATTTATTAGGATGTGGTAAATAAACATAAGTGAAAAAGAAATTCCGGTTGAAAATAAAATAAAAGGACTGTAGAAGTTAAAAACTTAACCATCTCATCTGATCTTCCTCAGCTTCAGCTGCATCCAGCCCTGCCCTGCATTCACCTCCTCCTCCTCCTCCTCCTCGCTGTCTCTCCCGTCTTTGGAGCTAAGTTGCCCTCCGTCATCTTCAGGTCATAATGTAACATGACACCGGTGGTTGCAACAAGGCTGGCCAGCCAGCCCGAGTCTTTAAGACCAATGAATATCATTTGCTCTCCTTAGGTTCCCTGGCACTCTCAGGAGCTAGCGCCGCCACAAAGAATAAGCGTTAGCGCCTGTCATTTCTCTAACTTGGAAAAAAACATGCACAAAGTCACACACAAAATTCACATAGGAGAGGCGTTATGACTTATCATAGATATACATTTACGTACACACTGCTGTAAGGATGCATATAGGCTACAATCGACACAATCGCTCTCCCAAAACAGTTTAGCTTAAAGGACAGGCGCACATGCATCATCACACACTGCTGCACACACACACAGAGGATATTGTCAGCCTCTAGAGACCACTTTGTTGTTTCTGATGCTTCTGTCATGCTGAATACACTTCACGCTGCTCTTACAAATCCAGAGGTTTCTCTCATCTCACACTTCTTATGCCCTCTCTTAAGGAAACCAACAGCTTTCAAAGGTTATCGCCATGCAAACCACATTAGAACCCTTTACAGGTGAAAGCAGCCTTGGTGAGCTCCCCTCCCTCATTAGGGGGATTAAAAACAGGGCTGGCTCTCTCCTGGGTTACAAACAGCCACAATACCCCCCCCCCCTCCCCCTCCTCCTTCCCTCCCCTCCTCGAACCTCAGCTCTGATTTCCTGGATAAGACCTCTGTTTGAATTCCCTCCGGCCTCTGAAAATGTCCTCCTGGGGATCCTCGGAGCTTTGATCAGCCAGCCCCGATGCATGCACCCACCCCTAACCCCTCACACCCGGGGTGGGGGTGGGGGTGGGGGTGGGGGAGTTGGAGCGGGCTGAAGGGGGTCAGGGGTAATCCTGCTATAGATAAGAGAGAGGAGTCACAGAATAAAATGAGAGGGAGGTCTTGTAAAGATCAACTGCAGTTGGGTTAAGAGGTGGATAAGTGGGAGTGTGGGCTAATGAACCCGCCTAACACCACGTCCATTCACACGCGTCCAGAGACACACCCCGAAACACATTTAATTAGACTAATTACCTGTCTGATCTGAAGCAATGAGAGTACCTGCAAAGAGGGGTCAAAGCTTATGGTTTGGATGGGCTAAAAACCTTGTTAGGGAGCACCTCGTGGCAATGAGAGCTCCTTATGCTGCATATTTACATTCATGCCGCATGTGATCTTAAGATATCCCCCAGTGAGGCGTGCACTAGGGAATACCTCTCCATCTAAGAAGTAGAAAAGCACTGGAAGCTCTATTTCCCGTCCCAGGGACCAGCTTTAACTTGCTACGCTGTCTTGCAAAAGTTTTCATAGCGCTTAAATTTGGTTCAATGTGTTTTACTAGAATTGTGTGGTAGAACAACAAAATGCTTTGCCTATTTTTGATGTGGAAGTATATGTTTTTGTTATTTGTAAATAAAAACCTGAAAAGGACGCTTTGCATCTCCATTCAGTCCCATTTAATAAAATACCTCTGAATAATCTGCAGGCCAACCAATTTCCTCGTTAGCAAAATCAGTTCACCTAGGTGTAACTTAATCTCAGTCTAAATCCAGCTGTTCTGTGAAGACCTTAAAGGTTTGTTAAATAACATTGGAGAACAAACAGCACCATGAAGACCAAGGAAACCATAAACAGTCCAAAGGCTGCAAACAACTTAGGAGTTTGGAGGAGGTTCACCTTTCACAAAGCTTGAGCTAAATGCTTCAGATCAGACGTTTTAATTGAAATAGTCCAGAACTAAATGTAGCTGAGGACTTTTGCCAGTCTGTGTGTGATTGTTGAAAGTTCCTCTTCAACCGGTCTGACTGAAGTTGAGCGCTGTGATGGCAACATGTCCAGCGGCGTAAAGCCAGAAAACATTTCCTGAGTTACTTGTCAAATATGAACCATGTGAATCCCTCCGGTCTTCAGAGACCTGTTTCCAGGACCAGAACTAAACAAGATGAGGCAACATTTAGTTCCTGTGCTCCTCAACTCTGGAACAAACTCCCCAAAGATCTGCGAATATGAAGAAACTGTTGGCTACTTTAAATCCCGCACTAAAAACATTTTTGGGCATGAAAGAGTCTCACTGCTGCTCTGTTTGCCTGACCACTGACATGACTGTGGGGAGATTTATGATATCTGGTGTGCAATGTTTAAAACGTTGTTGTTTTTTATGGTTTTTTTCTTTGTTTAATGTAAAATACTTTGAATCGCCTGGTGTAAGAATGGTTTTATATATATTTAAGCTTACCTTGCCACACTTTGCCTTGCCACATTTTCCTACCAACTATGGACCGTGTTGTGTTGGTCTGTCAGATAGAATCCCAATAAATGGACGTCAGAGGCGTTGTTTATGTTACTGTACTAGATCCGTTGCTGTATTTGTCAAGCATGCCTATACAGTTATTAATTTTCTGCAGTAAAAGTTACTTTTTAAAGGACCTCAGGAAAAAGTTAGCAAAAAAAATCTATTAACTAAGTCTGGTTTTCTTTTAGAGCAAAATTAATTTAAAACAGCGATCTGTTTTTGAATTACCCCCTTCTTTTGGGGCTCATTTTAATTTTTAATTGTGAACTGGAATGATACAGAAAGTGTATTTCTAGACATTCAAGATATCAAAGCTGATCACAGATCAAAAAGTATTTAAATCACTATCTAATCAAATCATTTTGAAGATAAAATGACTTTGATTAAAAAAAAGAGTGCAAGATAACAGCAAAAAAATCCTCATCCCACTTCAAGGAAGAAAAGAAAAGGCGCCTGAGGCCCAAAGCCATGACCAGATAAGTGATGAAGTAAATTTGGAAAAATTGAGAGTAAAAATTTAAACAAGGAGGCGGTGTACAGCCAGACAATCTCTCCTTTTCTCACATAAAAATGGCAGGTGAGCCAATTTGCCCTGAGTTATGCTGTACATATAAAAGCTGAATATGCACATTAAGCTCTGAAATGTGGGGAAAGTCCAGCACTTTTAGCTTATTAATCTGTCTTTATTGTGCATTTCTTCTCTCTTACAGCAGTCACATAATTTACTTTGACCCAGAGTTTACGCTTATTTGTGAAATCATTTTTTGCACTGACTTGGAAGGGATTTTTGTTTGAAAAACAATCAATTTATAGCATGTTGCCAAAGTATTAATGATGGGGTTTTTTTCACACATTTTGCCTTATTATAAAAATAAACTTCAACATATTTTCTGTAGATTTTATGTGATAGACCGACATAAAGCGATGCATAAATGTTTGTTCAAATACAAATCTGTGAAACATGGTGTGTGCTTTTATTCAGCACTCTTTGATCTGATATTCCTGAATAAAATCCAGTGCACCCATGTGCATTAAGAGGAGACCAAATTAGTAAATAGAATCAATCTGTTTGTAATGTACTCTATCAAACAGGGTGGTAGCATAAGCAGTTGAGCTTCTTTTCACAGGACAACTATGTTTAGGCTGACATTATTACAGATGGTCTGGATCTTCTAATTAGA
This sequence comes from Fundulus heteroclitus, assembly GCF_011125445.2. Classification (NCBI taxonomy): domain Eukaryota; kingdom Metazoa; phylum Chordata; class Actinopteri; order Cyprinodontiformes; family Fundulidae; genus Fundulus; species Fundulus heteroclitus. The sequence goes on from NC_046382.1 coordinate 35,888,744, forward strand.
CGGCATCTTGAGGGAAATGTTTGCTCTGTGTTTTATTTAAGGCTATCAATTTAAAGGGGGCTGACAACAAATGCGCGGCAGACTTTTAAGATTTGTGTTTGTCAAAAACATGAAAAAAACAACAACATGTATCACGGTTGTTCTATTTCAAAAATATGCAACAGCTTTTTCAATCACACGCAACAATAAAACCCATTAAGGGTTCTGGTTGTAAGGTGACAGTGTGAGAAGAAACTTAAGGGATACCTTTTCAAGGGCATAATAAATGCATTAGTGAACACACTTTAAAGCACTATATAAAGAAATTATGTAGGAACTGGACAACAGGAAGTATTTCTAGGGTCTGTTTAAAAAGGAACTGTTTTAGGTTTTCTAATCTGCACAGAAAGCCAGAGATCAAACATATCAAATGTTTGAAATTTTAACCATATCCTCCCTTTCTGTGACAACAAGCTAACATAGGATCAATCTTTAGCATCTAAAGGGCAAACAGAAGAGTGGCCTCAGACTCTCTGTCCAACCCGGTGAGCGTATTTTCCAAACATCAAATGGCTCCTTCAGGAGCAGTTATGGGCAGGTGGTTGCACATTTAAACACGCTATTAGTTTGTGGTTACACATTTTGCAATTTTGCTTTGGTATGGGATTTGAGGTACTGCTAAATGCACATCTCGTCTGACATGAGCTCATCTCAAAGCAACTTTAAGTCGGCCTGTTGTATAAATGAGCGCCTGCACTTAGTGTGGCTGCATTAATGTTCTGCATTTGATGCTGAGTGCTCGTTAGGGCTCCTCAGGTCAAACTCTTTTTTAAACGCCAACCATCTGCATTCAAACAGAGAGAATACGCCCGTATATCATAGCATGGAGAAAGAGGAGTCAGCTCAAAGTATCTCATCTTTAGCTTCGCTGATGATTCCTCACTAAACAGCTCTAAACAAACTCTTTAAAAGTCCTGATGAATAAGTGAAGGGATAAAAGCTACATCAATACCATTCTGGCGCATTAAAGTGCCAAATAAATAAATAAGTGCTGATGTGTAAGAGGATGAGCAAGGGAGGGAGTGGGGGAATGTTGCGCATTCTTTTGTACATTGAATCTATCTTATCGGAGCATGTAAAAATAACTCAACAGAAGCTAATTGTGCTTGTTGCTGAATAATGGATCATAGTGGAAAGGGCCTTCCTGGAACTGGGGCGGGCTCTACTGCTCCCTGTTGAACCTTTGGGTTCCTCTCTTTGTTTTTGCCTCCAGGTAAAAAAATAAATAAAAAATCTGCCACAACTCCGCCCTCCTCTTTTACTTCCGCCTCTTGTCTCTTCCTCCTCACTTTGGATGCTCCTTGTCTTTGCCATCAGTCGGTTCACGGGGGTACAGAAGGTTCTGTTAATAAGAGGGCTGCCAGCTGATCTTCAGTGAATAAAAGTTGTGTATGGATGCTGTCTACTGAAATGTTAACGAGAAATGCAGAAAATGCTGAAAATTGCCAAAATTCCAAGTAATTTGAGATTTAAAGGTATGGTGGACGATCTACTTTTGGTTTTAAGTACTGGGGGATCACCTTATCTATTCGTTTCCCTACATGCCGCTCATTGCGATGTGCTCACCTAATGCCAATGTGCGTGAATGTTCCTTCCTAGTTTCCTCTTCCCATGCGCACTTCTAGTGTTTATATATCCAGTGAGCTTCTCTTTCAGTCCTTCATTGTAGCTCCGCTGAGCTCAGTGCATACTTTGAAAATGGCTGAGAGTCGCAAGAAGCAAACTGTCTTACAAGTTTATGAGAAGAAGGGGAAGGCTTCAGAAGAAGGAAAAAAAGACCAGAGTGGATCAGAGAGATTCTTTTGCACGATCCCCCTGAGGAGCAGAAGCGAAGGTAAGGTGGTCTTGTGCATGCACGGTTATTCAAAAAGGGAATTTCTTTCCTGCATTTCCGTAAAAAAGAATTCACTATACCTTTAACACTAAAGAAAAAATTCCCTGTGCAGTTTAAAGTTACCTTATTTATGTATGTTAATGGAGCAATAAGCGATATTTCACCACTAGGTGGTGCTTGAGCGCCGTCTGTAGACCAAAACAAGCTGCGTGACAAGCCACGCCTCTTTCTACCTTCACTGCAGCTGTAACTTGACCCCTCCTTTCCCCTTCACACTCATATGCGCATATTTGCAAAGGATAAAAACACAGCAAAACAGCATCACCTTTCAGAGGAACATTTCTACTGAAGAAGTAAGTAACTCATAACGTTATAATGCTGTTAGCAACAGAACATTTTGATCTGCTGGGGGTGCTCTCCGCCATTTTTGCTCTAACGTTGCGCTACTCTGATGGTGGCATTTTAAGGCCAGCAGCGGCTATGCTCTGAGCGACCCTTGTTCACATGCACCTACATGCATGTGCGGCCGGCCCGGTTATGTAAACAAGAGACTAGAGAACAACATGGAGAGATGTGGTGTGACGTCAGACCGTAATCCATCTGAAATATTACCTTCAGTTCTTCACACCACAATTTTTTAGTTCTTTCTATTTAAAATAATTAAATTTTGCTCATTGCTCCTTTAACTAATTTACAGTAACGGACTGCTGATCAGAGCCAGATGCTCTGCTTGATCAGGTTGAGCTGATCAGAAATTCCACTTTTTTCAACCATAGATTAGTGCACCTCCAAGATTAAACCTTTTTTTAAACTATATGGTGCGAATGTTATGGTGCAGATATATGGCGCAGCTTTTTACCCATTGAAAAAAAATGTCACTTCTATTTATGGGTAATTGATCAATTATTTAATTTTAACCTTAAACTAATAAAACTATAAATGGCTTGATGCTTTACTTGCTGTATTTCAAAATTTCTGCTCTCCTATTACTGGTGATCTTCAGGCCATATAGCATGAAGTCAGATTCTTATGTTTAAGACGACGGAACAACAATTAATTTTCAAAGTTGCAGTTTCTTTAAATCCAAACAGCAAAATGAAAGAAAAAAAAATAATCCTCTTATTCTGCACTAGCCACAAGTGAAAAGACGGCTTTGTTGGTAAATACCCGTATCAACTTTGTTGCCTCTTGTCTAATATGGAATCAAAGTTGTCGTCCATGTGACTGGGAAAGTTGAAAGCGTGAGGTTGCAACTTTGCATAAACGCCTTAGCCGCAATCGTGTCATCAGAGGAATGTGTGCACTTGATGGAAGACTGCTTACACTTATTCCCCCTCAGCAACTAAAGGCTTGTTAAAAACTGCTTTCCCCCTGTCTGTTGTTTGAAACGTGCACAGAGCTAATGAGTCGCATTCTTTGGGAAGTTGAAATTGTCTTTGTTTGATGTCAAAGTGGGAAAATATAGTTGTTTTTTTTGTTGTTTTTGCTTAAATTGTCTTACGTTTCCCACAGTTTGGCTCTTTGGAAAGGTTATCAAAATCCTTTACAATATAGCACTCCGGAATAACCGCTAAACTGTTTTGCTCACTAAAACAAAGCGCTGTGATTTTGCTACAGCCTTAGATAAGATGTAGATAGCAGTGGTGATAATCACTTTGACAAACATAACATTGCGCAGACTGGTAACTCTATCTCTCATCACGGAGACGTTACACTCTTTCCAGCATAAATCAAGATAAACATCTCAGGATAAGACATCTCTTTTGAGGAGTGTACCCGTGTCTCTTAATTGAACGAAACCATTAAAAGGAGCTGAGGGCGAAATAGCAGCAGGGTCCATCACTTCAGCCGTGTTCGTACATGTGCGCGTTCTTTGATCACGGCTCAGATTTATTCGATTTTGGTCTGATAGTGGTGGTCCTTCTCTGTCTCATGCAGCAGACTGAAGCATTAGGAAGTGTACTCAGACTTGGAGCAGCTGGCTTCTGTTTGTTTTGATGTCTGCTACAAAAAAATCAGACATTGGGTGGTTACAAATATTAAAGTATGCTGAGTTATTAAAAAGTTATAGTTTCAAGATGGATAAAAATGCCCCCCCCCCCCACACACACACACACACACACACACACACAGCGTTCCTACAATCAAAAAGGTGCGAGAGAAAGTGCTGCAGGAGTTTGAATCAAAAAACAGCTCAACTGTTTTCCTCCTTCACTTGTTGCTGTGCACTGCTGGTCAGCTTGCAGAAAGAAGGAAGCCCTACTTTTCCCAAACTCATCCGTTTGGAAAACTGCCATGAATAACCCGGAGTCATGTGAGTGTTTGCAAATGTGCCACAACCCACTGATAAGGGGTTAAGGTAATGCTATTTTCAGTATGTTATATAATAAACACTTTAAAGCTACTCCATTTTGCATTTTTTTTATTCTATATTGTCAAATTAAAATAAGAATTAACATACTATTGATAATATTATAACTGAATCAATATGTTAGATTAATTTGCAGCTATAGAGGGAAATTGTTGCTTTTCTGTTTTAACTTAAACAAACTAGATTGTGTTTTGCATTTCTTTGTTTCAGTGTTTTTGCAAATACTGTAACAATTTCCTTTCTGTGTGTTCTTCAAACAGTGAGAACTTTATTGTGGATTGTTAAAATAAGGAAATTATTGGATTATATAATCTCTTCTCTATCTGGTTCAACAAATTGAACCAGATAGAAGTTCAACAAAAAATATGAAAAAAAAGTTACTGCACAAGAAGAAAAAAAAACATTTAATTTTTTATGTTTATACTGTAAATGTATTTCATTCAAGAAATATTGAAGTTTGAAGATTAGGGGAAATAAAATACATAGATATAACATATCTTTCAATGCTGATATATTATCCAGTGTGGACTAAACTTAAATAAAGACACAAAACCTTAAGATACATATAGAAAATCTGCACCAAACTTTTGCTCTTTAAGTAAGCTTTGTTGCCTTTTCCTCTTTGTTTGCCTACCAAGTTCATTACAGAGGCTGACTCTGTCCGGCCTGGCCGGTCAGTTGTCCATTTATTTCTCTATAAGGCCTGATGGGAGAGGAGACCACTCTTATCAATATTTCATATAATCATATGATGTTGTGTTTGGTCAATCTGCCTTTTATGGTCTCTTGCTATCTTAAGCTGAGGCCGTCAGTACTTAGGGCCGCAGAGGAAATCAATGGGCAGGATAACATCAGTGGCCTGTGTGTTACTGTAAGTTCAGTAAGACTGTGTTAGCATTTCCTGTAATGTTGACATCATGATGTTTTTAAGACCCTCTGGGGGAGAATTTTAGATAAAGCAATATGTTTTCGAAGGCACCCATGAGACTGAGGAGCGTCTTAATGTTTGACAAAAGAAAAGTTCTTCTAAGTCTGAACTTTTTCGGCTAATAAACTTTCAAAAAAGAATTTATACCGACCTTTTTGTCGTACTGAGTGTGAGATTCATGTGCACATTAGTGAAAGACTTTTAATATAATAGATAAATAATATTACCATTTTCACTGTACCTTTTGTGACTTTGGTTGTCCTTACCTGGCGTTTCTGAACTGCTATAAAATTCCGATATTATTATCACCATCTCGTAATGCAGGCTCCATGAATAATTTTAGCTCATTGAGTTGGGGCCTTATCTGTTGAAACATGCTCTGTTCTGGGCTTGTGCATTGCCTGGTGTATCCAGAAACCCCATTAGCCAGGTGGTATCGCATGAATTAAAAATAGACGGACATGGTTTCCCAGTTAGGACTGCATCGCTGACTCCCCTCTCTACCCCCCACCCCCACCCCCACCCCCACCCCCAACGATCCGCTCCGCACAGAACGCACGGTGTATCCTGAAAGAAGGCCGCAACCCGACGAAGAAATGAAAAAGATGCAAACGGACCGGAACACAGACCCACACACCCTCTGAACCAACCTCCGCCCATCCCAGCCGTGGTATGACTGTCATCGGAAGATGTTTTCACAATGTTTTACCATCCAATTTTTTTCAAGAGTGTGCCTCGGGGAAGTGTGAATTAGATGGCAAACAGGAGAAAATGTGGCAGAGACACCTCAGCTGAGGCGCGTTAGCGAGCTGTCACCGAAAAAACCCCAAGACGCTGCCCGAGCCCACCGACAAGAGACTGGTTTTATAAAAGGCTGAATTAACATCGAGGTCAGACTGCATTTCTTCTCTCTGACATTGAAATGAACACTTCTTCTAATTAAATGTGTCCATTTAAAACAGGCAGAAAAGCAGAAGTCATAGCTGATTAATGCAATTGTCCTTCACTGGCCTTACATCCACCTGAACAACATGTTAAGAAAAATAAAGAGGAGGAGGCTTATGTTCCAAAAGGATTACACCTCTAGCCATACAGTGAGAGTCATTATGAAATTGTTTGTATCAACAGATACGCACGTGTTAAAATGATCTAATCAAACTCCAAACCAAAATCCAATTGAGAACTTGTGGGAAGGGCTGAAAATTAATGTTCAATGTTCCTTACTTAATCAACATTATTTATTTTCTCTTGAAATACAAGGCTTATAGAGACATATACTCCAAAAGACTTGGACCTTTAAATGTGGCAAAAGAAAAGTTACAAAGAAAAACCTATAAAAAAAACTTTTCACATAAAAATCATGAACTACTTTGTGTTGGACCGTCACAAACATTTTTTTTTACAAACTACACCGATCTTTGTGAACGTAAAATGAGCAAATGTTCAAGGGGTATGAAAACTTTTTCCAAGGCACTTTTCAATGGTGGATGTTGACGGAGGAACTCGTTAAAAAAACGCACCAGTCAAAAAGTTACAGTCAATGTGTAGCCAAAAGGTCATGCAAATGCAAATAATTTGTCTTTCTCTGAAAAAGCACGATGTGTGTGTCTAAGATAATCTAAGATAAAAAAAAAAATGATTCAAAAAGAGACCCACTTTGATCAAAATGTAGAGCTCCAATACGAAAAGGAAAACAAAGAAACGGAGCTCCTGTGGCAGCACTGTGATGCAGGAGTTTCCCAACAGCACCTCAGCTCCATGCTCTTCACTGCCTGCTGTATATTTAATAGCCACTCCATCATTCTGCCTCCTTTCCTCCCTCTCTCTCCCTCTGCCTCTCCATCCCTCCATCGTTCCCCCCTGCTCATCCACGTCTTGCCCGAGCAGATGGGAGATTGTAAGGCGAGGTGGCCCATTCAGGCACAGCAATCTGTCTCCGCGTGCTGCACTTCAATCCGGCGCAGAAAATAAAGGCCGGAGCATTTCCAGCCCGGCTCTTCATATTTTCGGGGCTTCGGCTTGTGTTATAGGAAAATAAAAAAGCGGCGGAACGGCTTGGGCTGAAAGCATGTCAACAGAGGCAGACAGAGGGAGATAGGGGAATAATTGTTGGGGAATTAATCAGTTGGGAACGCTTCTTCCCCCGTGTGGGTGAGAGGAACTGTGATGCCGGCCAAGTACAGAATTAAATTTACACCATTACAAACATGTTTATCTTTATCCCCCACGCTGTGTGGTGTATATGTTTGTGTGTGGGTGGGGGTCTGTGTGTCGCCAGTTCAAAGCATTGTCACATTTATATGTGTCACAAACTTATCCCCCCTCGGGATTTTATTCTGCAATTGTCTGTAAGTGGCATAAATAACCAATGAATGGGTCTTGCCAAAAAAAAAGAAAAAGAAGAGGCATCTCTGCGCTTCTTGTCAACACCCCCAAAATTACTATATATTAATTGATTGTTTATGGTATCAGAGCCCGGTACCTCTAGACCAAAAGTCCCTGGCACCGTGGATAAGAACCTCTGCTTTAAACAAAACTAAAAGTTGCAGCGCAGTCCTGTTAGTCAAGTAATGCTTTTTTTTTTTTTTAAGTTCATATACAAAAAGTCTAAGGCTATTAAGCTATTAAGCAGAATGCAAGCTAGCTAACTTAGCCCCGCTAATTAGTCAGCTAATATTAGCTTTCTATGTTTCTCAGTGAAAAGCAAAACGACAGGTGATGTCATTGTGTTGAGATAAGGAGGTTTATTTAAATGCTTCTGCTCCTATTCTGGGTCAGTCTTCCACCAGTGTTTACATCTGTTCAAAATCATTTTCAAAACCGCCTCCTGTTTTCAGCTGACGCCACCTCAAATTTCGTTTGACTGCTTGCAACTGGAGTAACGTTTGATTCTTGATTTTTCTAAATGTCTTGAGCAAATTCATTTACTTGACTACACAAAATAGCTGACCCTACAGAAACTTGCTGCCTTCTCAATAACAACAATAAATACATCACACATTATTATATTGGTAATTCAACATTATGTTAGGAGTAGCTGTATAATAATTATTGCTTTGTATTTCAAAAGAAATTGGATTATGTCCCAACGTTACGGTTTTTAATCTTTGCATTTATACCATGATACCGTGGTATTCTCAGTCAAGGTTGCCTATTTGAAGGTCTCTTCACTGCAAAAAGGGTGCTAAAAATAAGTCAAATTGTCTTGAAATTAGTGCATTTATCCTTGATTTGAGCAGCTAAATAAGATTATCTGCCAATGGAATGAGTATTTTGACTCCTAAACTAAGATAATTAGATATACTGCACCTGAAATAAGATGGTAGAGATGAGTTGTTCCTATTTTAAGTGCAAAAAAACTCATTCCATTGGCAAACCATCTTGTTTACCTGCTCAAATCAAGGACAAATACACTAATTTCAAGAAAATTTTTACTTATTTTTAGTTTTGTTTTTGCAGTGTAAAAATCTAAAATAGATGCCAAAATAATCTTTTCCTCCTTTTCCAGTGAAATCGTGAATGAAGTCTCAATTTTTTTTTCCCCGTCCCCTCTCTGATGACAAAGTTGTTTAGCTAAAGATATTCTATAAATAAACTTGACTTGCCCCGTGGGCAACATCGACAATATCATTTCCATATTCACCTAATTGTGTCAGTCACTCGTCCTCTGCTAAAGCAGTCTTTCCAGGTCAAAGAGATGCTTCTGCTGCAGTTTTTGAAGTTCAACACAAACCAGAAAAAGAACCAAGGGGGGGAGAAAAGATGGGTAGAACAGCCTGTGAGGTGGCAACTCAACTCTGACATCGCCAAAAACTCTGTGGTGTGAGGAGGAGCAGGAAAAAAAAAAAAAACGACGGTAGACGATAAATTTTTCATCCGCGCTACACACCCGAGGTGAAATATGCGAACTGCAGCTGCAGCATGACGTGTAAAATGTGTTTGGATCTGACCTGCAAACACTGCTGAGGAGCCTATGAAAGATGCATGGGGCCACTGGAGAGGTATAAAGAATTTAGAGATATAAAGGATATATGACAAATAAATCAGGATGCAAATCTAACCGGGTGCCACTGGGACTTCTCCAATGAAAACGGCCTGAATAATTGAAGAGGAAGAGGAAACATTTCATCAATGAGAGGAGCAGTGGAAACCGTTCCCCCCCTTCACCCCACCACCTCCCGCACGTTTTTAGGGGCTTTCCAAGTCTTTCAAGCAAAAGGGAAATCCACGGAAAGACAAGAAGCACGCAAAATCTGGCTTTCAAGAGAAAATTGATGATCAAATCATTGCAACAAAGTTTCCGATTTAAAAAAAAAGCGTTTTGCAACTCAGCCAGGTGACTTTGAAAGAAAGTGCAAGTCAAAGAAACACAGTCAAATCATATCTCAAATTCTCCAAAGTTTTCTTTTTCTATACCTTACTGCTTTAGTAGATGAACACCTCTGAGAACATTGCCTAAGAAAATGCTGTTTTTAATCTCTTGTTATGTCTCGGCTAAAATTACGGCGGACAATTTTCCATATCATTCCCTGTCTTCATCTTTATTCTGTTAGTTCCAACAAGATCTCTTAGTGTCCTATTTACAGATATGACTTTAAAATCCAATATGAAAGCAATAAAATCAGAAACCTGCGTAGAAACACGAGGGCAGACATCCTGAACCCAGACGTTAGACATTAAGAGAAAACAAACAATATTCTAATGGGGAATCATCGTGGTAAACCTGGGCTGCCAAGCATAACTGTCTTGGCAACTGCGTCACCGGGGATACTCACTCCCCATAGGTGGAGATCATTGATCAGAGTTGGAGCTCACCCTAGAGTCATTACACTCATTAAGCACTGTAGATTTTTTTTTTTTTTTTTTTTTGGAGGAGGGAAATGATAGCTCCGGGAATTGTGGGAAGAACTCAGAGGTCGTATTCATTAAGAGGTTAGAGACCCTGTTCTGAGCCCAATCTGTATTTCACAGCCTGATTTCTACCTCTGTGACATCACTGTTCAGATAACCTTCATTACAGAAATGCAGAATAAAGTGGAGACTGGTTCTTATGCTGCTGATGTTGTAGAACGTTTCAACCACCTTTAAAGTGCAAATGAAGGCCACTTCATTATTTATGGAGATTTTTAAGCTATTTTTCTCTGAGCAATTAAACTTTGTGAAATGATTAGTTATTTTTGCTGTGTGAGGCATGACACCTGTAAAGTCGCCTTTGTTTGTCCTAATTGGTGGATTGACGAAATAAATTAGATTTTTTTAATATACTCAAGCTAAATCCCATTTCACCGCTTTCCCATTGGCATTCTTAGCTCTAACAGGGGATCTAAGGTAATCATGTGTTTGGGTTCCCAAACACATGATTTCTTTTAATGAGTGCCTGACAGAACATTACTCCTGACACCTGCCATGGGTCTGCTACCTGCGACTGTTGGAGAGATGCAGCTACGCAGTCTATATTTTTTGTGCACAGCTTGCCAAACTGCTGTACTTCCCGAATATCTTTTTGTCAGTCAAATCTGTCTTTTTTTTTCTGCAGTTGCAGGAACTCCCATGTCTGTATCATATGCTTTGCCCTGCCAGCTTTACTCATGAACACACGTAGCATAGTTAGAACATCCAAAAAAAACCCCAAAGAAACGGCTGGGTGTCTTAATAAATCAGAACTATTTCTGTAACGATCGACTGAGATCCCGCAGAAATACGTTACGGCCCAAATTCTCAACGAGTGATCCCAACAAATAAATATGCAAATGTTAGCTTTCACCTTCAGCAAAGTGCTACTGGCACAAACACTGTCGGCAGGACCAATATGGGAGTTTATTAATGATTTCAGCTATATGTGCGAGTAAGATTTATCTTTTGAAATGACAAAGCTTTGAGAGTTTTAGGGATGCATTGGAAACAAATGACTACGCGTTGCACTGTCAAATCTATTAATAGATGTAAATATGGTCTTAGTAAACATGGTACAGTATCCACTGACATGTTTGAAGAGTTCCAGTATTGTTAGCATCGGCCAAGGAAGGATATTAGATGTATATGTGCAGGATGAAAAAGTGCTCCAAGTAACGGGTGTGACGTTATTCTCCCTTTGATGAAGAAAGCCTAAAAACAGTGCAGTCGGCTGGCTTAAATGCTCTAACGACGATGCAGAGGAACTTTACAGCAAGCATGAAAAACAAAACTCAAAATCGTTTCCCCTGACCATATGACCGTTGCCTGCAGAGTTCTGTTAATGCGGTTTAATCAGAGTAGCACTTGGGTATTATTCATGGTATCACTGTTAATTATCACTAAAATAATAAAATAACATCTTTATAAATTTGAAATAACATCATCACAAAAAAATTTGTTCTGTATCACTGGTAATTCCTTTTAACAGAGAAAAAAAATAAAAACAGTAAAAAGGATTTTAATTTAATGTACTCTGATGTGTTACATTGGAACTATACTTTGCTCTGTTTTCTCTCTTGTCATGAAAGTTTGCATATCGAAAAAAAGCAGTTATGTGGGTGTAAATGTGAGGAAACTAAGCACATCGTGTTTAACGTCAAGTCCTTTCAGGTCTTGAAAGTATGGATCACATTCGACGTGCCCCAATTTGTACAGGATGAAGGATGGAAAATTAAGTGCTGTTCTGTGTCAGGATAGGAATATGTTACCTAGGAGTATGTTACCTATGCTGTGTCAGCAGCATAGGTAACAAGTGCTCTATATGTGTCCCCATTGGGCTAACTCAATAGTAGCTGAGTTAATCAGAAGGCGCGTCAGTAAGCCAACAGAGCTCAGTAATGTGGAAAGAGTAAACCTTTATCGGTGCATACTGAGGGTCTGCATAGCATATTTTAAGATTAAGTTATATTATTGGAGGTTCCTTTGAGTAGCACATATGCATATTCTGCTTCAGTGGCATGTAAATGCTGTTTATATAGTGGAAATTATGCACAATATAAATTAAATGCCAAGGGAAGGGTATGGCTAACTCTAAAAAAAGTATTTCAGTTGAAGAATGTCCTTACTTTAGAGAGCAAAACAGCAAAGTCTTGCCTGAATTTGGCTCTATGGGTTAAAATAACACTCCATCTGAGTCAGTGTTATGGCCTCAACTACTCTGCACTGGATTACAGATTATTATAATTTTGTAAAAATCTGTGCCCACACAATCAGTAGGAATCAGTAGGATTCCAATTAAGAATTTAGCAATACCTATGGTACTCATGCATGTGTCAAAAAATGATTAGCAAGATAAAAAATTTAAAATGAGAATGACCAAAACAGTGTTAGACTGAGGATTTTCTCCCAAAAAAGTACAATGTTTCCTCTTGCACTAATTAAATTTCCTCTCAGTTATTCAGGTCTTCGTCTTACATTTAAGCTTTTATTGGTGTTGATTTAAATTTACTTGCAGCCTTGTTTATGATGTGATGTAACCTTATAAAGGCATTCACTCTGTCTTGAAACAGCAGATGTCCTCTACAACTGACAAACAAAAGAATATCCACGCCATCTTGTTCAGGGGAGGGCCTAGTTCTTAGTTTGTTCTTTGTATCTTAGATGAGTGTCAGTGAGTCGCTCTGAAGGGTCAACAGTTGTGTTATGAGAGCAGGGTGTTTTCTCCTTTGGAATCTAGGAAGAGCACTTTTGAGACACATTTCTTGTTTGGTAAATTGTTCTTAATTCTTGCAAGAATATAACAATGGCCGATTGAATGAAGACCACCAGTGCCTTCTTGGTAATTAGGAACAGTATTTTTTTTTCTATCAACAAATGGAACCAGAGCTAATAAAAATAGAACAAATTTTGAAAAGAAACAAAATAGACTTCTATGTATTTTTTTTCTAACAATCACCACATAACACATCCACACATACACAAGATGGATTTTTAATGCACTGGGCAATCCTTCCAGTACAACAAAGTTTTTGTTGTTGTGGGTTTTTTTTAAGAACACATACCTTTCTGAACTGAGCTGTTGAAGAAAATTCTGAAGCATGCAACTTTTGTTTCTGACTCAAAAGTTTCACAGATAATATTAGAAACATGAAAAAGAAGATCATAGGCTTGTATCCCTCAGAGGGGAAATTCATATAAAGTAACAGTAAATACAAACACAGCAACTAAGTACAGTAAGGACAAATTTATAGCTTAAAAATATTGTGCGGTTATTAAAAACAGCCTATTCAGATTCAAAGAAATGTGCAACTTTTTGGGTAAAATGTACAATTGTTGACAATTCTTAGTCATCAAGAGCATGGCAAATTTAAAAAAGGTTGAAAAACAAAACAAATGGACTTCAGTTCTTGTAGTTCGCTCTTCATCTGAATGGCTTTCTCAACTTTGCTTGTATATTTTTCCATAAAAAACAAATGAGAGCAGCAGGCTGTGCACTGAGATGATTCCCACAGTGCCAGTGGGCAGGAGGTAGATGATGGCATAATCCACTACAATGCCAGGCTGGAAGGCAAACTGTAGTGATTCCATTGAAGACCTCGCCAGGAGGCAAAGATGGTTTCAACAATCAAGAATCTTTACTGTCACCATGTACTACTATGGTAAAAAAAACTTGAGACAGACACCAGCTCAGAATATACACAGATAACATAACACACAGACACAAAATACTGTACATGTTTCCACACTTGCAGACCTCCTTCCTATAGTGGGTCTCATCGTTGTTGGAAATGAGTCCCACTACAGTGTTAGGGTTTAGGTTATTAGCAAAACTCCTTTGAATACAGTTTATTTATGTAGCACCAATTCACAATTAAAGTCATTTTGAGCCACTGTACAAGGAGTGCAGATTTCACTTTATACTACCTATTAAAAGCTTTATCCAAAATCAGAGTCCTGTTAACTGATCAGAGCTAACAGAGTCTTGACTTGTGCAACCAGAAATTGCAATATACAGATATCCAAGACACATATTACACAACAAAACTAGCGTCAAGCATCACCTTTTAATTGAACCATTATGCACACAATGTTTATGAACCAAAATCAATTTACCTTCATACAGACAAACATGCACTTCAGACATGCGGTAGTTGCTCATCAATCACTGTTGTGGTCAGTTCCTCATGAGGTCAGTCAGCCGCATATCCATCTTTTACAAGTTTCTGGACTCCATTTAGGTTTTGGGAAAGGAATAAATACCTTCTAAACATTCAGGACAACACGTGTCTGAATTATACTTAGCAAAATTTAGCGAATCCTCTCAAGATCAAACGTGAGTACAGAGTAAATAAACATGGACGACCTGGAAGAATAATGGTGAAAGTTTGTGGTCTGACTTTAACAGAGAAAAAAACATAGCAAAAAGAAAAGGCGTTGGTTAAAGGAGTGGAAACAGCGAGATGAGGGGCTCTACGTTTACCTCACTATGATATGGAGGACAGCTGCTTTCTGTTTTGTTCTGATTCTGATTGGCTATACGTCACATTCAACAGGCTGTCTGCTCATTTGTCCTCAGGGAACACCACAAATGCCAGGATATTAGGGCAGGACAATCCAACATGTTGAATATCCCTGATTTGAGGTCGGAGCGGTCCCGGCTTCCTTCGGAACGGACCAGATCACTCTTAACACACCTAACACGATAGGATAATCTGAAGATTATTTTAAGAGTCATGCCGATGATTGGGGCATGTCAGAAAGTGAAGAATGTGGCAAAATTCTTACTAATGATCCTGCTGGGTGAACCAGGCCTAATGTAACATCCCAGAATGTTGTCAGAGGAAAGGGGAGAGATGCTTCTGCAGGTAAGAGGCGTTTCACTTTGGGACACATTTCAGTCAGTTACTGATGAGCCTCCAAGACTGATTGACAAGAGGCGCCATGCCAATTGCATGGAGCTGATGAGCAAACGTGCGGCGACAGTGGAGAGGAAAGACTCCTTTTTAACTGAAAACCTTCAACAAAACTGGGCCCAGAGTGATGCACCAGCTGCTATCTCTGGGATTTTAGAGCACAGAAAGAAGACACAAACACAGAAGCACTGGTCCAAGAACAATTTTTATGGAAATCAAAAACAAAAAGCACACAATACTGATGGCAGCATAGTTCTGTTAATGGCTCCTTCCAGTAGGGAAACACAGCTAAACACTGAAGCACGAAAGTAGTTGTGCTTTTTATTGGGAAGCTTACACAAAGTTTTTATTCTAAGCTCTGTGCATTAGCATCGTTTCGTGTTAAACACAATATCTAAACTGAAATTCTTGGGTGTGCTCAGCTACAGTCTTTGGGGTCATTTTTATCCTTGTCAACAAATGCAATGATAACCTAATTTTAAATAATATTTTGATTTGAGAACTTTGGACGATTTCTCCCTGATCTAGCGCCAATTATTGCAGGAAAAGGAGTTGGAACTTATCAGAGACCTTCAGCTCCACTAAAAATTGCAGCAGGTGGACACAACATTGCCAGTCACCTAATATTGCTGGACCTTATTGTATTTATTCACCTTGGGTTTTTGTTTTGTTTTGTTCCTTGTTGTTTTCATGTTAACAACTAGAAAAGACTCACATTGATAGGCACACAATTATCACAGTGAGCAAGCAAACCTCAAAGACACAATCAGATTAGAAACCAGGAGAAGTAACACTTGGAAGATAAAAACAAACTTATTAAAAAGGACAGGAAAGGAAAAACCTCCATTTAGATTGGACACATTTCTTTGATTTTGCCTTGCTTGAGTGGTCACAACAGCAGCTGGTTTAACACATAGTCCTGAATGATCTGTCATTCTGAGTTAAAAACAGGTATGCTTATGAAGTGACATGGCGCTGTTGTGACAAATGCGTGAGCTCAGTGTCACATCTCATAGTGCGGAGTGACTGAGATATCAAAGACCATACACTAACCACTTGACAGAACCTGTCCACACTCTTTACATTTTAAATGCAGCTGAATTGACAGACTGAATGTGTCCTTTGATGTGGAACAGCTTCCTCACTGGTAAGTCCTACTGATGTGAGTAACTGATCTGCACTTACAGTTGAAGGGAAACATTGCATTTTTTTACACATTGAGATCTGTTTATGACTCATGACCCTAACCTTTTGATAGTAGCTGGAAAGTTTCTGTATGTAATAGTAGTGCTTGATCGTTGATTTCTTTAGCAAACAAATTGTTTTTAGCCATTTAAAAAATATTGAACCAGGAAGTTTGATACACAAGAATGTAAAGTTTGAGAGGATCTACATAGACAAAAGCAATAAGGTCTTTAAAAAAAACACTTGTGTATATTTAATGAAGGTGAACAATACATAACAAAATATGATCTAAAAAGGGTTAAAATAAACAACAACTGGACTTCAGTTCTTGTAGTTGAATGCATCTCGCTCTTCCTCCAAGCTTTTAATACTCCAGGGAGGTGACATTTTGTAGCTTTAAATTCAAATGATTGTCCTTGTCTGACAATACGGTGCCGTTAGTGCTGTTGTTAGCCTGAGTCAATGTTAAGGCAGAAACACACCAAACCCTCTGGTCTGTCCGATGCAATGGAAAATCGTGTCATAGCGATTGGATCTGGTCAAAGTGAATGGGGCAGGGCAGACCAGTTCTATCTTGGTCGGAGCTATGCAGCTTTTTGATGGGAAATCCATGAGTCAGACAGGAAGCGAGACACTTTGACAAAATAAAACAAGTCCATTTTGGGGAAAATACAAAGTAAAATCTCCAAACTGTAAAGTAAACGGAACGCAATTTCCGGCTAGGTTTTGTCTTCATATAGGTCAGTCCTGGAAAACACAAAGCTCAATAAATAATGAATAAAACTTTTTAATAAACTGTGTATGTACTTACCTTTGGTTGGAGCTCAGAAGTACATCAAACAGATGAAAAAGCATAACAGTGATCTTCTTTGTGGGCGACTGTGGCTTGATGGGTTGAGTAGTCTTCTGGCATTCAGAAGGTTGTGGGTTCGTTTCCAGCTTCCCCATGTCAATGTGCCCCTGGGCAAGGCACTTAACCCCAAGTTGCCTACCAAATGTTTACCTTCTGCTATATGTGTCTCGTCTTTTTGTACAAGAGGTTTTTGATATCTCAAACTGTATCCTGTAATAGGATAAAGTATGAGTTATGTGTTTTTCCCTCTCACCTTTGTTTTTTTGTGGTCTCTATCTATTCACAGAGTAATGGCAGGGCCATGTGGGCACCGTTTAAGGCAGTTCCTTGGCAGCAAGGTCTCAGTAAATCGTTTCCCTCTGAAATGTTTGTGATGTTTGTTTATGTTATGGCGATTGTACTGAAACAGCAATTTCCCTCTGGGCTTATTAAAGTATTTCTGATTCTGATTCTGAGGCTGCGTCTCAGTGTATGAATGTGAGAGAGATTGGGTGAATGTGGCTATAGTGTACAGTGCTTTGGGTGGTCACTAGAAAAGTGCTATATAAGTTCAGTCCATTTTGAGCTTGTTGAGCAGCAACTGCAGCTTTTCGTTTACTACCCGGCTTCTTTATGCTGGTGAGTTCTCAATCTTGTGAGTCCGGTAGTCCATAAAGAGCCAATAGGTAAGGAAAAACATCTTTATGGATCTGAATGTCGGGTCAGGAGGTGATGGTTTGGTGTGCTTCAGCCATTAGGTCACATGCAAGAAGCTCTGAATTGTACAAAAAGTGTCTGGGCATCAGGCTTAATGCTGAAATGTATTATTTTGAAAGCTGAAATCTGAGGCCTCCTCCTCAAGTTGTTTTTTTCTCTTTGACATAAATTGCTATGTGCATCCTTCTTTCAAACCATCTATCTTCTCTGTTCAAAACGCAAACATTTTGTTCCCGAAAGAGTGTCCCTTATCCTTGAGCCATAGGTGCACAGCTGAGTGTTGTCGTGAGGTGCTGGGTGTCCAGTGTTGATCCATGTGTATGTGGAAAGGTTGGTTAGTTTCTCCACCTACAGACGTCTGGACATTCCTCGATGCTCTGAACTACCTACACCACGTCACTCAGTTTGGTTTTAGGATTTTGTCCTTAGGGTAAACCACCTTCTCTCTGTAACCTCTCAGGCCAGTCAAACAGGCATGGTGCATGAGGTCCCAGAATGTGATATACTTGCATCAAGGCAACATATATAGCTTTAAAAAATCTTGTTAAAAGGAGGGAATACTATTTTCACATATAATAGGGCCAGGTTTCTTTGGACATTTTCCCCTCTTAATTTAAGGACTCTCCATTTGAGAAATGCTTCTTGTATTTACTCAGGTTATCTTTGACTGGTGTTTAAATTTGTTAATTGTCTGAAACATTAATGTTTGAGGAAAAAGAGCAAAACCACAGGGAGTCTGTGATGAAGCAAATGCTTTTACACCGCGTTGCATTCAAAAAAAGCATCGATTGTCTCAAACTAAAACACTATTGCAAAAACCCTTACATATACACATAAACTGTTTTATCTCTTTTCATACTTCTTCCTATTCTACATTGTAAAAGAAGGTCAAGGGTGGCAGAGGTACCTTTAAAAAGGAGAAGAGAGGAACTTCCTCTGCTTGGTGCAAGCATAAAGCAGGCGGCGGTGGCGCGGGAGGGGCTGGATAGCCGGTAGACAGGGTGAGGGCCAGTGCCAGTACGAGGCTCTTTGTGTGTTTTGTCAGCTGCGGCGGCACCCCTCAGGTCTGGTGGACACACGCCTGGTTCACTCTACAACAGCTTTGTCTTTGCTTGGAGGCCAGCCATGATGTTGGCGTGACAACTGTGCGGGGTGACGAAAAAGAGACTGTTGGTTTCCCCAAAAAGATTTTTTCTTTTAAATCTGGATGTGGCATTTAGCATGTGTCATGTTGTGACTCTGCAATGTCTCAGCATTTTAGTTTGAAAGCCTTCAGTTTTTTAGGGATGTTTGAGCCATGATAAGTACCCTGAAGTGTTTGTTCAAACTCTGATAGTATTGACATTGTCAAGACCAATGATCAGTATTAATGTAAGGCTTTCTGTGTATTCTAATGGCATGGATATGAAAAATAATCACCTGGAGTTCCACTACAAAGGAATGTGTTTGCCTGCACTGCTCCCCAGCCTTTGGGCATCTTTCAACTCTAAACTATGCCAGGATTTCAGAGAAACAGAGCATTCGTTGACAGCAGGCAGTCCTCCAAAGACATGCTTCTCATGCCCTGCAGAGGCCCCCTGTACAGAAAGGTCCAACCCCCTCCATTTTCCTCTCCTGCAATCAAAGACAGCTTCATTATCTGCTGACTAATTTTGTGCCTACCCCCAAGAAGACTTCCAGGTAATCGTGGTGCAGGTTCACCCTCCTCCAACGCACCTCTCCAGAACAGCCGCTCAGACTCCGAGACCACAAGGCTGAATGTCTCCCTAACAAAGAGTCCTCTCAGGAGTCTGCATTTCACACCCCCCCCCCCCAACAGCAAAGAGAGAAGAAGGAGCGCTATGAAGGAGGAAGAGGAGGAGGAGGGTGGAGAGCAGCCAGCACTGAGACAGTCGGTGATACAACATTTGAATGCCCCGACCGGGGACACACCGTCGTGCCTCTCCAATTAAATTATCCAGTCCACAATGGCGAGGCCTTGAGAATTGACACCTCCATTGAGAGTGTGTCAGCAGCTTGGTAGGGACCGACAATTTCTATCTCTGCAGAAATAGATTTGCTCCCGAGGGGAGCAACAATAGCAGGTTAATCCTTCTAATGCTCATTTTTAGTAGGAAAATAGGGATGAGAGCTGGGGATTTGGAAGGTTTACTTAGAAGGACCGAGGGAATTCTCCTTTCAAAGCGATAATATATTTGAAGTGTCTTTGACCAGTGTGAGCTGAACTGTGATGAATCTGTTTTACCTAAGACCTAAGACAAATTCACTGTTTTATCAAGTCAGATTTTTATATATAAAATATATATTTAAGACATTTCTTTCCAGGATTTTAGCAATTTAGCAACTGGAGAATCTGTGGAGGGAGATAAAGATTAGGGTAATGCCAGAGGAGGCCGTCCAATCTCCAAAGACTTTGAGCTCTTTGCTTAAAGGAGATGGTCAAAAACACCACTGTAACATACAAATAGCTGGTCAGTGGTTATACAAAGGGTTCAATTGCTGTAAAACTAACAAACGGTTTTGCATTATTTATTAGGAAGTGTGCAAATTAATTTAAGTTCCATTTATTTATATAGTGTTGATTCACAACCAATGTCATCTTAAAAGCACTTTACAAAACAAATAGATCCAGTTCAGTAATGGAAAAACATCCTACAATACTCAATGTTGTATGTAGCCAATCATAGATTAACTTATTGGTTGAAGAAAAATTATTTTAACTGTAAATTTGCTGGGAGTACGGATGATTTCCAGCCTAGATGTATGTGCTTTAAGTTTGACACCTATATTTTTGTATTTGATGGTTTAAAAAGAAGTAGCTCATGCGATCCCCTGTTGTGTTGATAGCTTGATAAACTAAGTCTGCTCATCATGCTTGCTCACAATAAAAGTACTGACGACACCTCCAGAACTTTACATTTTTGGTGTGGCTACTTTTTAGGCCCTTAGCAGAAAAGGGAAAATGTTTCAGAGAATGTCTCACCTTGCTCGTCCGCTCTTCAGGGGAAACAGAAATCCAAAATCCACTCTTGTCATATTTCTTTCTTCTGAGGCCTTCCTATTCTACTCATAAACTTGAACGTAGTTCGCTTCTTGCGACCATCAGCCATGTTCAAAGTCTACGGTGAGAGCAGCGGAGCTACAATGAACGGCTAACACCGAAGCTAAGCTAACCGGATACATAAACACTAAAAGTGCACATGTGCAGCCAGCAAGCAGAAACTACTGTAACAAGGAACATGCACACACACTGGTGTTATGTGAGCATGTCAGATGATCGGCATATGGGACAACCAATAGGTATGGTGATACCCCCAGAACTTGAGGGACAGAGGAGAGTAGGAGCAAATCCCTATCCTTTGGTGAGAAGAGCAGTGATTTGTTAGTTTTTACAAGCCTGCAGAGCTTGATTTTTTTTCTGAATAGATAATGTATTAACTACTTTCAAGATGGACAAATGATTTTACCCAGTAAAATAAAAAGTGTTTCTGAACAGGATTACTAACTATAGCTTTGAACGTTGTGTGGATACTGTAACTATCGAAATGTTAGCTGCTGCTGATGAAGCGGGCATATGCTTCTGATCCCTCTGTCTGTTCTATGCAGCTGACATCTTCTCTGCACAGCCACCCTGATAAGCGACCTCCTAACCCATCTTCTACACATATCAAGGATGATTAGCATGCCTGTGCTCAAGACCTTCAGATCACTTTGCTTTGATCTGCAGTGGGCCTTAGTGGTAACTTTATCAGACATGATGACATCAAGCACAAATTTGGGTCCCTGATGGGAGATAGCTGTAAAATATCTGTGAAGATATGTGGTAGAAAGAAAGCTAACAAAGCTAAAAGAATAAAAGCAGAAATAAACAGTGCTACTTAGAAGTCATAAATTGTCAGATACAGCCGCGGAGAGAATGCCCACCACTAAGTAATTGAAACTGGCTTTATTAACCAGTAGATCTCTGTCAGGAAAATCATTTTTAATCAATAACTTCATTACTGACTATAATCTTGATGTTATGTTTTCAACAGAAACGTGGTTACATGAATTTAATGAGGCACCTATTGTGATAGAGTTGACGCCTCCAAACTACAATTTCCTTTGTAAGAGCAGACTGCAAAGGAAAGGTGGAGGAGTTGCAGCTTTGTTAAGTTATTCATCAAAGTGTAAAAAGGTTTTTTGTGGAAATTTTGATTCTTTCGAATATTTGGCTCTCAAGGTATAGAGCCCAGAACAAACCATGTTCTTGAATGTTTACAGGCCTCCTATGTGTCATGATGCACTTTTGCCCTTGAACAGTTTCTATAACTTTTCCACCTCTCGTCCAGCCGGATCGTCTTCTTCCCTGCTCCTTCATCTTGCTGCCTGCCCCTGCTCCTTCACGTCCGCCGGCTCCTGTCGCCACCATCAACCAGCTCCAGTCCGGTACAGTCTCCGGTCCTTCCTTTCTTTTTCTACACAGCACCTGAAAAAAACTAACCTGACTTCAGCCTGATGTATGTCGCTCCGCCTAGCTTCACTCACATACATCTGGGACATCTCCCATAGAAAGTGATTTCTCCAACCACTTTTATTGTCCAGCCAATCAGCACGCAGGGCTGGGGTTTCATAGATGTGATGTAGTGGAGACGCGACCATGACGCTTGCTTCCTCGTCAAGGAAGCAAGCGTTAACATTGATGCTGCTATTTCTTCCGTGTTGTCCAATCTACCTAATATTGTTTCATTAAAAGAACATCAGAGAACGGTTCTGAAGGCTTTTGTTGGTGGAAATCATGTTTTCGCCCTTCTCCCGACCGGATTTGGCAAGTTTTGTTTTCCGGGACGCGCCCCGGAGCGGTTAGCGGTTAGCGCGAACCATATTAGGAGGCCTTTAGTCCTCAACGCGGTCGGACCGGGATCGATTCCGACCCGCGGCGCTTTGCCGCCTGTCTTCCCCCTCTTCCTGTCAGCTCACTGTCAATAAAACGCGTGCCTCTAGAGCCGTAAACACATTAAATTTTTTTTTCTTCGCCGCTATCATCAGCGTCACGGGTTAGCTTCGGTGTGAGTGGTTGAAATAGCACGTCGATAAAGATGACAGACAAGTGGCTTATCCAATCATATGCAAGGATTTTTGATAAGGCCCAGCCTTCAATAAAGGCAATTCCTTTGGAGATGTCCCAGATGTATGTGAGTGGAGCTAGGCAGAGCGACATACATCTGGCGGAAGTCAGGTTATGAAAAAACTGCATTCAAATTTTCTGCACTCCGGTAGACTCCTTGTACACAACAAAACGTATTTAAGGTCTAAAAAAGGAATTTTGCATGTCTTCTTTAATCCATCTTCCCTCTTCTCTCTTTAATCAGTCCCCACAGAAATCTCAACAAGATTTTTAACATGGCAACATAGAGGCAGAGTTGTTCTGTTTGACTCAGTCAATCCAACATGCATATGATGGACAAAGGTACAAGGATAATATGTCTGTCTTCCCTTTCTGCACTAAGTGGATCTTGGTGAAAAGTGAAGCCTTCATGTCTGACCCCGAGAGGTCAAACTGATGCAGTTTGGTGTGTGTGTGTGTGTGTGTGTGTGTGTGTGTGTGTGTGTGTGTGTGCACCCCACCCAGCAGTTTTTACAGTCTGAGGTACCATCCAGAGACGGGTCTCTCTTTTTCTCTTCAATAAACTGTTGGTGTAACTATTTTGAGCAAATTAAATCAGGAAAAAAATGTATGCTAAATAATCTCAGAACTTTTAAGTCCTGATCTTTATAGCTATACTCTCTTAATTCCTTAACTTTTACAGTTTAATGAAATTGATTCTTTATCATTTGTTTTCCTTCCTATTAAAGGTAACGTATTATGAAAAATTATTCTTCTTGTACCTCCATTTGGGTCTGTAATGTTTCTAGAAACAGTCCAAGCGCTAAATAAAGAAAGAAAAAAACATCCAGTCCATTTTTGGCAATAAGTTAATGTTTTGTTGGTGTCTGAAAAATTAGCTGTTTCAAAAACCTCCCTGTTCTTTGGAAATCTGCAGATGACAGAAGATGTGAGTACTTAATAATTTGTCTTGTGTCTTGCAGATTGCTGTTCAGTATAGCACAAGCTAATGCTAGCCTAGCGTGACACGACCTTCCCAATTTCAGGGCAAAGGCACAGTTTAGCCAACCAGTCCATGGCAAAAGTTGACCCTGTACATTTCTTTGATCTTTAGTGTGAGTTAGTGCATTGAGTATAATAACAGTTGTTATGGTAACTGGTTGTGCTCTTCTTGAAGATGGACCAACCTTTTAAAATCAAGAAATAAAAGAGCAGAGCACAAGCTTCTTACCACCGATGGGGAACTGTCCCGTGGCGTTATGGTATATGTGAGTTAAAATATTTTGGCTGCTCCTTGCTGGTTTTGCAGGAGGCTCCACTTCTGCTTCTGGGTCTGAGTCAGGGTCAGGGTCAGAGATGTACAGCTGTCAATCTGCTGGCAGTCATTTTCATGTGTATTAAGATGTGTATTAAGTGCGAGTGCAAACTTTGAGTTGGGGTTTGGGGCCAGATATAGCTTCTTTTAATAAAAGGAAAAGAAGCTCAAATGTGCTATGATATCTGGCACCAAGCTATTAGAGGAGATCCTTCACTCGTTGCTAAACAGGTAATGTCAAACATTACCTCGACCATTTTTGCTTTGTGAAAGGGTGCATAATCCTGTTGTAAGATGTCACAACCATAATAAAATTCTGTTTCCTTATGGTGAGTGGCAATGCTTTGGTTGGTGGTACTAGTCAAAGTAGCCACCACATGGATGGCGGACTTCCCAGAAGAACATTGCCTACATATCACACTGTCTCCATGGGAACTGCCTTCTTAACATAATGCATCATGGTCACCAGTTAAGTAATAATCATACATCAGGCTGTGGTTGATAAAACTAAGCCACCTTCTTCCATTTTTTCCTGGGTCAAGTTCAAAGGTTCATGTGCCCATTTTGTCTATGGTGGACAGAGGTCAGCATGGACACTGACTATGACAGTGCAGCTTCATACCCGACACACTGCAGTTCACTGTGTATGTTGATATCTATCAGTCACAGCATGAACTTATTCAGCAGTTTGGGCCCTAGTAGTCTGTCTGATGAATCAGACCTCTCATGCTAGCCTTCCCTCTCTGCTTGTACCCATCAACCTTGGCTGCTCATAATGCTTGGGCAGGTACTTTTACCTGACCACTTTTCTTGATACTGACCACTACCGACCAGAAAACACCCCACAGGGCTGCAGTGTAGATGATATTGTGACTCTGTCATTGTCTTGTTTTTTAGTTTATAAATGTCATTATGTTTCATTGTCTTAGCCTTATTTGGGATCAGGTCTTAGGGGCAGCAGACTTAGCAGAGATGCCCAGACTTCCCTCTCCCCAGACACCTCCTCCAGCTCTTCTGGGGAAACACAAGAAACCTGTAAGGTGGCTAATGTCTTTTTACTGCACATTATAAACTCTTGGAGTTTCTTGCCATTTTTACAAGCCTTTCTTGCCTTGAAATGCTGGTGTCATCACAGAGAAAATTATATAATTTCATGAATGGCACTAGGAGAAGTTTCTCAAACTTAATAAGCAAAGATAACCATACATAATTCGAAATAGAAATGCAACAACCAGCATTGGCACCTTTTATTAATCGTTTTTCTTTTAAGTTTGACAGGTCAATTCTAATTTAGTGCAGTTTTTATTTTCATTTAGGTTAGCAACACTAAAACAATCTCAAGGATTGATTGTAAAAGTATGCATTTAATAATATTCAGGAAAAGAGGATTTTTCAGGATTTGACCTGCAGATCATCAGTCATAACCAAAAGCAAAGGAAAACTAGATATTTTCAGTGTCTTACCAATTGATTGGTGCATCACTATTTTGGGTTTTGCTTGTACAAAGAAACCAAGCTACAAATTATTCCACTCAACAAAAGATAATTTGTAACAATTATTTTTACATAGTCGATCTGAAAATTCATTAATGAGATTTATTTTGTATTTTTGTAAGGACAATATAAGGCATCTCAATATAGTTCCAAAAAGTGTTTATTTATGACTATTTTAACTGTTGAAATTCACATCTCATATCTATTTTCTTATATATATAAACAATTCTCTTAGGATTATACTTTATCATCTGAACCTTTCTGCGGGTCCTATTTGAGAGATACTAAATTGAGTTTTATTTTCAAAAAAGAAACACTTCTATGTCCTCTATTAGAAAAAAAAAGACTTATATCTAAACCCAAAGGACTTCCTTTGTCCAATCACAGATATCATATCGTCCAAGAGCCAGAGGAAAGAAATCAAGACAATAATTCCCCTCCTTTGTCTCAGTTTCTGGGTCAGGGCCTAATTGATTTCCTGATTAGTCGTCCATCAAACTGAATCACAACCTGCTTTCACACCTGCGAGGGGAGTGTGATTTCATACTTGAGAAATTCATAAATGTTGAGTGGTTTATCTTCTTTACAAGTCTACCCTGGTAATTCTGAGGTCTGTAATTTAATGAAATGTGCAGAACAATGAGGCAAGAAAAAGAAAGTAGGAAAATTATGGAAATAGGATTTTCTCTTTAGGTTAATTTTCCAATTTTTCCCACAAGGAATTTGACACCCATGATTATTCATCTCCTGACAACAACTCAATTACCACAATAATTTTGTTTTTCATTTGTTATCATCTTGGGAAATATACTGTAACGTAAGAACTTACACAGTGTAATACATGTTGTATACAAGATATACATAGTCAGAGAGCAACATTCATGCATTTCATTTGTGGAATGAGTCCCGATCCTCCTGTGATGCATAGGCTTCAGCACTGCAATTATCTCCTCAAGAGCACAATGTAGGCATAATTTCCCCAGACTGCATAATTATCTTTCAGTGAGATAAACTCATCACAAAAGTTTGAGAAATAAGAACTTCACTCAAACAGATTCAGCTCCTGAATTGAGAAGGATCTATTTTTAATTGTTTTGCAACCAGGTGTCTTGATCACATTTGAAGCCGGTGGGAGAGAAGCAGCTGCATGAGTAGGGAGAGTCACATCCACACAGTCAGATTTTATAGCATGCCAAGAGGAACAGGATCTGAGCCAGCTGTTGCAGTGATACCTGTGCATCTAGATCGATTTCAGGGAGCAGGCACTTTTTGTTACAGAAAGCCTGTTAGGCACTTTCCACTTGCTTTTTATTGAAAACATTGACAATGTCATAATCTAATCCTAGGTACTGTCTAAGGGTGCCAATCTTGGCATTTTTAACTGATCAATATCAGGAGGCTCTGACAAGATTCAACTTTATAATACCACCATGTTGTGTGGCCACAATTTGCAAAGCCAACGTTTAACCACGTCCTGTCTTCTGAGATTTCTTAAGACCCCAATAATCAACAAGTCATTTCAAAACTGAGAAAGCATGTTAACATTAAACTAGGATTTCAGCACACTGCTCATCATAAAGACTTCAACAACAGAAGCAGAACACAAGTTTCTTAAAAGCTGAAGAAATATTTTATCGAGTCAGATATAGCAAGGTGAATTTTCGTGGTATTTGTGCATTCACAAACATACAAAAAATCATTTTGTACCTCTCCGGCTTCAGCGGTTTCTGTCCAAACCAAAAACAGTTTGGGCCAATCATGTTGACACACCGCTGCAACGAAAGAAAAACCAGGTGAGCCACAGCCTAACCAACATAAACATGGCAGCGCAGGAGGACACGTGTAGCTGCTGCTATCACATCTGTTTAGTAACAATCCACAATTCCTTCTTTGATAGTAGAACAGCAAGAAGTGCCTTGACTAGCTTACCTTCTTGTGATTTATCATGACGTCTGTTGCTTACGTTTTAATTTGATACTGTGATTGGCTAAAATCAACCTTTTGGTAGGCAGGCACTAGGTGTCACTTCACCCAATCAGCTCTGAGAAATCTGCTGAAATTCCCTCCTTTCCGTAAACGGATTCAAATGGAACAGTACCAGATTGATAATGTGCAGAACGTAGAGTGCTACACTTTATCAATCTGGCTGGCCAGGTTAATAGCTTAACAACCTTTAGAAGATGTGATCAAAATGTTCCGAAGAGGCATATTGGAGTTATCCTGCTGAAACCTTAAGAGCTTCTTTTAAAATACACAGGTAATGCTGTATCCTGAACTTCACTGAGTGAAGAGTTATACTGATGAAAGAAGAACACAAATGGCATTCGTCTTTTAAATTTAATAAAGTACAATTAGGCTACAAATAATAATCTTAAATTACGCTGATCAGTATGAAGGACATAATCGTGGAAATAGAGATGTTTAAATTCAGTTAGTGGGTTACAACAGAAAATTACACTTTATTCTTCTCCTGTGGTATTGCAGCCTACATGATTGAACACATACCATTTGCCTAATATGAAGAAAATCACGTCTGTATAAACTCAATTCATATAAACGTACTGCCGATCCCGGTCTGTCAGTCAGCCTTGCTCATTACCTACTCAGGTTTTGCAAAAGGGTACACAGCTGTTATAGCTGTTGTTTTGCAACATTTAGGCCTAGTTTTCATTCAGAAAACAGTGAAATCTGGGGCATATCTGGATATATTTTAAATGGGGACAGACCAAAATGGGGACTGTCGCCATTAATCGTGTATTTGTGGTCATTCTAGAACAGTAGGCCTACAAGTTGACCATAACTTGTGGCACAAGGGATTCTTCCTCCCTGCCTCCATTGTTCCAGTATTGGCTCTGTAACATATCCATCCATTCATCCTGCTTATTCAAGCAGGTTTGCAGGGGTGCTGCTGCTTGTCTCCGGCGATCGAAGCACAGTTATTCTGTATTATATTATTTTAAGTCTTACTGTATGGCTCTTTCCAGGACTAAAC
The DNA here is from genome assembly GCF_011125445.2 of Fundulus heteroclitus. Lineage (NCBI taxonomy): Eukaryota > Metazoa > Chordata > Actinopteri > Cyprinodontiformes > Fundulidae > Fundulus > Fundulus heteroclitus. The sequence continues at coordinate 35,917,342 of NC_046382.1, forward strand.
TCTGTCAGAAAGTGATTAGGGAGGAGCAAATGCTGACAAAGTCAGCTTTCCCAGGTTTTATGATTGATATCTAATCTTTTAAATTAAACTTTTATTTTATTTTGTAATGTGGTTTACATGTGGTTGTAGCACTTTGAGACACTAAAAAGAGCAATAAGCAATATTTCACCACAAAGTGGAGCTTGAGCACTGTCTGTACACCAAAACAAGATGTGTCTCAAACCACGCTGTTCCTTCCTCGCTCCAGCACTCGGCCCCAATTTCCCCTTCTCACCTATCGGCTAGTATGAGCCTGTTTGCAAAGGATAAATACACATCAGAACAGCATTACCTTTCAGAGGAACATGTCTGGTGAAGAAGTAAGTGACTCATAACCTATAATGCTGTTAGTAAGAGAACGGTTTGATCCGATGGGCACGCTCTCCAAAATTTTGTGCCTGGCAGTGACATTTTATTGGCAGGGAGGGCTAAGCCCTGAGCGGCAGCTGTTCGCGTGCACATACGTGCATGTGCGGCCGGCCCGGCTATGTAAACAAGAGATTTGAGAACAACACAGAGAGATGGTATATGACGTTTAGCCATAGTCCATCTAAAAGGACACATATAGTTCATCACAATCTATTTTTTTTTTTTTAGTTCTCTCTATCTAAAATTATGACATTTCACTTATTGCTCCTTTTAGGAGCACATTCTGAATTTAGTTAGTTTACTCTTGTTCTTTTAGATCTTTACTTTCCTGCCTGCCTGTCTTCAGTTCAGTTACAGATTTTATTTTTGCCTTAGTCTTTTTATTCATGGGGTTTTGCATTCTCGTTTTATTATGTGTCCCTCCTTGTCTTCTGCCATTTCATGGCACTCCATGAGCTTATCACCTTCAAGCTCTTATCTGTGCTTCGGTCCATCTACAAACAAGTTAAACATGACAATGCTGAGAGAGGAGCTGTGGTGTTGTATGAGGAAATCTAGAGTAGCAGAGGAATATGTTGGAGTGGTACAGGAAATGTATGAGAGCTGTAAGACAGTGGTGAGGTGTGCTGTAGGTGTGACAGAGGAGTTCAAGGTGCAAGTGGACAGCCTTAGTGTTAAACACAGGTTGAAAACATTAACCCCTAATTTTTTCTCATTAAGTCTGACAGTAAAATATAAACTGATAACTGACATGACATACTAACTATCCCCATACTATAGGTCAATCGAGATATGTTCAGACAACGTTTGGTTTTCGTTTAGTTTCACAGCCAAATTTGATAATCAAGTTCAAATGTGTGTAACAGGTTAGGTATTTTTTTTTGGTTTCATTGTCTGTTTGCTGGTTTACTTTTAATAACATGTCAAAGCAGGAGCTGGAACACCTCTGAAAATGTTGGCCTCTTTGCACCTCATAAGAAATCCATGTTTGATGTAAACACAATGCAGAGGGTCTGGATGCTCTGACACTTTGTTGGAGCCACATCAGATCTATAATTCTGTCAATGAAAACTAAAGCTTTCAATATGTCGAAGCAGAAAAACACTCTCAGAAAACTTGAAAGATTTTGTTCAGCTACTAATCACAGCTGCCATGCAGAGCAAAGAAAAGCCATGCATATCTACAATTATATGATTTGGTTTACCATGTTTTAGTAAAGTCAATCAACATAAACTGTGTGCCACAGTATCATTAACAAAGGTGTCTGGTTAAATGTTTGGTCTCCACTCAGGTCATTGCTTTTCCCTCAGTTTGGGAATAATTAAAGAAGTATTTTGGTGTGCTCTTTGTAAGCTGATACCAGCGACTGATGCCAATTAATCCCCACAGGGCCCCTCAGTCCACCCCCATCAGGCCAAGGCAAGCCCAGCCGCAATTATATTACTTGAAATAATTCCACAAAAGTGGAGCCGTCATTAAATAATTCAGCCTTCTAGTCCTGTCTTGACTTTTCTCAACTCATGACATCATTCAAGCTAAATTTCCTTCCGCAGCTGTGTGATTCAAAACAGAAAAAAAAAATACTCTTACGGGTATCGATTTTTGTCAATAGCAGTTAAAAACATTTCCTGAGACAACAGTGAGCTCCAGAAAGTGTCTCAGAACTAATTGAAATCACTGCTTAGAGCCCTCTGCAACAAAGCCCTGGAGTGGTCTGATTTGCACGTCTGTGTAAACAAATAGTGTTTAATTTTACATGAGTATTTGCTTGGCGCCCAACACCCTAAGAGCACGGCCATATCATTAATAAGCCAGACTTGCTCATCAGACTGTAAATGGTTCGCTTCATGTATAAAATATCAGAGGAATGGAGTGGCCCTGCATCTGTAAAAAGGCTTGAATGGTCGTAGCTGGACTTTATGGAACACGTCAACGCCTGAAACTTGTTATGTTTATGACGACACTTGGACTCTAACTGGGGTAGTTGAATGGACTACTGAGTTCAGTCAGTGCAAACGTTCCTTTATGGCTAACTATGATCCAATGTGGAATGCTTTGTAGATACCGTTGGAGTTTTTGGTATATATTATTAGTAAATGCAGTTGTTGTTGTGTTTTTTTGTGGAAAGAGCTCTGTAAATCATTGTAAGTCCTAAACATAAAATGGATTTACCTCCTGATTAAATGAAAGACATGATGGGCGGTTTTTGGAGATGGTCTTGGTAGCAGTTGTTATACATCAACAAAGCTGTTCATGTTAGCTGTAGCATCATAAGAATAAACACAATAATGGCTCTCTAAACAAATGCCGGATTAAATGACTGGAAGATTTAGAAATCAAAATAAATGTAACTTACCTCAGATATTCTGTTACTGCTAAACTGACTTTAACATTACAAGCACACTTCTGGCCGAAAATACAAAATTCCTGTTCCTTTCATTCAGAAGTTTAGCACTCCTTTATTTATTACGCTTTGTGTTGTTGATTGTGTTGTAATTTGACCTTAAATTTGAATTTAGAATTGAGAACAAATGTTTTAAACGCGTATTTAGAAAATGGTTTCACAAAAATGTATAAATAAATTCTCCATATCATAGGGAGGAGAAGAAAACCCTCCGCACCCTATTTAGAGCATACAGGTGGAGTGGACAGTAAGAAGACAGAGAAACAGGCATTAACTCAGCCATTGCAAAGACAAAAGAAAACTTTGTTTGTTTCATTCTTAAAATAAACATTAACAGCTGTTAATTTCTTTAAAAAAATTCTTAGCACATTAATGCCTTTTTAACATTACTGTTGATCATATTTTAAAATATTGCCCTCTCTCTCCCCTTCAGCCTAATTACCTTGGCTCCATCCAAATACCCTTAATAGCTCCTAGCTTCTGTTCTGTAACCTTTAATGAGGTCAACAGTAAGAAGGGTGGAAAGGAGCTTCTGACTGCTGTGCCGATTTCAGACAGCCTTTGGCTCAGTCTTCCGAAAATGAACTACAAAGTGCGTGCTCTCTTCTATGCGGACATTTTCGTTGATTTCCGTGAGGGGCTCATGTCACACAAAGGACTGTGGGATACCTTAAGGGTTCTTAGCACCGGTGAGGGGCTTTGTGAGGTTCCTAGGCAAAACTAGCCACAATAGGATGCATACTGGGTCCTTTTCCTACCTCCTTCCTTACTGATAGCACTATTTGAACAGCATTTATCATTACAACCACTGAAGCACTCCTGCTCAGGCTAAAGAGTCCTTCCTCAATAAGGGTATTTGGATGGAGCCCTTTACTCCTCTCCCCTGGGTTCATTTGCTCCTCCTGCTGTTCCTTCCGTCTCATCCCCTATATGGTCAGCCAGGTTAATTACACTCTTTGTCAGGTCCTGTCCTGAGCCCTGATCCGTTGTCTCACCTGCCTGTAAGTAAGTTTGCCATTTCTTCATTATTAAACCCATCTTCATCTCATCGTGCAGCTCCCTACCTCTTGTCTGTGATTCAGCCCATTAGCAACACTCAACACTACGACAGTTTATTACTATTAAAAGATAATTATTACATTTTCATGTAATAGTTTAGGCCAAACAGAACAGGTTTGGAGTCCTAGCCTACAGCAAAAGAGGGTTACAGATGACCTAGATGTTGTGGATCTCATAAGAAATGTTTATTCTAGTCGTAACAGAGTTGACTTGAAAAATGACTTGTGAACATGTCTGCTGCAGATCACTTTTGGTTTTCTGGGAACCCATGACCCAGCAGGGACCACTTCATGCTGCTATTTAAGAAGCACAACCTGCTGCAGGAGCTGCTGATCATATTTTACACAGCCATCATTCAGTTTGTCCTTTGTCCCCTTCTGTTTTGTTTGGGTCATCTACAAAATATGACAGGGTCAGACTACAACAAGTAATCAGGTCTGCAGAGAGGATCATTGCGTCTGACCTTCCTTCCATTTTATACAGGTCTAGGGTCAGAAGAGGGGGCACTAATATTTCTGTAGACCCAACACCACCTGGGTATAATTTGTTTGGACGTTTACCTTCGGCTCTGTGCTACAGAATGTTATTTGCAAAAATAAGTCACCGCAGAGACAGATTCCTACCCCAGACTGTTTTTCTGATGAACATAATGAACGCCACACAGTCTGAGGAGTCAGCTACTCTTCCTTGAAACAAAACAAACATATTTGCACTATTTTAACTTGTCTTAAAAATATATAGCATATACATACACATAAATGTACACACAGTCAAATTCAAGAAATTTGAATAATATTGAAAAGTTGCTTTGTTTCTGTAATTAAATTCAGTAAGTGAAACACAGTATATTGATTAATTGCACACAGACTGGTGTTTTGAAGCCTGTGTTTCTGGTAATTATGATTATTTTCCACTAACAGGAAACAAAACATTTGAACTAGAATAAAACAAATAAAAATAATTTCTAATACAAAAATATGGGCTTAATCAAAAATATATTCAATACTTGCTTAAAGGTTGGTATTTTCAATAGCAACTTTCAATCTGACAATCAAGCCTCATATTTGTTTTTTTTTTATTTCTTAAAAGGATATACTTATATTTTGTCTTTGTACATGTTGAGACTGTGAAAACAAAGTCAGACTCCTTGTTTGTGCATACAAACCTGACCAATAAATGATTTTTATTCCATGTTAGGCAGCGTTTAATGAATTGTTTTCCTTCAGACAGCTTATATTTATAAGTCACTGGATATTTGTGATCATATGAAAATATATTTAAAAAAATTGCAATAAAAGAAAAATTCTCCCCAATGTTTTATGTTTTAAGGCATTTGATTCACCTGCACTTTTTTTGAAGGCCTCAGAAGAGTAGAAATCTGCCCCTAAAGATTTTACCTAGTTTCCATCTGCATCAACAGTCTGTGCAAGATGGCCAAATTTGTACCATTTTTTTTTTTACTGTGGTCAACGGCCACAAATGCCCTACAGGCCACTATTTGGGACCCCTGTTTTAATATATCCAGAATCTACCTTGTTTGTTTCATGTCATAGTTACTTGAATGCTATCTGTCACTTTCTTGGGTAAAAAGTTGTTTTACTGACTAATTATTATTATTGCTGTTGTTGCTCCTATAATCTGCTCCTGGAGCCGATCTTTACGTGCACCTGACACCACAAGTTTGGCTCCATCTAAAAATGAATCTTAATGTTCTGTACATACAATATAAAACTATATATATATATATATATATATATATATATATATATATATATATATATATATATATATATATATATATATATATATATATATATATATATATATATATATATATATATATATATATATATCCTGAGAATGCACAGGACTGGGAAACCAAAGGAAATAAAGCTTTCTTTAGTTCAATTTGAATACCTCAACATGATATAAGGGTGTAAAATTTAAATACAAGCATTGAGGACTCTAAATGAGTGAAATATAAGCATTCATCAGGACCCATTAATTTTTTATATAATGACTATAATAATGATTCTATCTATCTATCTATCTATCTATCTATATATATATATATATATATATATATATATATATATATATATAGTGTGTGTGTGTGTGTGTGCTTTAAGAACAATATTGAACAAAATTGTCAGTTCATCATGGTTCCAACCTTTCTGGAAAGGATGGCAGGTGTGGATAAAGGTGCTGAATAAAACATGAACTCCACCATGAGATGATGGGGACTTCTTTGGTTTCAGTGGATCCACCCTTGGAGGGCTTTGCATAACATATAGACTTTGTCCATAGGTGTCCAGTTATTAACTATTAACCATGCCAGATAAGGCACAGAAGGTACAGATTAAACAAAAACAATGTATGTAGTGTATGCCTGTTTGGTTATTCCCTGAATCCTCTGCAATGCAGGCCTCTCAGCACCATATTTTGCCTGCGCTGCATGCTGAGGTTGTAAATAAAGACCAAGCCACTCATGAGTGCTGCCTCTGCATAGATGATGTCCTAATTAAGATATGCAGTGAAATGGTTGTAGGGTGTTTTCATTTCATGGTTCACTCCACATTCTCTATGTGCCTGCACACATTCACACACACAAACACACACGTACACACACACATCAATCCTGTGGTTTTCATCATAAATAAATTGAATATCCTCTCACCAAACTACTTAATACATCTGCAGTGTCACGCTAGAGTGGATTGGGTGATTCCTGTTCTATACTACAGATCATTGCATCCTTCCAACACATTTATACAGAAGGAAAATAAACACTGTGGTCATATATGAGTTCACTAAGAAAGACTCAGTGGATGAAAATATTTTCTGTAAATCTTGAAGTAAACACAAACATATGAGAAAAAGTTTGAATTGGCATGTGAGCAAAACTAGCTAATAACATCAGGCCTACTGGCATTTTAGAATTAGACATTTTATACTTTGATTTTAAGTGTGATTTGTAATACACTCAGCACCTCATCTTCAAAGATTCCAAATAAGGAATGCTAAATTGCATGGTAAAAATAAATAAAAGTAAAATTGTACGACTCAAGAATGATCAAAATGTGGGTTGCACATTACTGGGTTGCACATTGCAACCCATATAATCACTTACCACTAGACATAAATTCAGAAGTTGGGGAAGTAGAATCTCCCATCGTCATGTTTAACACCAATGAACCAGGAAGTAGTTAAAAAGGCACAAGTCAACCCTAGGCCCCAACGGCATACCCTACAGGGTCTATAAGAAATGCACAAAGCTACTCCGACAGCTGTGAAAACTCCGAGGATCTGGGAAAAGGGACTGTACGACTAAGCTAGCAGAAGGCAAGGTTGCTTTGTCTTCTGCAAATATAAGTCAATTTAAAACAATTTATCTACTTAAGTGTGGAGTGCAAAATGTTATTTTCGGTGCTTGCAAAGAGGTTACCCATGTATTTAATTGTCAACAGATGCATTGACACCTCAATCCAACAGGCCGGAATTCCAGGGATTGCAGGATGTCTTGAGCACACACAAATCTTAATCCAGACGCATGAAGCCCGGTCGAAGAAGAGTGACTTGACGGTTGTATTGCTGGACCTGGGTAATGCGTATGGTTTCACACAATTTAATCAGGATAGCACTGAAGCACTATCATATACCAGATCACATTAAAGGAGTCATCAGTGGCTACCCAGAGGGGCTCAAGATTGGGTTTAATGCCTTGGATTTTATGGACATGAACTTTATCAGTAACTTGGGGGAAAGGGAAACCAGAGGGCCAAAAATAGACTCTGGGGTCCCCCAACCAGCAATGAAGGATGTTTTCTTCAAGACTGCCAAGGAGAAATGTGTGCGCTGGGACCGGTGCGGTCGGCCTACACAACAGTTCAACCCGGAAAAAGTTACCAAATTCAAGTACATATGTAGCAAGCATTTTGTCGGAGGAAAGGGCCCAACCGAAGAACATCCTGACCCAATTCCAGCGACATCAAGTCAAGGTAAGAGTATTTTGGTGGCCGACATGTTAATAAAGTAGCGCCTGCTACCATGACAGCATATAGGCTATCATGGTAGCAGGCGCTAACATAATAGCCTGCTACCAGGATAGCTTACTCAAAAACATTTCAAATGAGACAAGCATTAAACATATACCCATTCCTGGACGGTGATTGCAAACAACAACAAAAAAAAAACGGCCGACGCTGCCATGATCGCCGCGCAGGAAAAAAAAAACAAAGCTTACCGTTCATCAACTCGGCCAGTTTTCCAGTCTTTTTAAGCCCTCGACACTCAAGCCATCGTTTGAGCTGAACAATTAGAGGTTACAGGGACAATTTGACAATAACAATGTCAACCCATTAACAGCCAACATGGGTGCTAATGAAGCTAGAAAGAGTTGCAACTTGAGCAAGAATGAAATACAAACCAAAGAAATCAAGGAGTTTGAATATTCAGGAAGGCAAGGTAACCAACGGGTACAACCTACTCATCCAAGGGGAGACAATTCCATTGATGAAGAATAATACCATCAAGTACCTTGGAAAGTGGTATGATGAGTCATTGGGTGACTGCAGTAACGTCCGCAGCACTGAGAGACAAGCAGAGATCTGGTTGAAGAACATTTAAAAATATGGACTCCCAGCAAAATTCAAAGCATGGCTATACCAACATGGCTTGCTTCCCATTTTGCTGTAGATGATGACAGTGTATGAACTCCCACTCACTGTGGTTGAACGTGTGGAGCACAAGATCAACTCCCATCTCATGAGGTGGTTGGAGATTCCTCCATGATTCACATCTGTTGGACTGTACACCAGATCAGGAGCATTACAACTACCCTTCTCATCCATGGTGGAAGACTTCCAAGTAGCAGAATGCAGGGTTGTTATGACATTTAGAAATTCAAGAAATTACAATATGAGGGATGCAGGGATAAAAAGAAGATCAGAATAAAGGTGGAAGGCCTCAGACTTAATGGCGAAGGCAGAAAAAAATCAAACTTAAGGATATCATTGGTGTTCCATGCACAGGAAAACAGGGACTTGAGATGACCCTCCTCCATAGGTGAGGGAAAGCCAACCCAAAGGAAAAAAGAACAGGCAGTATAGAACCTAGAGGAAAAAGAGAAAGGCAATAGTTGTAGAGTTAGGATCTCAGTGGTCATGGAAAAGACGGGAACTTCCCAAGAGGAGGCTTACAAGGGCTGAATTATGGAGACTTGAGCCTTTCCAGATCTCCTTTCTGCCGAGGGCCGTCTATGATACCCTTCCAATGCCTGTCAATCTGCATGGAATGAGAGACGATCCAACATGTAAGCACTGTGGGAAAAATGGAACCATGGCACATATCTTGACAGGATGTCAGACTGCCCTGTCTCAGGGTAGGTATAGGTGGCACCATGACAAAGTACTGGCACTGATTGCTGACATCTTGGAGCAGGAAAGCAGAAATGCCCTTTCAACGTCAAGCCTCCACAAAAACATTCATTAAGGAGGAGGCAAAGCTACCAGTACCTCCAAAAAACATGACAGCCCAACCATGGGAGCTTGGAGATGATTTAAAGAGAAGGCTTCAATTCCCAGATATCGTTCAGACCATTTTAAGACTAAATGCTGCATTGTTCTCTGCTGAGGTAAGGAAGATCATTCTGATCGAGTCAACAGTGCCATGGGGAGAGGGCTGTGAGAAGGCATTTATAAGAAAGTCAGATTGTTACAAAGAGCTGGTGCAGAACTGGTGGGATATGGGTTGGCAGACATGGTTGTACACAGAAGAGATCGGATGTAGAGGTTTCCCATCTCAGTCAGCTTGGATGGTGTTGACAACAGCTGAGTTGACAGGAAGTAAGAGAAAACAAGCAGTGAGAAGATTGAGCAAGGCAGTGCAGAGAGCCTCATGTTGGCTATAGAACAGGCAGAAGGAGTTGAGCTGGCAACCAGGAGTAAGTGAGTAGTGGCTGGCCACAACTCCGGACAGCCATCAGGAGAGTGTCATGGTTACAGGTCAAAACACTCGATAACTGTTGGTAACCATCTGATGACACACGTTTTCCCTGATAAAAAATAATCACATTAATTAATAATAATGAATATTTTCTATAGTGTGTTTTATGTACCTCAAAGTGCTATAAACAAAAGTAAAAAAAAGATAAAAATTACGAGCTAAATTTCAAAGATTAAATATAAATCACAAAACCTGGAAAAGTTAACTTTGTCAGCTCCTACCCTGCCCCCCCTTCTGACAAAGTTTAGTCCAGGAACGAGCCGCACGGTCAGACTTACAGCAAGATTAATCTTTTAACAGCTAGATTTACCTCCACAAACTTCTCACAACAGCGACTTCACCCAAAATATTGTAAACCAAGGTAGCCGTATAATAATCTTGTTTCAGACAACATAACTGTACTTTGTACCCAGAGTTGTGGATGCACACTTCAGGCATCACCCTCAATGTGCCTCCATGATGATTGTTTTTAGGTGGCTGTTTATAAATGCCACAATATTTAAGTTCAGCTATGGTATTTTTTGTTTTGATTGTATTACTTAAAGATATTTTTTGCTTCATTTTTCATGCTTCATGCTGCATTAATCTGTCCAAGGCAGACATCTTTTCCCCCACTTATATGATTCTACTATTGTGATTTCTGGCAGGCCAAATTTGTTCACATGCACACAGACTCGCTTCACCGTCTGTCATTGTACCAATGTGAAACATTATTTTATTTTAAGTTTTTTACTAGCTATTACTATTCTGACGAACACTTAGAGGAATATTCTAACAGACATCCATTCATCCATTCATTTGGTTGGTATAATGCTTCATGCCTAAATGTGCCACAATATTTTTAACAGAATTTTTTTGAATCAGAAATCCTGGGAAAAGAAATGCAACCTAATATAAATGCTTTGTACAAGACCAGAGTTCAGACTGTCCCATCCATAATTTAGAATAATATTTGATTAATTCATATATCCAAAAAAAGATAACATACTGAATTTTCTCTAATGTACTCCACTGAAAAACAAAGGTTTATGACATCTTACTGGAGTGTGAGGTGTGTGTGAGGTGTGTGTGTGTGTGTGTTACAGTAGGGAGTGCAGCACAGAGCCAGAGGGCTCAGTGTTTGATCCCTGCCTGTAAAATGGATTATCTGGTGGCAGGAGGGTGAAAGGATACCAGTGTGTGTGTGTGTGTGCTAAAATAAGAGAAAAGCATCAGTGTGTGTGTGTGTGTGTGTGTGTGTGTGTGTGTGTGTGTGTGTGTGTGTGTGTGTGTGTGTGTGTGTGTGTGTGTGTGATCTCAGTAGCAGACAGCCCCAGGGACAGGGCAGTCCCTGAGGAAACGTGTCTTAAGAAGCTCTCTATGGCTCCAACTAATGCTCACTTTGTCACCCAAACAGGGCGGGAAAGATAATCAATAGCCTTTGATAGCTACTATTAGGGTTTTAACAAGCTTTTCCTCACGCTGGGCTGCTCCAGCAAGGAGAAATGGGGAGAACCAAACAAGTCTTCATCTTCACGTCCTTTACAACCTTTCTATGTCTCTGCACAGCATGCTGTATTTTATTTGTTTGCATTAGGCCTTTTCCATAGCTGGGCAACAGCAAACGTTATTTTTCACAAAAACCTGATGTTCATATGAGCCTTAGTGTGCTCTGACTATAGTCACATCACAGTGTACGTGATGTAATGACACATAAGTATATAATGTTGTATAATTACATGATATAATGTATCATGTAATTATATACATTACATTTTACGTATGTATGGGGGTTGTTGTGATGCTGTGGGCCTTCTTTTCTTTCAAAACCTTGGGACTTTTTGTCAGACAAGAACATTTTAAAAAGCAAATTTTATGGACTCCAAAAAACTGAACGTCAGTAATCTTTGGGCCTTTGAGCTCAATAGTACAAACAAGCCAAATCAACACCAAAATGGTTCTGAAATGGTTTAAAAATAAATAAATAAATAAATAAAATTTCTTCATTATAGATTATTTTTTTCATTGGAAATTAAATATGGCCAAATAAAAAATTGGATTTTTTCTTTTTTAAATACATGTGATATTTTGCTTCTTTATTAAAACATGAATATAGTTTAGGGCTTTTTACAACTCTTTAAAAAGCAGTGCCAATAAATTACTTCATGTTCTGTGAGGGTGCACTACAATTTTTATTTTACTCAGGTACATGCTCACAGCGTCACCACCAGCATAGAAGAACCTACGCTAAACTAAATCTAATTTGCTACATCTGTATTTCTCACATCATTAGAATAATTGTTCCCTCCTCAGCTGTTTCCCTGCTGTTATCTATCAATTTCCTCCCCTCAAACCCAAACGATGTGTTCATTTGAAGGACTCATACGAGCTTTTTATTTCCTACCTTTTTTTTTTTTCTTCTCTTAATCTCTCGCCACTTCTGTCAAAATTAACCCCTCAGTTTAAATGCATGATACTAATAGCCATAATTAACCCAAAATGGAACTTAAATAATCACAGACCAAGAGGATTGCTCATTCATGAGAACGGCAAATTAATCATCTTTTTTGAGTGGCTGATCAAGGTGTATTGTGTTTTATTCCCACTAACAATCTTCATTAGCTGACAAGATCTATTAAATGCAGCTTTGACGGTCACTAGTTTACAACACAAACAAGTATTTTTAAAAATACTGTTAGAATTGAAAAAGTGGCTAAATAAAACGGTGTGAAACACCTTGGGTAAGGTCAAATATAAAACTGGGGTCAAAATGGCAAAGGGATACTGTAACTGTGAGCTTGTGAGGCCAAGGTTTTCTCCAAGCGAGATGCAATAAAGGCCATTAAAGGGGTCAGGTTTGATTCATTTGCCCATCACAGTTAACAGCCTTCCACAGGGAAGGACGGTAAACAACAGGTTAGAAATGCACATGTTGCACTGCTTGTATCAAAGTTAAAAACAGCTTTCTTTGAATGGCACCGATGCCGAAGCGGAACCTGCTGAAAGGACGGAAGGAAAACAGAGGCCGAGTCAATGAAACCTTATCCGTCTATCTGCGTTCCTGGTTTCCTCTTTTATCTCATCCTGCAGTAGGAGGGAGGTCAGGGCAGATTTGTTTCTGAGGGCTTTACAGTAATGCTCAGCGGCTGAAATTATTCCTGGAGCCCCGAGTTTAATTATTTCCTCTCGTATCAATACAGCCTACCGATGCAATTTCCGTGTTGATCTGATTAAAGAAATATTACATTCTGCCAGGGCACGGGCAAATTGACTTTGGTGGCAAGGTCTTGACAAGAACCAGACACGCAGCTTTATGCATCAGTAACGGCGTAACCACGTTATCCATGCACTGCTTCCTTTAGTGAAAAGAAAGACGCGGGCTGTTTCCAATGAAGACAAAAGAACAGAGGAAGAGGATTCTGCAATGAGGAGATGGCGAGGACCTGCATGTATACACCTTCTCTGAGAATACCTGTCATCAGGACCGTGAAAGTCACATCGCCAGTCCAAACACTGCGATGCAGGTATAAACAATCAGACTCTAGAGTGAATTTCCTTCCACCTTTATTTAGGCGCAGTGCGTCTGGGTTTTAGGTGCCATGGCCAAGGTAAATAACAGCATTTGTTGCAAATTTGACTGTCAGATAATAATTTTTTTTCATCTTATTTTCTTATTCTTTTCACATATTGTCTATCCCACCCAAGCAGACGAAACATCAGTGGGAACTTCGGTATGGAAGGTATGTTAGCAAAACACTAAAGGTTAAAAAATACAAACACGTAGTCCTTTAAGCAGCTCATCACTCCTGCAGTCTAGAGAAATTGAAAGAATGAATGAATCCAATTACAGAACCCCATTTAATGTGACCACACTGAACTAAAATATAAAACCTTTGGTTAATGGTTCTAAACAAATGCCGATGCAGCTCAGGAATCTGGTCATTTGGAGGTGTTCATGCACAACACCAGCAACAGTAAAAACTGTAGCAGTCCTCAGAAGCTATTTTCGCTGCCATGCAAAAGGATGCAAGTTCAACAAGTTCAGATTGTTGAACTTCAGTGAAATTTTGCTTTGCTCTAGTCACCTGTCGACCACGCCTATTCACAGTTTCTATTTGCATTGCTTGAAATGCATTGTTCGCATCTCAGACTGTTAATTCTCTCCTGAATGCACCTTTAGGTATAACATGTAAATCACTCGCTCTATTTGCCTTGTTTGCGTTCGATGCACCTACTTCCTGGAGAGTGTTCTTCACTTGAGTGGATGTTGTGAATGTTTTTTTTTTCACCATGGAAAGGATTCTGTGATCATCCACCACTGTTGTCGTCCGTGGACGTCCAGGCCTCTCTGAGTTCACCAGTGCTCTAGTTTTTCTGAGAATGTGCCAAACTGTTGATTTGGCCACTCCTAACATTTCTGCTATCTCTCTGATGGCTTTCTTCTTTTTTTTCAGCCTTAGGATGGTCTGTTTCACCTCCATTGAGAGATCCTTTGACAACATGTTGTGTGTTCACAGCAACAGCTTCCACACCTGGAATCAACTCCAGACCTTTTAACTGCTTAATTGATGACAGGTTAACGAGGGAAGAGCCCATGCAGCCTTCTTGTTTATTTTGCAGTCTACTGAGTCAATTGTCCAATTACTTTTGGTCCCTTGAAAAAGAGGCAACTACGTGTTAAAGAACTGTGATTCCTAAACCTTTGCTCCAACTTGGATGTGAATACTCTCAAAGACTCTCACAGCTGAGAGTCTGCACTTTAAGCCCATATTGATTATATAATTGTATCCTGGATATGTTTTCTTCAACAGCTAAAATAAAACTTTGTGGATGTTTTGTGAATAACTTATCATACAGAGGTAAAATTCTAGAAAGATCTGGGAAATTCTAAGATTTTTTTTTTCCTAAAATCACATCATTAAGAGCTACTTTTTACTGAATGGCTTATAATTATTTATTTAATTATTTATAATTATTTATTTGGACCTCTGCTGCTCCTTCAGAGTTACCATGGACTTCTTAGCTGCTCCGATTAATGCTCTCTTTGCTCTCTTTGCCCAGATTGTCACTTTAGGTAAGTGGTAGTCCTGGAGGGCTGGTGTCCTGCAACTTTTAGATGTGTCTTTCTACTTTTCTGGATCATGTTGTTCATTATTCAAGCTTGGGACATTGTTTCATAACCTAACCCCGCATTAAACCCCTCCATTCTCTTCTCCATGACCTATCTTCTGTGTTCCTTTGTATTCATGATACCATTTTCTTCCATAATGTTCTCTAACAAACTCCTGAGGCCCTCACAGAACAGCTGCCTGTACACAGAGATCAAGACAACTTTTGAGGCAGTTAGTTGCATTGGATTTTACTTTGGGGCATCAGTGTAAAGAGGTCTGAAAGTAAATTTCCTTCCACATCACAATTATAAATTACTTGGTGTCTTTTATTGAGATTTTATGTTACAAAACAACACAAAGGTTTGGGGTTATGATGTAAAAAAAAACATTTATGGGGAAAACTTCAGGGAGAGTGACTACTCCTGCAACTAGACCTGCTGTTGTGTTTGGAGGAAACAAAATTGGATTAAAGGAAAGTTAACCAAATTCAGCAATCATGTAAAAGGAGAAGGAGACTGAGAGACTTGAAGAGGAGAGCAAGGGTAAAAAAAAGTGCAACCATGTGTTGCGGGAAACACCTGTACTCCACACAGGTGTTTTCCACCCTCTACTGCAGGGCCCGTGATTAGGAGCCTCCACGCTTGCCTTACCATGTCAAAGACAAGCTTATCCCCCATCAGTGCAGAGGAGGCCCTGGATAAAATGATGGTTAATTAGGCAGCAAAAAAGCTACAGGCTGGACGTTGATGCAAGCAGGGCCCTTTTAAAATGCTGCACAGATCTGTACATCCTGTATGCATGAGAACAAAGTATGAGGCAGGAGCAACACAAACAATGAGGGACCAGCAGAGCCGGTCATAAAAGACTTTAAATGAGCACATATGTTTGAGTTTGTTTAATTTAGTTTATTTAATTGTTTAATTGGATTTTTCTTTTGCTAAAACAAAATTTGATCTTTAACCCAGAAAATTGAGTCACAAAGAGTTATAATGAAAGGAATTGATACAATACCATGTCGAAAAAGCCCCATACAGAAAGCAAATAGCTGCAGCAGAAACAGGTAGAGGGAGAAGATGACAGAAAAGAACAGTATACTGTAAAGTAAATAATGAGCGCTTTTTGTGGCTGATCCGCTCGTACATAGGGAAGCAATCACAGAAAGAGGGAGAAAGTTTAATCATCCACAGCTGAAAAGGCGGGAGGCTAAAGCAGGCCGCATTACTCGGCACTAAACACTTTCACCTGGGCAGCTTTGCTACCCAACATTAAACACTTTCACCTGTTTGGAGGCAGGTTTGCCAGCTTTAATCCTGTTTCACTACAAGCTGAAAGAAAACCTGCTTTACATAACTTCCAAATTGATGAAGTGAGGGAAAGTTAATTATGGACAGCACTGTAGCTTCTGATTTAATTATTTATTTCTCAGGATAGTTTTCCCTCTTAAAGGTAAAGAGCCTGGGGATGGTTAATGTGACCTATTTACAAAGCCACTGTATACAGTTTGAACTAGATCTTTCCATACACTGAAAAAAAAAAACACCACATAAACTTCTGTTTGCCACCAATTCCAAAATTTCTTCTGGTTTTCTCCTTTATTCTCTTGACACAACTGATGTAACTAAGTAAGGTTTGTTGGTCACCTTGCTTGCACACACTTTTTTGATGGCCACTCAAAAACATTGGCTTTTTGTCCTTAGGCCACTTTAGAACAAATTTGGTGTTATGCTTAGGGTCATTGTCCGTTTGGATTAAGGGAACACCATTAGGCTGGTTTAAATCTTCTTTGTCTGACAGATTAGTTTGTTCATGTTAATAATCAATCTTCTTCAAACTCCAAGGTTGGGATACTGAAAGGGTTTGAGAACCGCTGCTTTAAAGGATTGATGCTGAAAAACTGGTTCATTCATTTGTTACTTCAAGGTGGGACTATTGTAGTTGTAATTGGTATCCCCACCTATCATGTGTGAAACTGGGGCTTGAATCTCTAATGGGGAAAACACCTGATGTGGGAGTCGTAGCATGGTGGTAAGAGAGCTGGGTGTTTGTGTCTTGGAGCGGTCCCCAAAAGTTGGTGGTTCAAAACTCAGTCTGTAATTCTTGGGCCATGAGCAAGACAGCACACTGCTCCCTAAGGAAGCTTATTTAAATATGGGAAGTTTAAGCCTTCAGCTGAACTAAAATGCTCCAGCAAGAGTTCTGATGAAAATTATCCTAGCATCCCTTCATTGGCTTCCTGTTAAATCCAGAATTTAAAATGTTTTTTCTCGCATGTAAACCTAACGGAGCACTTTGTTCTCAGTTTAGTGGTGGTTCCTAGAGTCTCTAAAAGTACAAAGGGAGACAGTGGCCGTATTCTCAGAGGCCTCTCAGAGAGCTCAAATCGGCCTAAAAATCCCTCCCTAGGAGTCTTAGCTTAAGAGTGATTCAGATAGTTGCTGAGAGCGACTCTGAGGAAGGAGACGTCAGAAATTCATGTCTTAGTGTGGAGGCGTGGTTGACCCCATTGCTAGGTGTGACGCTTTCTATTAAGAGCTGTGATTGGTTGATGGTGAAACAAAACAACACACACAAGTGTGCTCCCAGTGATCAAAGGAGAGAAATTAGCGCTTAACTGTCAGGAAAGTTAAGCGCTGCGCTTAGCAATCAAAAGTGAGGATAATTCAATTCAATTAAATGTTATTTACATAGCGCCAATTCATGAAACATGTCATCTCAAGGCACTTTCCAAAATCAAATTCAATCGGATTATACAGATTGAGTCAGATTATACAGATTGGTCAAAAAATTTCCTATCTAAGGAAACCCAGCAGATTGCTTGAAAGTCCCGACAAGCAGCATTCACTCCTGGAGAAGCATAGAGCCACAGGGAGAGTCGTCTGCATTGTCCATGGCTTTGCAGCAATCCCTCATACTGAGCAAGCATGAAGCGACAGTGGAAAGAAAAAACACCCATTAACAGGAAGGAAAAACCTCCACCAGACGGACGAGGCAGGTCATCTGCCTCGTCCGTCTGGTGGTTAGAGAAGACAGAGCAGAGACACAACAAGACAGACAAAAAAGCACAGAAGCACACATTGATCCAGTAATCTGTTCTACATTAGATGGTAATAGCGGGTGATCTGTCTTCCCTGGATGATGTCACAGCTAACAGAACGACAGACCAGGTGTACCTACTATGAAGAAAAAGAGAGAGTGAACAAAAAATTAAAAGCTGAAATGACGACAAGCAATGCAAATTGGAGAACAGTAGGAGAACTTAGCAGAGTGAGAAAAATAGGCCCTGATGTCCTCCAGCAGCCTAAGCCTATAGCAGCATAACTATAGAGGTAGCTCAGGGTAACATGAGCCACTCTAGTTATAAGCTTTGTCAAAGTATAACACAAGTGAACCTCTAGATGACCATGTAGGCTATATTGACATTATCATGCTATACAGAAAATACTTTCTCACCTATTTTATATACTCTTTGTAAATGTCTCCACTTTTTATTCATGATTATCCAACATTGTTCTTATTTATCCTCGAAAAAAGGACATTTGGTAGAGCTCCCTTTAACCCGTGTGGCCGCTGAAACAAATGAATTTACCCCTATGGGGATGACAAAGTTTATCTATCTAAATATTATAATTGTATGATTGTTAAAGACGTTTATATTCTTCTTTCCTCCACTGTTTAGGAGGTGGATCAGCCAGACAGCTCTCTCTCTGTTTCCACCATCTTCCCTGCTTAAGACTTACTCTTAGCCTCACTAAAAGTCCTCCTCACTACTCCTAACATTTTGTCACTTTAGGAGCTCTCTTAAGGCCTCAGATGCTTGGTGAATAACTTTTATCTTACCGAGGTAAGATTCTTAGAAAAATCTTAGAATTCCTAATATTACGTCACTAAGCGCTACTTTTAGTCTTAGGAATCTTTGTGAATGTGAGCACAGATCTTTTATTGTTTAGGCTCCTCTCCTGTGGAAGCTATTTTAGTCTGTGAGGCAGACACCCTGTCTGCTTTAATGACAAGGCTTAAAACTTTCCTTTTTGACAAAGCTTATGGTTAGAGTGTCTTAGGTTACCCTGAGCTACCTCTGTAGCTATGCTGCTATAGGCCTACCACACATGACTAGCATGTGAATCCCTTTTGAGGGATTCAACCTCACCCTTGGTGGTGGAGATTACATAATCATATCTTGATTTTTATTGTTATTTTAACAACACTATCTAATGTTTAGACTTTTAAATACTTTCAAACCTTTTGCTGCAACCTAAATATGGCAAAGCTTACAGTGTAGCTTTTGTTATTGTTCACACTACGTATGTGCTCCCTTTCCTCACCTCTTTTCTCTCAGGGTTAACCTTGAGGGAGCAGAGAGGAGCAGAGAGGAGCAGAGTGTACGGCCCGATCCAGAATGGTACAATTCAGTCCGGTCAGACGGTTCTTCTTGGCTCTCTATCCCCTTGGCTCTGTCCATTGGTCAGTGGCACCTCCACAAATTTTTCTCTTACTGTTCAGGGGTTAGCAACAGTAAAAAATACTGTTTGTCTGTTTGGATAAATCATTCCTCTGTTTTAGAAAAAAAGTTGATTCATATTTCCATATATCCCCAAAATACTGTTGAAGTCTTGTTCCATAATGGTAAACCAAATATTGATATCACTTCATCTTGTCTTGTATCCTGGGGAGGATGTATCATTAGAACCAAATTTATACGGCTAATTATTGGACACAAAAGCTATTTTTAAACACAAAACAACAATGCAGGATGATGCCACATAAAACAGAGGTAAGATTCAGTATTGGGGGTGGGGAGCTATACAGACAATGCAGGGGAAATTTGCGTTTAGGCATGAATCAGTTTCTGGAGCTACTGCTGCTCATAGATCAGAGCTCCACTTCTCCGGGGCATTCCCATTCAATACACAGAGGCGATAGAAAGGCATGCATACAATCCTACACAGAGCCACATGCCTGGATGCATTCACATGTACTTAAACTCGTAATATGAGCATGCGTGCACCAAAACACTGACTGCACCTACATATGTTCCCTGCAGCCATAAACAATCCTCTGCAACCCAATTAAGAGAGCAATAATAGTTGAAGTGATGGAATTAAAAAATGAGGGTCAATGTGTGAGCGATAGTCACACATGAAGCAGGAATTTCTGCTATAAAAGTTTTGACTTTTAAATCATAGGTCAGCCTTCTTTTTCTTTGTCTTACTTTAAATTTAACTTTTAAAGTAAGACAGGATTTAGGTTTTACTAAATCCCCCTCACCAAAATTTAACTTAACTGTTCGTTACTGTGTCCCAGTAATGAACAAATGCATGACTAAACCATTATTCACTGAGAGTTAAAATGCGTTTTTTGACTTGGACAACACTGGGTCGCCAAATGATTGGAGAATGTCATCATGGAAGATCCAGAATCGTACATTTTTATCACATGTGCTTGGTGAGAAAGCAGTTCGTGAGATCGGTGTCCAGCATTACTCAACACTCGCTGTGTTGAGTAGGTAGGCAGAGTCGCAGGTGAAGTGAATGCAGGTAAATGGGTCGACACCAGGTGTTGCCAATGAGCTGAGAACAGTGGCTCACAGCCAGACCGAATAAAACACAATGAATAGACGTATTACAGTAGGTTAGTTTATGTAATGGGGTCCTTACAAGTCTTTCTTAAAATCAATAAGGTCCAACGGCAGGAAAATTAATCATGTCATGGTGCTGACACGGCACTTTGAATCGTCTTGTTACTGAAAAGTGCTTTATAAATAAACTTGCCTTGCCTTCTTTTTAGCTAATCCTTAAATGTTACAGTGATTCTTTTTCTATATATTGTATTTAATAGTATCTAGGAAGCCATCAAAAAAAGTGTAATCATACTCTTCACATTGTGTTTAAATGGTGCTATGCAAATAAACATACCTTGCCTAACCTAGTTTAGTTACATCACACTTTTGATACTTATTTTATTTTCTCTCTACATTATATTTTCTTTCTTATTTCTAATTCAACAAAAACGTTTAATAGATACGGTAGGGATCTTTACTGAGCCTACCTCTGAGTGTTATTAAATTAATTTAAACATTAAGCGATGGTCTTCTCTAACTAGGTAAAAACTGACATTCTGAGCATACATTAAGCCCATCTGACAGCAATATTATTCCATGTGAGGCTATACTATGCGCTGGCAGTGCAAACAGGATTTTGCAGCCAGCATGCTAAGAAACAGGGAAATATTAAACAAAGAACAGAGCAGACGTTGAAAAATACCTGCTGGCCCAATACTGACGCTCCATATGCCCAGCTCAGCTCTGGCTGCTGGCTGACCGGCCGGTATGCCCACTCTCTCAGGCTTAAATACACACTCACAAATACATGCACACACATGCGCCGCACGCTTCACTGGGGACAAGCCAGCAAGAGTAATCCTGGCCTACTTTTCTGCCCAGAGCATCCTGGAGCTCTGACTAACCACAACAAGACTACTACTACTACTACTACAGAGGATGAAGAGGAGATTCAGAAGGCTGGGTGATGGATCAGAAAAGAAAAAGTGGTTGTAATAGAAAGAACGTTGAGGGACTGATGTTTAAAGGCTTTTCTGTTTTAAGTTTAGGGGGAAATGGACAAAAAAAGAATTCAGACAATGAGAAGGAAGACAAAAAGTGAGCCAGTGTGTATAAATCCTTGTAGAAACTGCTTTAACACCCGGGTGTCGGCCAAACAAGATTTATTTCACAAATAAGAGTTTTAGTCTAATTTTACTTGGCTCTGATTGACAAGATGAAAAACTCTTACATAGATGATGGTGGTAAGCAATTATCTCAGACTTATCTCAACACACACTTGAAACCAGATCTTTACATATGTTGTATAAAAAGACACAGACCTGTTTTTGGGGGGGTACTGACATGGGCTGAAAGTCCATTCAGAGAAGTGGAATTACTCCACAAGCAACATAAAAAGCCAGATTATTATGTTATGCCCAGAACAACAGAGAACCCGACATTTGAGCCAGACACAGTGTTGCGCTTTACAAAGTTTCTTAATAAAAGCAGACAATAAAAGACCTGGAGCAGACAGGAAAATCAGAAATGAGCAGAACCTGACGGACAGCGTGAGCTGACAGGCAGAAAGGGCTGAGATGGAGACACGTCTGTAAGCCAGGCAGCTCACGCTACATCACTGTGTACGATGTAGCCTGTAGGCCAGGCTTGGGTCATACACAGAGAGGCAGATAATGTGCAGAGAAATATGCGGACAAGGCAAGGTTCCTGTTTGTGAGGCGATCTGGGTCTTGGTCAAGTAGACACAATGAGATGTCCAATAGGGGCAAGGCGAGACAAGGAATTCAAGAAACCAGAACTTGATCATGAACAGAAAGGCAGCAAGGAATGCTGGACATCTACTTACATTTGGCTTTCAATAAGCTGGACCCAACTGACTGGAGAACCTCAGTACAGTAAGGGATGGCGATGACTGAACTTCTACAGGAAGAGGCTCACATGTGCATCTGACTGCAGGAGGAGTGTGAAGGCCGGGTACACACTGACTACGTTTCTTCTATGCTCCGTCCTTCCTGGATCTGGATGTGTTAATGCTTCCAGAAAGCCACGCCTCCCTCTCCCCTTTATTTTGAAATAATATCGGAGCCACTTTACACTTCCTGGGTCTCACTTCCTGTCTGGCTCATCTGGTTTTTAGAAATTAGACACGTTTTGACCCGTTTCATCACAAACATACGCAAACTGCATTTCTGTCTAACATCGGGGGATGGGCTGTCTTTCATACCATGGAGCCTGATGGGAATACCCTATTGACTAAAATGGCTTTTATTTGCGACGGAATGGATCACGCACAGGTGATGGTGTCTAGCTGGGCCAGAACATGACAAGATTACAGTTTGCAAAAACCTTTATATGTAGAAACATGCAGTCTAATTAAACTAAAAATAACGTGTTGAGCCTTCATGACCATCATTACATTTAAAGAAAAAAGAGGGAAGCTTGCAAACCACAATATCCCAGCTGTGAGGTCCAGGGGTGGCAGCATCATGTTGTGGGAGGTTTCCTAGAGGAGGGATGGGTGTGTTACAATAAAACAGATTTCTTATGAAAAAAGAATAATATATGAAAATATTGAAGCAGTAAAGCAAGATATACGGCAGAAAGTTCAAACTTGGGCACAAATGCATGATGTCTGGTAAATTGCCAAATTAGTCACAGAGTGCCTTAAAGACAGCAATGTCAACATTTTGGAGTGACCATTACAATCCTTAGACTCAGTAGCATAAAAAATTATGGGCATAGCTGAAATGTTGTGTAAGAGCAAGGTGGCCCAAAAACCTGACTTAGTTAAATCAGTTCTGTTTGGAAGACTGGGCCAAAAGTCCAGCAAACTATTGTGTGTCATATCCACTGATCTGTGTGCAGGTTGTTTGGGCGTTTGTCATTTCTCATTTCTCCCAGGATGTGACTTGCATGTGCGGCCTTTACAGTCAAAGCTTGTTAGGCTCATCAGAAGGAGTTTTTAAGAAGACCCGGATCCCTGAAGTCAGACACCAGATCCTCTGGTGACATTAGTGAGTTTCCAGAAGATCCCTTTGATGCTCGTGTTTAGAAGATCTTCAAGGCACGATGTGCTGCTTTTTGAAATCTTTTAGCCTACTTCATGCTGCCAGGCAGGTTCGGTTTCAGTGATTTCTTGATTCTACAGGTCTGACTATAATCAGGCTTGGATATGGTTTGTGAACTAAAAGAAACATTTTCCCTTTCTAGTCCCACAGAGGGGAAATTTGTCTCTGCGTTTAAAGCATCCCTTAGGGAGCAGCATGTTGCCACAGTGAGTGGCGCACAGGGAGCAATCTGTGGTCAAGGGGTCTTGCTCAGGGACCCAGACTGGACAACAGAGTTTTGAACCGCAACCTCTGCTTCCTCTCAAAGATGCAAATGCCTGGCTGAATAAACATTTAATTTGTGATTTCACAGGCGGCAATTGCATTTCCATGCAGGCCCAGGTTGGTTTGGATACTTTTTTCCCTTAATGTATGAAATCATAATTTCAAAATTGCATGTTGCATTTACTTAGGTTATTTTTTTTATCTAATATCAAGATTTGTTTGATGTTCTGAAACATGTAAGTGTAAAGGCAAAAACGGACGAGAGAGGAAGCGGAGAAATCATTTTTCACAGCATTCTAATTCTCTCAATACTTAATGGATTAAAGGGATGTTTGATTTGGTTTGTGTGCAGGGAGCAAAGAAGAAGAATGATCAATCCCAAGGCCTTTCGCCCTCAAAAAAAAGTTCAAATATGCTTTACTGGAGTAGGGGGATGGGTATTTAAGGGGTCAGGTCAAATGTGCACTGCCTCCAACCAAACACACAGTTGTCCCATTGCTCTCATCGCTCTCACTGATGAAAGGTGTGCCTCTGCTCATGGGTCGTTGGTTGCGGGCTTCTCCATGGACGGCTCATTGGAGAGTGCCAGGATGCCTTCATCTTTCACAATGACAGGTCTCGGACACTGGGGCCTCCTGACAGACGATCCATATTTCAGCAGAGGGGGAGTGGAGCTAATGACCTTGACTCCAGGCCTTGGCAATGATCATGTCTAGATTTCAAGTGTCATAAACTAATATCAGAACCCACCAACAAAGGAGGGCCGTTATCATGTCGTGTGGGCAAGACCCAACAAGAAAGGGTAGTACATCACAAAGTAATTTGTGTTTTATCCTCATGTGTAACACGAAAAGATTGCCTCACAAACATCTTGACTTTTCAACATAGAAGAAATTACATTTTTTCTCCATATCTCACAAAGTCCCACTGTCTTTAACTCTAGTTATGAAGTAGAAACGGCACACTATCATGTCTGCTCTACAGTCGTAATGTTCGTTGGGAGTGTAGAACTGATAAAGCCTTACTGACGATGTGTTTCCCATTGGTTCGTTGACCTACAGGACTGTGGTAAAGCTTTAAACCACCCTCCCTCTTTTTTTCTTTTTCTTTTTTTCTTGCTTCCAAGCAGCCAAATGAAACAGTTTCTGTTTATCCTGGTGAAACATCGAAGGCATCAAGGGACAGAATAATTTATGCATTTTTATTTTAACACAAAACATAAAATATTTGTACTTCTCCCGTTTCAACTGCTTCGGTGCCGGTGGGCCAATTGTGCATCGTTGTGTTGGGCTTTACCAGCTGACCTGCCCGCAAACACCAACAGATCTAACTGGGCTGGTGTCGCAGCAGCACACATCACCAACCTGGAAAAAAAAATCTGGTTTGCTGGCCCGTTTGGTTCGTGTTGGCCCCGTTTTCCGGGCGGATGGGCCCGTGGGTCGTCTGGGCTGGGGTTCACCTGATGATGGGGTTCACCTTCTGGGTCTGGGGTCTGGTTACTCCTTTGGGGTGCCGGTACCTGGACCTGGGAGTATAGGATGTGTGCGGTGAGTGCGAATTTGTGTACTGCGTCCTGTTTTTTTTTTGTGGGTAAGAGTGTATGCATAGGGTGGGAACGAGTGACTGTGAATGTGTACGTAGTTTTCTGTTTGTCTGTTTGTCAGGTTGGGTTTGGACTGCCCCCTCTCCCGGGTCAGGCCTCCACTAAGTGTGGAGCCCATCTTTGGCTCCTCACAACCACTGTTGAGCATTTTTCTTATGGATAAACAAGTACACTCACACAATCACCTACAGGTGTTTGGATCCAGGTGCTTACAAATGTATTTTTATACAGAAAACCTCTATTATTAATGTTAGCTGTCACTTTATACGTCTTGTAATAAATAATATTGTGTATTTTTAGTGATGTTATCAAGGCATTGGTTGTTTGTACCTGTAATACTTTATTGGTTAGTTTTGCTGTTCTTTTTATATCCCTCTTTGCAGGTGAAGAAGCAGACGCTGAGAATATTATCTTGTACTCTCCTTTTCCTCTCCATTTTTCACCCTTTCACCCTCATAGCATTTTGTCTCATCTTCTTCTCTTCTTTTTTTCTCTTCTACCTTCCCGTTTTTATTGTCCATTGAACATGAAATAATCCTAGGATAAAATCTAATAAACCTTTATGCATTATAATCAAGCGGAAGGCGAAAGCAGCAATTCTCTACTTGTGAAAGAAAATCTGTTGGGATCTTTGGCACTGAGACAGCAATTTTTAATGGGTCACTGCCAGACAGGACAAAAAAAATGTAAAAAAATTGAATGAAGTGCTGGGGACCGTATTTTCATGTCGTGTTACAATTTGAGTTTGAGGTTGAAATGGGAAAAATGCTTCATGTGTTAAATATTTATTTCTATAAACACACATGCAGAAAAAAAACATGATGCTTTGTCATACCGATATTTCATTATGTAGCACTTGGTCGATGTAAACCATAAGCAGAGAGAAGTACTCCCTTTCTTTCCTCTGTTCAGAATTTGCAGAGCCACGCTGACTGACATCATCACTTTGATGAGAACGAGGACAGGAGCCCCATTTTATCAGCCACGAGCAAATCAACAGAGCTATATACCAAAGACCTGTTCATCATGCTGCCTTCATGCTGCCTGGTCGTCATCCTGGGTATGGGTAAAGGCATGTGAAGCAGTGAAATCCTTGACCAGTAATGTAAAACTTTGTTGGGAATCAAAAATAAAACCCAGTGATGTTTTTATCATAGAAGAGGGTGATTGTATGACATGGACTTTTTGGTAAATTGTAATCTATATAGAGTTGTGCACACTTAAATTAAAAACCACATTGTGGCATGATCAGAATCAAGTTATTGTCCCTGCTTGTCTTCATGGTCCCATTAAAGTCAAGGGTTTCCACACATAACACTTGATGAGTACAGATCAAGTGACTGCAACGCCAGCCTCTCATTGATTAACCTATTCACAAGTGTGAACACACCTATTCATACCTGAGCAGAAACAAACATTGATCACCAACCCAAAACTGCTATCTTTGACCCAAATAAGGCATAATACCCCTTTCTGAATGAGCAATTAAATAGCAGCAATAACAAAGTACCCACGTGTTAACTTGACAGAGTTGTAACTTGCAGAGATATAAAGCTTAAACAGTTAACATTTACCACTTTTGCAAATATCAAGGATTTCGTTTTACTTAATTTTATTTGTTTGTGTTGCTGTTAAATTATGTGTGATTTAAAAGATATTTGTCTGTTCAATGCACAGAACACAAATATTGGAATGCATAGCTGTAAATTAGCCAAAGTGTCGGTGATTCAGTGCTCTTGTCCTGATAAAGTTAACTATTTTAGTCACAATATCAACAACATGGTTCATCTTTGCCACTGACTTACACAACACTTGTTGATGTGTGATACATGTCACCTGCAAGATGGTCCCATTTCAGCCCCTACTACGTTGATCACACATGCATTTACCCGCATTAGATCACTTCCAGTTGTTTTCCCTTTCACTGACTGCATGGCTGCCAGTTCCTCCATGATTTTAAAGTATGTATTTATCCCATGTAAGAAAATTTGTAGTTGGACAGTGTCACAAGCATCACAGGTCTCATCCAAGGCCAGGGAAAAATAATCAAAACTGACCACGCTGTTCCTCAGTTGAAGCTCCAGATTTTCCCCAATGTCCTCAACACTCATCATTACAGTATGTCTGGAGAGGATCACATCCTCAAAAGCTGTCTTTTTCTCTGAGCCTATTAGTGCTCCAGGGTCCACCAAACACCACTTGAACTCACAATCAGAAAATGGTTTACTTTTCTTGGCAATTGTATGAGGAATGACATAACTCGTCTTTACAGCTGCATCTCTGGATGTGCAAAGTGTAATAAAAAATTCCTGGATGGTTTTGCAGGCTGGCTATAGCAAGGCATCCGATTTCCTTGTCCTCCTCAGACAAGTTCTTGTTTTTCTCCCTGTCTTTGGTCACCAAGTGGCGATTCAATTTGTAGTCTATAGGCACACCCATTTGTGCACCACAAACCTTTGGCATCTGTAAAAAAAAAAAAAAAAATATATATATATATATATATATATATATATATATATATATATATATATATATATATATATATATATATATATATATATATATATATATATAATGTGCATGTATATGCGCCTGGCCTTATTCAGAATATAACCACTCTGACATGCGCAGTTATCAAATTGTCCTAACACACAGAAGAAGGAGTACTTCTGTAAATAGTAAACAAAGCAGTATTTTATGAGTTTGTTTATCTTCAGAGTGCCCAGGTTGGACTTGCATCAGGTTCTAATTATGGTTGAAATGTTACTGATTAAGCAATATTTTTTAGCTCTTTTGTTTTTTCGAACAGAAAGGTTGTATCTGGAGCCCCAACAGTTTTGCACATGCGTACTCGGGTCAGTTTGCCACATTTGTATTAACTTGAATCTGTCAAGCGTTTATTTCCACGTTGATCAGATAGTGAATTGCCATAAACCACCCCTCTCATTCGGGTTACATTTTCATTCCAACTAAACTTAATCTGATCATCATATTCTAATTGGTTTGTTTACATGACGCTTTTTTGTTTCGATTGGCCCTTTATTCCGATTACTTTTGTCCATGTAAACGTAGGTATTTTGAGGTTTAGCTGCCCACCATTGGTTGTAGCTGTGCATGATGGCACGTATGTTGCTCTGTCAGTAAAATATTCATTTATATCAAATAAAACAAAACTAAAAGACATAAACTTAAAGCATTTTAAAAACTTTTTAAAATAAAAGTAATACGTTTGTATCGAGTGTACATCATTACTTTATTTAGGGTTTTTTTTTACATGACTACGGTGAAAAGATCTTAACAAAACCATTGTAGGACAATGATGATGTTTAAAAAGAACAATGCCGGACACAAAAGTTGTGAGGTATTTTGTAGTTAGCCTACATGTACACTGAAACAGTAAGATAGCCTTTCTGTAGGTCTGCAGATGTCTTTTTGTTTTGTGTGTTTCTTATGGGACTCACAACAACTTTGACAAACTTCATGAAATAATCCATGCTCTCTCTAAACTTGTGGCTCTCTGTTGTGGTATTTTTTATCTCCTGATCTCTCTTTTTTTCTTGTGTATTTGCATCCAAGATATCTGTAACATGGATGAACAATTGAGAATATAAGACTATTGTGTTTAATCTTCAAAGCAGGTGTTTTTAAACAGCTGCATTTTATTTTTTGTAAAGAAAAAACTAATAATCTATTTTGGATTTGCATTCATGGTTGATTAAATAACAAGTGCTAGACAGTTCAGACCTTTTAACTGTAGCTCATTAAATTGCACATCTGCTTCACAACTTCATCACAATACAAATCCACAGGGCTTTTTCACAGTTTAGAAATGAGTCTGGACTGCATTTAATCAAAAAACAATATTACTACGTAGACTGGCCAAAGCTAAATTTGCTAATTCTTTAGCTGTTTTTTTAAACAGCTTTAAGATTTCCAGAAATTATATTATTCACCTCAGAATGAAACTAGCATGAAATCAGAAACATATATTTAGCCTGGACTGTTATGGACTATTACATCCTGATAACAGATTCTACAATACACTGGTCTGTGGTTTTTGAAAGTTTTGCTTCTTTTGTAAAAAAAAAAAAAAAAAAAAAAAAAAAATTAAACAGAGCTGCATGCGTCATCAAACCACTAATATTCACTCTCAACTGCACTCTTGCTAATGCTAAGGGATGCTTGCTCCAGAAGTTGATAAATATCTTTATTTTGTCAATGCTCAGCACCATGTTGTTCTGTTTGCACTAGTCCCCTAGCACTCTGACTTCCTCCCTGAACATGGTTCATTCTTCCCATGAATGAGTCCTAATAGGTTGGTATCACTAATCACTACATAAATGTACTGATTAGGTTTCACTCCAGTGTGGAACGACAGACAGATATTAGACCGAGCACAACACCTTCAGGGATCCCAGGACTCAGCCAGGATGTGTTTTTTGTGGTTTTTCAAGGGTGTCTTCAGTAGGAACGTTCAACATCCAGAGAAAAGGGGCAGTCTTTAGACCAAGCAGCGAGTGTCTCAGCCTCTAAGTGATAAAGGTATGTTTCAATTTGTGTTTAAATATGATTTTAGACGCGCAAAAAAGTGCAGCTTCTCAGTGCTAGATGGCACGGAATTTGATTTGTTATAATTTAACTACAGAAATGAGTTTAAAGGCAATAATAGCATTTTGACCTCATGGAAAACTGAGCCGTTAAACACTCTTATCTCTCCAAAGCCCACTGAGACTCACCTCGTGGAATACAGCCACACATGTTCAGTCTCTAGAAATAATCATCAAATACTAATCACATAATCATGCAGGCAAAGGGTGTAATTATATAACTTTTTTTCTCTAATTCTACCATTGTAAAGCCTTTAGGGCTGTGACACAGTAACCTTTCATGTGCCGAACACCACAGCTGGAAATTAAAATAAGAAGGCCATTATAAAAAGATGAATGAATAAGGGTAGGGAGTCTTTTCATAGGGAGCATGAAACTGAACTCTTGCTTATGAATATGCATATTCATATGTGGTCTCAGTCGGCATGAAAGACAATAGGGGCTCCGAAGTTTGCTGGCCCCACTGGGTGTATTCAACCCAATCTGGTACAAAGACACAAATTTTCCGCTGAGGCCTAGTCGGCGATGGCATGGAGGAAAGCTCAAGCACCCCTGAGCGTCCCTGAATCAGACAGACAGGAAGTCGTCCTGCAGATACCCCTGTCCCCATGGCGATTCCCATGAATTCCCACAATTCCACTGCCTCGTTGGTTGGTTACGTATTCAGCAGAGTGCCGCTGTGCTCCCCTTGAACCCAGCCATAAAGGCAAAAGAGAGAGGCCAAGAGACGGAAAAAATGATATTCCATTCACCGTCACAACATGACCCAGATAACAGTAGATAGCCCTTTTTAGTCATGATAAAATTGTCTTTGTGTCTGAAGTTACAAGAGTGAAAAAAGAAACAAAGAGCCAAATTAAAAGGGGGTGCTTCAAAGGTTAATCCTTTACAAGGGAGATCAGAGCATCCCTTCTTTAAGGAACAGAAGAAAATCTATCTCTTTTCTCTTTCCCTCCTTCCACTTTTATGCCTTGCCATAAAGAGTGGGTTTTATGTACACTCGAATGGCTGAGGCTCACAGAACATGCATATGAATGAGAAAGAACCACATGGGACCAATATATCTTTACAAACAGATCTGCAAATATATAGACCGAGGAATGGGACATAAGAAAGGAGAGGAAAACGTATAAAAACAGATATAAAGGAGGATAAGAAGGTAAGCAAGACGAAGGAGCAGAAAAGAAGGGCTGAGGGGGATATGATTGAGGGAGGAAGCGACAGTCTGAAGCAAAAATAATGGAAGAAAAGCAGTCTGGAGCTATAATCACAAAACCAAAGCTGGAGGAACAAGGTAGACATGCAGCCTGTATAATGGCTCCCATATGAGATTGCTATTGAGGGCCTGGCTTCAGCTCTCTACTGGGATTACAGTCCCAGCAATGAAGGGCTCTTCTTCAAGGCCCATTCCTAAAACCTGCTAAAAATAAATCAAACCATGAAATCTGACCTGGGCTAAGGGTTTTTTTATATCAGAAAATAATACATTACAATACACTCTATGCAAGCAAACTATGAAGGTTTTAATAACTAACAACCAAAACATATACAAAACCATCTAGCTTAATTGTTTTTAAAACAAGGTAGCAATACACTCACTCAAAAAGGTGACTTATATATACCATACCATCTTTATTTGTAAAGCACTTTAAAATGAACTAGGGGTCATAAAAACATATAGGAAACAGATAGGTTGAACAAACTCAATGACGTGTATATTAAAGTCTTTTGATATGTTTTATGAAATTTTTATTCAGGTTCAGAAGAGATTGGCAAGACACAAATAAGAACACAAACACTGTTTCTATTAGGATAATAGTGCCCATATTTATTATTCACCACAGAATACAGCAACACAAACAGCAAGCTCTTCACACACACAAAGTAGCAAGCACTTAAAGCCGACAAGCTTTCAAACAAGCGTGATGTTCCATCTCTTACCATGGTATAGGACTGGGAAGTCGGTCAGTCCGGTTAGAGCACAATCCACGCGGCCGGGCATCCACACGAACCCACGGCAGTTCTCTCTCCCATGTGAGCTGTTCGTCCCGTTTCCAAAACTTGTTTCCAAAACAAAAACTGTTCCCAGCATCTCAGCAGTGTGTGAAGCAAAACAATATTGCAAACTCAGAATACAGCAAATATAAGCAAAATAAGGAATACAGAATCAGTCTTTCCCACAACACATTGTCATAGGTTCCCACCACAAGTTAAAACAATTTATAGCAAAATAACACGTTGTTCTTAGTTTTATGTGAGCAACATAACAGGCACGAGCATATATGTTGCTCTTAGTTTAAAACTAACCAGTTTTTCCCAAAATACATTGTCAAAGAACAAAAATAATTCTTTAATATATCAATAAGTGATGTTGTCATAATTCTTAGAGTTGTTTTAGAGTCAATTTAAATGAGGCTCCTAAGTTTTGAGCTTATTCATACAAGCCAGGATCCAGTGTTAATTTAAATGAGAGCTGTGAAACTCTAAACATGTAATTAGTTTACTTTCAACTGGGAAATCTATCACTTGATCATCCACAGTTTTGCTGTTGCAATAGTTTAGGTTTTTTTTAATCAAAGAGGTTTATGTGATAAAACGTTACAATAGTCAACTATGAATTCAAAAATTGAAACTCACTTTATTAAACCTGACTCAGTGAATCAGTCCCCTTTTGTATATTTGATGCTTTGGGGGTGTGGTGGCCTAGTGGTTAGAGCAACATGCTTGTGTTATGAGAAGGCTGCAAGAACCTGGTTCAAACCCAACCTGCCACTAGGGAACCCTGAGCAAGACCCTTACCCCTAGGTTGCTCCCCAGGCGGTGTAAAGCTGCCCACTGCTCCCTCAGGGATGAGTTAAATGCAGAAGACAGTTTTTGTTGGAATGTACAATTGCAATGACAAATAAAGATTTGCGGTATTTATTTATTTGATTGATTCATAAGCCAGTTTGAATTACCAAACAACTAAAAGGGCTATTTTCCCATAATTGGGTAAATTGCCCAATGTCCAAAATAAATGAAAGCATAAAGATGTTCCTAAAACCTGAAGATCTGTTAGTTTTGGGTGCAGCGAAGTCTGAATCCTTGGACACAAAATGTGAACAAATGAAAAGTTTCTCTGCCTTGACCACTCAGAATCTACAAATTATTGAAAGGCTTTTTATAAGCCTTAAAAAATGTCGATTAAATGAATGGTTGAGGATGTTTCAAGTGAGGTTCTGTTAAAAGGTGACAAGTCGTTAATATCTAACCTGTAGACAAGTCTTTACTCAGTTCTGTTAGAAGGTAATTAGCTGTTAATCTAATTAATTTAATTTAATTTAAGTTAAATCTTGAGCCATTCCTTCAGGTGTAGGAGTGGTCAACTTCAGGCTGTTGGTTTGACGCTCAAGCCCACTATAGAAAATGTCTCTTTGCTAAGTCTTTGGCAGGCCAAACACTGGCTCATCCCATAGGCTCATTGACATTTTTATTCAATTTAGTTAGCTTACCAAAGGTTAAACATGAAGACCTTTTTCCATGTTTAAAACCTGCTTCCTTGGAAGCAAAATCGTAGAATCGCTCACTTTTGCACTTTATCAAGCATACATGACGTTCAAAGATTCTGGTCCATTTGCTTATGCTTTTATATTCCAGACGTTTACTTCACTTTTGTGTATACTTTAATGTACACTGAACTATAAAAGGAACAGATGAAAAACAGTAGAAACAAACAGAAGTAAATATAATTCTTTTCAGTGCAACTCTGAGCAACCTTTGAGTGAGAAAATGTCATCTGCAACATAGCTTTACTGGTTAATATGATGAGTGTCCTCAACTCAAGCCAATAACATGAGGGTGTTGGGTTTAAGGCGATACGTTAACTTACCACCAGGAGTTTGGGTTGGACTGATGGAAAGATGGAGTGAGAAGGTGGTACAGAAAAAGAGAAAGGAAGCAGAGATGCTGGAGGGAAAGCAGAAGTCTGGAGTTAAATATTAATCTGTGGTGATTCATCTGCTGTGGAAGCCTCCAGGCTCCTTCTGCACACCGCCAGCTGTTGGCCCCTGTCTCTTGGCCCTGGACCTGGATGTGAAACGCTGGGCTGCTGCCCGGAGTGCCCAGGCATGAGATTCTGTGGCTGGGGGAATATGAGTGAAGGCCAGGACAGGTGGTGAGCCTGGCCTGGACGGCGCTGTGAGAGGTTCTGATACTGTACTATATTACCACAACTGTACGGTCGCTCATGCATGAATGTAGCTTGACGTTGTTGCTTAACACGCTAGAAAGTATGTAACGGCGAAGCCAGCTTCAGCGGCAAAACAACACAGAATACCGGGTCGCAAGAACATGATGGACAAAGATTTAAGGAAGGGTTTTTTTTAAATAAAGAATCAGCAAAAAGACTTTGCAAGTCACAATTTATTTCCTGATTAATCTGCGATCTGTGTAGTGTTCTAGTTCAGGTTGATCTCGTCCACACCAGGTTTTTTTTCCATGTCAGATTATGGTTCCACATGTGGCGCATGGTAGTTTTTTTTTTTTTAGTTTTTAAAAAAAAATCAGATCACACGTAAACCCCACAGAAGAACCGAGATAAATTGAAATGATCACACTTTGAGTGTATTGACCCTTCTTGGCAATATTCTGTTCTGTAGAATAAAACCTAACATTAGCAAAAAATGTGTTATAGTTGTTTGGTCGTAAGGGTACGTTTTAAAAATACTGATTTAAATTTTTATTTCAGATTACAGTACGGATTCCAGTCTTACTCTGGCCAGCTTGCTTAAGGCTTTTTCCACAATTTTTTTTCTCTGTTTCTCAGGGATGCTAACGAGCGTGGAGGGTGATCTACATAATGGGGACAGGATCATGGTGTAAAACAAAGAGATCAAAGTAGGGGACAAATTCTTAATACCTGTATTCACAGGAAAATACAGCAAAAAGCTTGGTGGATATTGTGGGTGTGAGATGAAGACACTCATGGAGAGGCCTGTAACTACAATTTATAACATGGAGCATAAAAAGAGATGCTTCTCACCAGGTGTCCCCAGTGCTTGCCCAGCTTTGCCTCAAACTACAGCGTCTGCCATGTTTTTGGTTTTGCTTTAAACAATAGCAGCAGGAAGGCACCAAATGAAAGAGAGCCTTCCACAACCACTACAGAACCCAAAAGGCCATCGTTGAATCGCTTGAGGAGACTTCACAGATTTCTTTCGTTTTTCTCCTCCGTTTGTATTTCCCCTGCTTTCACTCTTCCCCCCACTGCAAAGAGTGAATCAGAGGGTAAAAATAGCTTCATGGACGGCCCGAGCACAAGTGAGTCTCCAAGTGTGCAAGTCAACATCCAAGACCACTTTAAAAAAAAGGAACATCTACATTTCTGCATTACTATGAAATAGAGCTTGAATGTGATCGGGTATTATTGTTGTTGTTGTTAAACCTCAGTGAACCATATTGAATTAACTTAAATAATTCTTTATGCATGTATAAAAGGTGCTCTTGTCTAGATCATGGTCATTTATGATGGCCACCCACGCTTTACTATACCTTTCCACTGAGCACGGAGCAACAGAGAAGTAGTGTTACTACGGCATCCTTGGGAAACAGAGAAACAATTTGGGAAGAGAAAAAGGAAAATACGCTGGGTCATGAATTATAGAGCAGATCACTTTTGTCTGGTTCCAGGGAGAGAGAGAGAGCAAGACCACATGACAGAGAAAGAGAGAGAGATTCACCCCCCTATCTTTCCATGCCTTGTCTGGTACAGGGGAAGCCAACGGGGAGAGCGATTTATGACCAATTGAGGCAGCGGCAAACATCTCTCCGAAAGCAACGAGTGGATCCATAGCAACGATCCTAGCGGGGCATATTAATCCCCTGCTTTATGTAGTGCTAAGTGTACAATAGTAATCAGGATTGGAGCAGGCCCCGCTGATCATTAAGGGAAAAGGATATATAAAGAATTCATAATGGGATTAGCCCACGGCGAGTGGAGAAAGACAGAGAGACAAGAGAGAAAGTGGGGGTGGATGTCTGGGGGATGAACGCAGGGAGAGACGGCCGAAGGGAGGGAGGATGCAGGGATGGAGGGACGCAACGATCTTGGAATTAAATCACCCATCAAATTGCATGGAGGAATTTTAATTTACAGGTTAATGTCATATTGTGTGACTAATCACGGCCAACCATTTTGATGCACAGGAGAGGACCAGGGAAATTATAGACCCCCGCAAGCAATTGGAAATGCTGTGTGTAGTCGTTGCAGATAGAAATACATAGTTTTGGGTCAACTTAGATGTATTTGGATGTTCAGGGTGAATCTGAACTATTAATTCAACATTTAAGGAAGGAAGATGGAAATGAAAAAGTCTCGCTTATAGTAACCGCTGGAAAAAAATGAGAACTTCAGAGGGAAGACTGAAAACATATCTCAGAGCGCACACTGCAAGATTAAAACCTCATCTTTTTCCTAAACATGCTTTAAAACTTTTAATACAACGGCAGCATATTCTTTTAATTAAAATTTGCCCAGTATTGATCACATCAAAGTTGTCTTTTATGTTCACAGATCTTTAGAGGTTTAAAACAATCTCAAAAATCAAAAGGAGAACTGCCAAGTTCGAACAAGTCATCTAATTCAAAGGGTGAAATTGTTTCACATATGTAATATTTTCTTATATTAAATCCTTTCTATTTTGCTCCTTTTATCATCTCATGTTCCACAATGAATTTTAAATCTTGATTAGAAACATAGATGCACTAATCATATTTTTGTGGCCAAATGTTAGATCACTGACCTGCCATCACCAGCTTTGGCCAATTTTGATTACCGTATTTTTGCAATGTTTATTCAATTCTGTTTTATTTATATAGTGCCAATTCACAACGCATGTCATCTCAAGGCACTTTACAAAGTTAAATTCAATCAAACCATCCAGACGGATTGGTCAAAAGGTTTCCTATCTAAGGAAACCCATCAGATTGCATCAAGTCTCGACAAGCAGCATTCACTCCTCATGAAAGAGTGTAGAGCCACAGGGACAGTCGTCTGCATTGTTGATGGCTTTGCAGCAATCCCTCATACTGAGCATGCATGAAGTGACAGTGGAGAGGAAAACTCCCCTTTAACAGGGAGGAGAACCTCCAGCAGAACCAGAACCAGTATGAACGATCATCTGCCTCGACCGACTGGGGGTTAGAGAAGACAGAGCAGAGACACAACAAGCACAGAAGCTCACATTGATCCAGGAATACTTTCTATGTTATATGGTGATAGCAGATGATCTCCCCCCCAGATGATGTCACAGCTAAGCCAGACCAGGTGTACCTACTATGAAGGAAAAATGACAGAGAACAAAAAGTTAAAAGCTGAAATAACAACAAACAATGCAAAATTGTAGAACAGTAGGAGAACTCAGCAGAGTGAGAAAAATAGATCTTGATGTCCTCCAGCAGCCTAAGTCTATAGCAGCATAAATAAAGAGGTAGCTCAGGATAACCTAAACCACTCTATCTATAAGCTTTGTGAAAAAGGAAAGTTTTAAGCCTAGTCTTAAAAGTAGACAGGGTGTCTGCCTCACGGACCAAAACTGGGAGTTGGTTCCACAGGAGAGGAGCCTGATAGCTAAAGGATCTGCCTCCCATTCTACTTTTAGAGACTCTAGGAACCACCAGCAGACCTGCAGTCTGAGAGCAAAGTGCTCTGTTAGGAACATACGGGGTAATCAGAGGTCTGATGTATGATGGAGCTTGATTATTAAGGGTTTAATATGTTAGAAGAAGAATTTTAAATTATATTCTTTATTTAACAGGAAGCCAGTGAAGGGAAGCTAAAATTGGAGAAATATGATCCCTCTTGTTGATTTTCATCAGAACTCTTGCTGCAGCATTTTGGATCAGCTGAAGACTTTGAACTGCATTTTGTGGACTTCCTGATAGTAAAGAATTACAATAGTCCAGCCTTGAAGTAACAAATGCATGGACTAGTTTTTCACTAATTTTTCACTGTTTATGAACTATAAATAACAGGAGTATAATGGTTATTTAAGCTTTTATTCTCAAATGTCACCACAGTCTTATTTTTGTTTTTAATCTTAAGCAGCAACCCTAATCAAGTTAAGTGGGTTTTTTTTGTTGTTGTCAGTTGGGGACAGTACATGCCTAACTTTTAATTAAAAAAAAGAAGAAAAACTCCAAATCTCCACCAAATCTTCCATCAGTTCAGTGGTGGCCACTTCCTATTTATTTATTTTGACTAGAGCAAACTGAACACACAACTGTACATTTGTGTGTACTGTAACACCATACACAGCATTTTCGGTTTCAGAACAGGTGATATCAATCAGGTAACCAAACTCAGCATCCAATCAACTCTGAGTTGCGCGCGAGCACAAGCCCTCATCAATGGAACACAGATAATGTGATTCACTATGACAACGGCAGGAAATAAGAAACCTGGAAGTACACACTTCCCGTCAATGGAATTAGAAATCTTTAATGACAGCATAATTTGTTAAATATAACTTGATGTTCTCGAGAACATCAAGACATAATTATCAAAAAGAAACAATGCTGTTGTTACTGAAAAAAGACAATTGGCAGAGAATTGCTTAACAAGTCAATGTGTTAGTGATACCAAAAAGTGGGAGGCGCATTGAATACGTGTCTAGGTGCAACGCAACAGACACAAAAAGGACATGGAAGCAACTTAAGATGAAATATAAAAATACAGTTTAATCAGGATAGGAGCAGTTAAAAGCTAATGTGATGTTTAACCTTTAACAACTAAAGCATTAATTGGCTATAATCAACATATGCAATTAATGATAGGATGGTGTGAGATATTGAAATAACTGATATGTTCATTCATCTTTTTGCGAGAATTTGGCTTCACCCATCCTTCTAAAAAATATTTTCTTGTTGGTGTATAATTTGTGCCAACCCCACTTTATATTAACTATATATCATATAGGCTATATTTATAATTTAAGTTGAAGTGAATTAAGAAATGTGCTGTAACGGTGTTGGGGATATATATGAACGGAAACTGAAATATATTAATGGAAAATTAGAGCTGGAAGTCTCAAAATTTAAACAGAGCAAATTATTGCTTTCATTCTGTGTAGATATTTTATTAATCTTGAGATTTTTTGACTAGGGATCACCATTAAAATCTAGTATAACTGAGTGCAACAGTAACATTCCTGACAGAGCGACATACAGTCGCCTCTGAAATCTGCGCCACCTACGTTATTAAGCTGCTGCTGTTGGCATAAAGATGAAGAGCAGCACAAAGAAATTGTTCAGAACTGAGAGCGTCCCCTCGTTGTGTTAGAAGAGCGATGTGTGGCTGAGAATATTTAGATAAATCAATGACAGCGGCGAAAAATGGTAGCATTTGAAAATATATTAATCCAGAAATGATCAGACATTTAATCGTGGTCTGATCAGCTTTTCCCAACAGAAATATTTGCATACAGGCTCCTCCAGAAGAGGAGCCTGTATGCCTCCAACACTTCCTTGTGTAGATCTCAGCTAAAAAGAAGGAAAAACTTAGTTTGCCCAAACAACTCTGCTTGGTAGCAGGGTTGTTTCGCAGAGTAATTTGTTGTCATAATTTGACTTAGGGTAAAGGCTTCTGAGCTTTCTGAAACGGAAAAAACAGGGTATGCAGAAATTTTGCCCAGAAATGACCAGGATATCCACTATAACCCAGCTTTCTGAAACGGAACCTGAAACGTTGTTTCAGGTGAGCCATTCAGTTAAGTGTAGCGCAAG
Source organism: Fundulus heteroclitus (assembly GCF_011125445.2). Taxonomy (NCBI): domain Eukaryota; kingdom Metazoa; phylum Chordata; class Actinopteri; order Cyprinodontiformes; family Fundulidae; genus Fundulus; species Fundulus heteroclitus. Next base: position 35,957,164 of record NC_046382.1, read on the forward strand.
CTGCACGCATTATTGCTGTTGAAAGATGCGTTTTGGTTTGAGCAACCTTTCTTTCTCCCCCACAGCTGCATGAGAAGTCTAATTGTTCCCAAATAGAGTTTAGTGATAGCTTGGAGTCCTCTCTGTTTTGATTTTCTTTTTTATAGTTGTGCTGCATAACGCTGCGCTGCTCTTAGTTCTGCATGTGTTCAGTCATAACAACGCTATATTCATCTGGCACATGTGCATATCAAACCGACAGGGTGTACCAAATATTCTTAGTACGAACATGTGTACTTTTACACTGCTGATAAATACTTATCTAGGGCCCGGAAGGCTGAATTCATGCTGGGCAGGTGGACAAATCCACCAGTTCTACACACATTAAGGAAAACCACCTTGCCCCTAAATAAAATTCTGCTTCTTGGGCTTTAAATCTAAACCTCATATCTTTACATTCTCAAAATAAGAATTTACATTTACTTCACCAGGCACAAGTCACATGTTGACTGCATCTAGTTAGCACTTTGTGAGACAGTTAAAAAATATTGCTACACTTTAGAATCACGAGTTGTTGTGAGATCTCGTCACATGGCCCCAAAACACCCATTTTCCTTTTCTTTGTTTCCTGAATTGGGGTTTATATCTAGTAGCACACAGTTAAAAATCAAACAACTGTAGAATGTAGCAGATGCTTCCCAGATTGTGAATGTAGCGAGGACACATTGAACCAGAAGGACACCCTGGGGCAGACTGAACATGCCGAAGGGCCGGACGTGTTCTGGGCAGTGTGGGGATACCTCAGGATCCCCCAGGAGCAGCAGACTGGGTCGACTAAAACTCTGGATGTTGTGTTAGTGTATTCCCATAGATGGAAATAATAAATCAGGTTGTATTTATTGAGCCTAGAAACAGCAATACCGGTAGATTTATTGCAAACCCTTTGGTGGTTTTTATAGTCCGATGTTGCAGTCGTTAACCGGGACTTTAAATGGAGTCAAAGAGGGTAAAGATTTTAATTCCATGTCAATTACTCTAAGAAATGTGAAATAAAAACATCTGATTGAGGCCAGGATTTATACAGGGTTTAAATACGTCAAAAAGAAAATCCTGTTGCTCATTTTGTTAGTTCCCTTTAAACATATCACAAACAAAAGCTCTTAAATTCCTCACCTTTATAATCATAACTAGAAAGTGAAAAAAATTAATAAAAAGCATCATCCAAAAGTAACTTCATTCCTCTACCAGGCCACCAGCCCCTCACACAGTCATTTACTCTGAAGCCTGTCCAGTGCTAATTCTGTCTTGGGCCTTGGCTCAGCTCACCTTGGGTACTTCCTTCATCACCACAGCAGACCGGGGGGAGGACTTTATTAGAGCCACAGCTCGTTAGCTTGAGTGGTCTTAATGAAGCAGCGTGGCCATCAGACAGAAATCATGCTGCTGAGGCCCTGCGTCATTAAACCAGCCTTTAATTACGTTGATATATGGCTGGGACGGCCCTCGATGCGGCGGAAATCCACCAAGTCTTACTGTATTTCAGCCTCCCACACTTATATCACACCACATAAGCACATTTCCTCAATGTGGTTAAATCACACAGCTATACGGACAAGCAGAGATCTGAATGTATGGACTCAACACTGGTGAGACAATGTTAGGATGAAGAATTGATCAACGTTATTGTTAATTTGGTGATATAAAAAATCCAAATCATTAGTGTCTCATTATGAACTCAGCCTATTGCGCTTATCAGTGTGAAAACACCTTTGAAGCAGCATTGAGACTATCATCAAGACCGACACCTCACGTAAAAAAAATTTAGTTTCCATAACTGTTTTGCAATTTTTGCTTTGCTTTAAACAATCTTTGAACTTAATTAACAGTGTTAAAATCTTACAAGGTTTTGCAGTGTCAAATATATTTAGCATTTTACATTTGTAAGGAAATACTCAAAGTATTTAGACTTGATTCCATTCCTGTGAACAGGTTTCATTATATTAGAAAATAACTGTGGTTTCTGATTTGTTCTGGATGATTACTTAAGGGAAGCAGCTATATGTATTTAGAAACATCACCATATGCCTTTTGGTGTCACGGCTTTATGTAACATTAATGCGTCTTGGATGGCTGAGAACCCCCACCGACATATTCTGTGAAACACGTTCCACTTATTGTTCTTTGGATTCGGTTATGACGGCAACATTAAGTCATGCCTCTCCAACTCCTTCATTATTCAAAATGAAGAGGAATCCGGTTATATAATATGAGCACAGAAGTTCTTATGAGATTTGGAAGGCCCAGCAGTAGACATCTCCACTTTCTGTTAATTGGTTTTGCTTTTGAAAGCCCATCATTTTCTTTCAGGCCCATTAACCGTAATGCTCCCGAGTCCAGGATTAGTTCACGCTCACTAGGACTGCTGTGCTGTCGTTAAATTCAATTTAACAGGGCACCCACCGGTGCTAATTACAGCAAGCCCCTGTAAGAGTTTCTTGTTGGTTTGGTCAGTAGAAATCCGAGTTTTGCCTCAACTTGGATGCTTACTAGTTGGTCAGGATTGTTGGGTACTAACTTGAGATTTTCTAGCTCAAGAGATGTTTGTAAATAAAAAATAATAATAATGTTTAGTGCTTAAATATCTAAAATACCAAAGCAGAATTTCATATCAATCTTCTTCCTAACTCAGTTTAGATTGTGATATCTTCAATATTCACTCTCTAGATTGTGTGCTTTAATGCTGGCACTGACATTTTAAGGTACTGCACCAGCACTCTATGGTTTCTATTGTCAGATATTTTTAAAAGCAAAAAAAAAAAAAGGCACAAACAAATTGAGGCAAAATTACATAATACAAATATTCTTTAAGTAGTTATACTGTTGATATTAGGGATAATGTGTAGGTCACGAAAAGGATGATTGCCCCTCTATTAGAGACACTACCTATGACACAACTGCAGTGGGTAACAATTCTTCAAGTTAAAGGAAGAGCAAACTGACAGATGCAGCCACATCCCCTGGTGCCATGTTAAAAAATGACTAAGTTAAATGATCACAGTGTAGTACGAGCTGCAGTCCTGATCTATTTTGTCGCCCTGCTGTCATTGGTTTTACAGTCAGCTGCATGTAGCTTACTGCTTATATAACATCAAGATGAAAAGGCCAAGCCGTTCAGCTAAGTTTATGCTTGCTTTCATGCACTTTTAAATTTCTCAATTTAAAAGTGAAAGAGCAATTTGACTAAATACAATAAGTTCATACAGCAAACTCTGAACAAGAGTACAGTAAAGAACCACAATTTAAAGAAAACTCTAAAAGGAAAGGGAAACATTTTTTGTACATTTTGTAGAAGAGTTCTAAACAGAGGCACCTCAATACAGATAACATCTGTGAGGCCAAGAAATACTTTGTGGAATGTGAATGGAAAAGTTCCTTAATATACGTCATCGTCCTCTACGTCTTCTTTGTTTCTAGCTTTTAGCACATGTTCTATGCTGTGCCACAACGCCCCCACAAACAGTGGTGGTATTGCTCCATTTCATTGTTTTTTCACTACACTTCCTCAAGCTTCTTTATGACGGAATAAAATCCCCTCAAAAACCGCACATACCATGGCCAGAAGGCCCCATTTGTATAAAGGCCTGGACAGACACTGAGGGTCCCTCTATGGACCACCGGACCTGCCAAACCGAGTATAAATCCAAGAGCAAATTTCTGATATATTACGGCAGCTTAAACAATCAGGGCAGTAAACGTAAGGCTGCAGTTGTTGCTCAACAAGCTCAAAGACTATCGAAGTTTCACTTTTTTATATGTTTTCTGTACTTCTGAACTCCAACCACGGGCAAGTATACTGTTTATTAAAATGTGTTATTGATTATTTTTTGAGCTGTGTGTTTCTGGACAAACCTTGTCAGAAATTGTATATAGTTTACCTTGCAGTTCAGATAATATATTTTGTATTTCCCCCAAAGCAGATGTGTTTTACTTTGCCAACGTGTCTCTCTTCCAGTCTGACTTGCTGCGTAAATCTTACCAACATAGAACAAGGGTCTACATTGGTCACAACTACGCAGAGAACTGCACATTGTCTTCCCGGCCCAATTCACTTCAACCAATTGCTACGACTTCATATGACCATTTTCCCATTGGATCGGACACTAATTTGGATTGGGTGTGTCTCAGCCTTAATTGAACCTTTAGCCTTCCTGTTGCATATAAATTAGAATCAAGTATATTCACAGCCTCCTCTTTTTTTGAAAAATGTGTCACTTAAATTCCTTTGTTCTATTCCAGTACTGAGGTCTGAAGGTCTGACATTTAGATTACAGAAAAAAATGTATCATTTAGAAGACAGTACAAAAAAAGTGTGTTTTCTATTTATCTTTTCTTATAAAGACACTGAATATGTTCAGTGAATATTGATTTTGTTAAAAACAATAATTAAAAAGTTTCATTTTCAGCACTCACAAAACCTGACCTCTAATATTAACTTGAAGTTAGCCAACCAGGTTTGCTTAAGACCATTTGCACAGGATGCAGGTAAAAGATTCATTATTCAACCTGAGCAGTGGGCAGGGAAAGGCCTCTCCAATTGCTTTTATCTAACTACCCCCTAAAAGCCTCCTAAGAAAAATACCTGCATTACAGAGCAATGCTGTGCAGTAAGTGTATTCACTATGGAAGCACTCCCAGTACCTGAATAAAAGATGAAATATTGAACATAGACTGTGGGGTTTTAAGTTTATTATTTAGGCCAGGATGGTCTAATTGCACTAATGCAATGGAGTAGATTTTTTTAAAGCAAGGTAAAGTCTGCTGGTTTCCAGGCCTCTATTTAATCCACGATTGTGAAGGGACCACTTCACAGAGCACCCATATTTTCAGGTAGGGTGAATTGATGGTACTGTACTTTCAAGGTAGAGACATTAATGACTTTTTAATTTGTAAGGTTTTACAGACTCTTTAATTTTTCAGACCCAGGGCTCTTTTCCTGGGGCTATGAGCAGCGAGGCCCGGAAGATCTAATCTAAATGTAGAAGTTTCTAATGCAGAAAAGTATCACGCAGGCTTTATTATTTATGAGTAAAGCTGTGCTGCCATCAAAACCAAATAGACCCTGAGGAGCATTCCAGAGAAATGTGAATGAGCAGGGGGAAAAAAAATGCATGATTATTTATTATATTAGTTATTTCTAGACACAACAATGTGGGACTTATGCAACGACGCTCGGCATTTTGTGAGCCAGTAATCCCTGCTTTATTTCCTCATAATTATGACCTAAAACATAAAATGGGATCAATTATGACAAGCAGGCACCGAAAAAGACATTCTGTAAGAAATAGACGATATCCATCATTAGGGAAGAAATTTGTATGCGGCAAAGCCAACTGCAAACGTTTGCTTGATATGTTGATTTTTACTTTGTGTAAATTAGGGACCTTATCCAGGATTCTCATGGGTTTTTAAACGTAAACCAGATTTAAGATATAACACTCAATATTTTTTCTTGAATCGCAAACCAAAGTGATAAACAGAACAAAACATGTCTGAAACAAAAAGCATTATACCAATACAGATTCAACATAGTACATAATTTTTGTTAGAAATAGACATTTGTAGACACTGGCCTTCACAAATTTAAGCTAGGATGCAGGGAGCTGGCAAAGGTTCTGAGCAACCAGACTGGATCCAAAGGAATGCTTGTAGAGTAACACAGTGCAAAAGAGTTTAACAGATGTATCTAATTATCTTAAACTCTACAAAAGCCAGTCAGCTCTGCTTCTGTTTGTTCTTTCTTGACGTACATATCTGCCTCATTAGTTTGTTTGTTAATTGGGTACTTTTTTTTCATGATGTATTTTGGGCTTCGGTTTGTGCCGTTTCCATCTCCTCTTCAGTCTCTCTTTGATGGTTTCTATGGTATTATAAAATGTCAGAATAGTTATAAATGCCTAGTATATTCTTGTCACTTAAGCTGACATAATTCACAACAGTTTGTACACTTGAGTTATTCTGGTCTAAAGTGTTAGCAGGCTGAGTGACGAGAGACTTGGGGTGGGGGCAGGGGGACGTTCTGGCACTGGGAACTTGAATGAGACAGATATAAGTAGAGAGAGGGACAGGTGAGCCAGGTGAGTCTGATTAGTGGCAGCAGCAGGTGGAGCTAATTAAGGTGAGTGATGGCTAGGATGTGACTTAGTGGAGCCAGGAGTGAGAATGGAAAGTCCAAACAGTCCAAAAACAAACAACCCCACGTTATGACATTTGGTTATTTTGTCATTCAGGCCTAAACGTGCTCACAAGGCATACGGTTTCTTACATGGAGATATGTATTTTTTTTTTCTCTGAACATAAATTTGTTTTTCCGAACCAAATGTTTGTGTGTTTGTCATTACCTACTCCTGATATTGTGTTTTCATTCTTACAAAATGGCCAGTATACTACTGTTAGCAGTAGCGTACAGGCCACTGCTGCCATAAATATGGCTTTTGTTCTTGGAGGTTTCTGTGTCAGCCACGTCTGCAGCAAAGATTCATTCCCATTGGTGACTAGTCCAAACTCTGGCTTTTCATTTTAACCTGTATCAGCAACTCAAAGATCTGTCAAAAAACCTTATTTTTCCATTTGATGCATCTGGACTGTATATAGTACATGAAGTTTTATTTTTTAAGATCTACTTTCTCAAATTATGAATACATCAGTTTTAATTGACATGCATCATTAATCACAGATGTGTCTAGTATATGATATATTTTAGCATGTTTCCTTTATCCCTACGACAAATGTGTTACTATCAAGGATGAGTTTATGACATTTACTGTACATGAACAAGAACCAAGCTTAGCTTTTAGGTTTTGGTCCTAATAATGTGTTATTGGACATGAGTTTTTTCTATGTTTGACATAAATAAATGTTGAGCACTTTTATTTAAATTTCGTAAATTTAGTCCTGTGAAATAACATGGATTAACTTACATTATTAATGTAAGTTAATTTCTTGATCTAATTAATTTAATTAGATCAAGAAACCTTAACAACTAAAAAATGTGTTTTACCAAAGTAGGGTACAAGCAACAGTGTTATAACTTATTTAAATTTTGTCATTTTAAACTATGTAAAATGTACCAATTCAACTCAACTCTGCCATGTTAGATTTGTTAACACAGTTTGGGTTGCCCCATGTTTGTAGACAGCTTAACAAAAGGCTAAATGTTAAGCGTTTTTCTACCACTTCCTCCAGCAGATTACACAGTGTGATCTTTGTTTCTGTAAACCACAACGCTGTACAGTGAATGAAAACTCTCTGAGGCTCTGGCATCACCTCTCACCCCCCTCATGTGTTATTTCCCAGTATAATATGTGACTTTCTTCCCCTCTCCCCGTGGGATTCCCCCTTCATCCTGTCTCCAACTCCTGCGCTCTCCATGCTGGAACCATTTTGCCGAGGCCTGTGAAATCCCAGGACACCGCGGCCTTGTGAAATCCAACAGAATGGCTTCTATCCCCTAAAGATACTGTACAAATCATTGCTGGTTTTATCTCAGCTGGGAATGCCAATTTATCTAAATGAGCTTAGTCCCTCTAGCTGCCTGTCAGAGTTATTTCTCCTTCTCTATTTCTCCCTCCCCTCCTCTTCTCCTCCTCTCTCTGTGCCATAATTTAGAGAGGTTTAGAAGCAGTCGGTGTCTCCGTCCTTTGTGGTCTTAAGAAGGAGGGGACGGCGGAGGACCGGGAGAGTAATGGGATTGTTGCTCTGCACTGGGCACCAGTTTTGTTTGAGGCCTGCCTTACTGGCCCACAGACAAATGTGTTGATGAGAGTGTGTACTGGGTGAGTTGCTCTGTCCCTTTAGTGTGCAGTGGAATGTACTTAATCTGCCTGCCATCATAATGCAAATGAGGCTCCCCGATCCCAGCGGGAGACCCTCCGTGTGTGTGTGTGTGTGTGTGTGTGTGTGTGTGTGTGTGTGTGTGTGTGTGTGTGTGTGTGTGTGTGTGTGTGTGTGTGTGTGTGTGTGTGTGTGTGTTGTGGAGCAGCCAAGATGCTGGATCGACTTCTGTCATGCCAACACAATGGCTCAGGAACAGGTCCAGTTACACGCACCCACAAAGGTCCAATTGGGGTAGACTAAAACATGAAACTGCTTAAGTGTAAATGGTGAAATGATCCTTTTTAGGGCCTTCTTACCCAACTGTCCCAGCAAAGCCTCTGAGTTAATTAGAACTAAAGAGTCTCAGATTTTTCAAAGTGAAACTTCCATACTCACATTTTGGTTAGACACTCGATGTTAGAAACTAGAGGCCTACAAAAAGGAGTAAAACAGAAAATAACTAAAGTAGGGTGAAAAGAATATTGACCACTACTAAGTAAAGCAAATTAAAGCATTTACATATATGGATCACATTGAAATTAAAGTTAATAAGAGGGACTAAGGAACTGAAAGAAAGGTTTTGTTTTTGCAGTGACAAAGTACTTTTAGCTTTATATGTCAACTAAGTGTTTATGTTCTTTAACCATTTCACTGTTTTTAACTGTTAATTCATTTACGTCAGTCTGACACCATCATATTGGTTGAAATATATATATATATATATATATATATATATATATATATATATATATATATATATATATATATATATATATATATATATATATATATATATATATATATATGAATACGCCTCGAGCACTCGTGGACCTCCACGGAGTGAAGTACACGGGGGGGCCTTTACATGAATGCACTTCTAGTTTAGACATTACAGTCAGGCAGTCTTGTAGACAGCTCAGGGGTCCGATCAGGTAGTGACACAGTGTACTGTAATGCTCCAAATATCCGCTGAGCGGAGCGGCTTTCTTACATACCAAAGTCGTACTTACACATTTTAACAGATTTTTGAGCGCATTGTACCACATAAAATCAGTCTGTAATCACAACGGTGATCATATATAAGGCGCACCAGATTATAAGGCGCATCATCAATTTTTGAGAAAAGGATCTTAAGTGCACCTTATAGTCCGAAAAATACGGTAACTAGATCATAGCACATTGTAAATATACTGCAGGTTTAAGACAATGATGCATATTTATTTCTGGGAATTTTCTTTAATGTAAATTACAAAACAAAAACACAGTAGAGAAATGAAGTGTAAATTTACACATCAAAGATCTTGATGTGATCAATTAATTCTGCTTCCTGTATGTTTGAATCAATCACTTTCCAATAAGTACACCAGTTGGGGTGATATAGCTGGCATTAGTAAACACTATGAAGGCTCACATGTGTTTTTCGGTGCAAAATTTTCCTGAAATCCAATCGCGTTCTCAACATATGCACACATAGCCATACATAATACCATATTTTTCCGACTATAATTCGGTATATAAGTATGGAATATAAATCGCATCAGTCAGAAAAATGTGTTAAAAAGAGGGGAAAAAAAGTATATAAGTTGCATCGGACTATAAGTGGCACCAGGCATTTATTTAGAAAGTTATTTCACACAATCCAAGACTAAAAACTGACATCTAATCTGGTAAACCAATTTATTCAGTTACACAGCTGCGTCCATAATCGGCTGAATAATATAGAACATACATGGGAGGATGAATGGGGTAAATTAACTCCAACCGGGAAGTTTGTTGCCAGCGCAGTTGAGCATAACGGCCGTTGAAAGTTGTAAACATTACTCTCAAATTACACTGTGATCATAACAGTGCTACGTACTAAGCTAACAGTGTGACACAGATGTTTCAGAGTAACATAAAGCGATGTTGTTAGCCCTGTAAGCTAGCGCTAGCGGTCATTAGCTTCTCGGACAGCCCAGTAACAGGGTTCTGTCGCGGTCGGAGCCCTTAGAGCTGCAACCCGCAACGCTTGGCTATGTGAATGCATACTGAAACAGCGAAACAACATACAAATGTGTTCAGTCTTTGTTGTCTATAAGTTAATGTTTCAATAAATTTTTAAGTGGTACAGAAGCAGCATGTAGTTTTCACAAGCCAATAGAGCCCTATAGATGGCAATGTTCATGGTCAATATGAATTACCATTTAAAATTTATATATAAATCGCACCTGACTATTTGCAGGAAAGGCCAAAATGTGAAAATAAACTGACTTATAGTCAGAAAAATATGGTAATAACTTTTTAAGAGGTTTAGTTAAAAGTACTTAAGAGAAACAAAATCCAAGTAAGATACAAAGACATACTCAAAAGAAGTCTGATCAGTTGCCTTTTACCTTGTGAAAGCATTTCATTAGGATTGTCAATTTTGTTTGATTAAATAAGGTTTTACATTAAAACAGTAAAGCAAATAGAAAAGTTGTTGCTGTGTAGGTGATAATATCAAAAGCAGTTTGTTTTACAGGCCAGTCTGGCTAGTAAGATGACAGCAATAGTTTCTTATCACAAACCTGTTGACGCACCCCAATACTTTGATTCTAGCCGCATTTATCCTAATACTGAAGACTTTAAAATTTCTTCTGAAGGACAAGATTTCTTTCTATCTTTTTCTTCAGTTCAATTCTCCTTATCTACTTCTCCCTTGGTTACAGTTCAAATCATCACCAAGGCCAAGGTAGATCATATTGTCCGTAATTATGCAGAAAAGATAATCAGTCCACAGAATATATTTTGAGGTTAAAGGGAAACAAGTACGTAAAAAATACATGGTCTATAAATAGATGCTGAGAATATTTGTTGTTTGGTAGTTGTTGTTTTTTTCTTGTTTTCATGATTGAAACTGACCCCTGATCAGCTCTGACCGGTAAGTAAAAATGCTGAAAAATGTAGAAAATGTTGTTTTCATGAAAACTTAATTTGCTTTAAATGCATAAATCCATCTACATGTTGAGGACACATGACTGGATGGAAGCATGTGTCAGTATGTCGGAAACATAAATATATTACCATTTCATGGTTCTATGGTATCTAAATGGTATCAATCCAAAATGTGTGATTTTTGATTGAAAATGATTTAACTGCTTTGGTTTAAAAAAAAACAAATGTCAATATTAATTATTTAAGTTTTGTAAAATATATATATATATATATATATATATATATATATATATATATATATATATATATATATATATATATAGACTAAAACATAATTATAAAATACCAATGTGCTCTGTTTTGTAGCAGTTTTGGAGTGGTTATTGCTCAAACTATTATAAGTTCTTGCTATGATGCTCTTTATAGAGTAACACTGGTACAAATATTCTGATATTAGCAGTGTCAGCTGCTGAACCAGTATTGCAAACTTCAGTATCTTCACAACTGGCAATATTTCCAAAAAGCTGATTTTTTTATTTTATTGTTTTTGTGCCAATACCACTGCTGCAGCTGCAGCTGAGTTGATGTATGTTTCAGACAACAGCAGATAATTTATTTCTCCAGCAGTTTTCCTGGCACTCTGAAGTGTACAAATGCTATCATGGAAAATTTGAAATCCTAACGTCTTGAAACCTTTGGGTATCTCAATACCGCTAAGTGACCGATGCTGATCCTCCAAATAAAGCAGCCATCAAAACCTGTTGTGTTTGCTAGAATGGCATAAGAGTTCCTAAATAGATTTGTATTGATTGATATAAAAAGTTACCTTTTTAAATTTCACAGCATAGAATATTAATATTATTTGTCAAATTGCTGTTTAAAAAAAATGAATGAAAGGACATCAAAGGGTGTTGGTCATTTCTTCTTCTTCTTCTTCTGTTTGTTTGTTTGTTTGTTTGTTTTTACCATTTTAAAAACGGCTGACTGCCAAATGGTCACTTTCTCCTCATGTCTTCACTGAGCATCCTGAATCCTCATTTCAACACATTAAGAGTCAGATTTACAACAATGTAGTCCAACCTATTAATGGAACGACAGTTAATTAGATTCAAAGATTAATTACCAGCTTATCTAATCTATCAAAGGGCTAAAGATAACTATCTAATTAAGAATACGAGAGAGGAACAGCAACAAACTTTGTCAAACAAAGAACTCTTAGATATCAGTGTTATCTTTAATCATCCTTCCTTTTCCCCCCATTGATTGCTCTCTCTCATTCCTGGCTTTTCTCTTTTATTTGCTCCGTCTGGTCTCCTTTTCTTCCCTTGGAACCCATCACTGCCTCCGCCCCTGATGTTTATTGATCACCAAAGTTCATACAAGAGCATCACTTAATGTGCTAGCTGCTTGTCCTGCTTTGTTGCAAGGGGCCACGGCCCACAATATTGCAAATTGATCCGTCTGTGCCCGCCACCCTTTGTTGGACGTTTGTGAAGTGAACTGCTGTAACATTAACCCACCCTGTGATTCAGGCACCAACATCCCCCCCACCCCACACCCCTTCCCATTATCATTTTTCTTTGACTCGCTCCGTGTCTTGTCCCTCTGAGGATGGCATCAGCATGGCTAAACAGCGGTTTGAGAGCTGATTAGCTGAGCAACACGCCTGAATGAGCGCGCTGATGAGCTCCTCGAGGTTTAGCCGTGTAGCCAATAAACGGACGCTTTTGATTATCTGACCTCTGAACCCCTCCGCATCTGCTACAGTCCTCCCTCTACACCCATCCCTCTTTTCTCCGCGTCGTCCTCTTCACACCTTTTTCCATCCATTGTCCCTCTCAGGTGAGCACTTGAAAATGGGGTCGCGCTTGTTTGAACACAAACAACTGCGTCCTCAAGGGCAGCTCATCCTTGAAATGATTCAGTGTACAATTTTATCACCTCTGGGAAAAGGTAGAGGAAGGTTTTTTTTTTTTTTTTTTTTTACTTTAATGCCAGTGATTGTCTTCCAAATAGCAAAAAAAGCCTTGGGTAAAATGTGTTAACTTATCACTTCGGCATTAATAAAAAAAGGTTTTCAAAAAGTTAGCGAAGTTAGAGCTCTGGGAGAGAAAAGTTTTACAGAATTCGCAATAATCTGTCCCTCTAGGCATAAGAAGTGAGCTCCAAGGTGTAAGAGAGGCATCTAATAACAATTTTTCCCCCTCTCATTGCTCCTGCCATGGACAACTTGGCAGGAATTTGGAACAAAGGCGAAACTGCAGCATTCCTTGACGCGCCTGCGGTCTGACTTCAGCATTCTCCAGAGCCAATCGGCAGAGACTCCTCATGTCCGCATCCCTGACAGTGTAATTGCCTGGCAGAGTACCGTCCCCAGCTTTAGTGTCTTTAATTAAGATCTGAATGCCCAGGACCATCGGCACCCCTCAACACACGACCGTGCAGACTCAACAACCTCTCCGAGCTACTGTTGTTGTCATGGAGAGAATATGTCAGGGGAAAGAGGCTGAAAATGTTTGCGGTGATGGCAACAGGGGATGGGATGGGGATGGGGCGGGTGGGAAGGGCTTCGGCAAAGACCGGGGGCCCGCCTGAGAAGAGCACGATAAGGGGGCTGGGGAACTGCAGTACAATCATCTTGATTTCTTGTGTTGAACGATTACATGCCATGCTAATTGCTAGCAGAGGGATCTTTAATAAATATTTCATTCGCCGCAGCATCATTACTGCCTAATGTCGTTATTAATCTCCGCCAGTAATTTCCACTCAAGAGAACCGTGTTCGGGAGGGGAGGGCAGGGTTCCCCCCCACACAAGGAAAGACAGAAACAGAGGCTTAGATCCAGAGAGACTTGGAGGAATGGTAAAGGAGAAATATACATGCAATGCACAGAATAAGAGATGAGGAATAGAAATAAAGGGCCGGAGCGGGCAAACAGCACCGGAAGCATCAAGCCCGAGCTACCGCGGCTGAAAATATTGTTACAGATGCGTATCATTTCCTGAGAGGCCTTTCGATCTGTAAGATTATAGTTTCTAATTTGATTTGTACATGAGAAGGGCTTGGGCAACTTCCTTTATGGATAAAGATTTATTCTTAGTAGGGAGATCTGTCTTGCCTTAGAGTTAAGTTACAAGTGTTTAACAATGAAAAGAAAGGTTGCATCTGTTGAGAAGGCCTTTACACGTGTTCTCAATATCCCCGAGGACTTTGGCAAACCTTCGGCTTTGCTTGGACTGCGATAAATAGTTTTCTTGTGATATTTACAGCGTATTTTCAGTTTTGATCAAATTCAACGAACTCTAAATTATTTATATTTCACTTTCAAAGGACAAAACATTCCTTTGATTTTTTTTTTTTAATTGTCTTGATCAACAGTTGACGAGTCTTTCAAAGATTTGAGAAAAAATAAACTTTTATTATACGATCTGTTTAATTACGAGAATTGTAATATTGTACTTCTGCATATGTTTTTGTAGTTATTTCTTAGCTTTCTCTCTGAAGTTAATCAAAACATTTTCCATGTACCCAGCAGATTTGGATATCTGGTTAGATATCTAAATCTAACCAGAGTTAGCTATTCTCCATGGTGATGATATGCTCAGGGTGATATTCCACCACAGTTTTACATGTTAGTTAAAAGGGTCAGTTCTGATTTCATCGGATCAGAGCACATTCATCCACGTTGATCTTGCTTTGGCCATAAATGAGACTTCTTATGACTCCTTTTCACCAATGGATTGCTTTCTGCTAGTCTTCCATAAGGGACTGCTGTGTGGAGTGCAGCTCCAGTAGTTGTCCTGTTGACAGAGTCTGCCATCTGAGCTGTGAATCTCTGTATCTCCTCCACAATGTCCATGGACTTCCTGGGTGCCGTTCAGATTAATGCTGTCCATGGGTCATCTTGGGTGGACGGTGATTTCTTACAAAGTTTCTAATTGTGCCACAACTCTTCTTTGGATGATAAATTGAACAGTGCTCTGATGTAAGATTAGAAAATTTCAGAATGAAACATCTCAAGAAATTCATCCTAAACCTGCTCGGTGGATTCCTTGGTCTCCATGATGCTGTTTGTTCACTAATGTTCTCTAAATGTTCTCCGAGGCCTTCAGAGAACAGCTGCCTTTATATTGAGATAAACTCGCACACACCAAGACTCAGTCTACAGATTAGGTGACTTCAGAGGGCAGGTTTATTTGGAGAAATCAGCAGAAGAGGTATTTATTGTTCTTAGAAGTTTATTTGTAAAGGATTTTGGGATCCAGGTAAAACTTTCGTTCCACTTTACAAAATACACGCACGTTTTTGTTGCTTCACATAAAATCCCAATAAAAACATTGGCGTTTGTGGCTGTAACATGGTGAAAGTTAAGTGGAGCGAGAACTTTAGCAAGATTCTTTACTTTTAGCTCAAAGTGAATTACAGCAACGCAAAAAGTCAAAAGAGTCCTTAAAGACATCATAGTGCTGACAACATACAACCCCACAGTGTTTTCAGAGAAGTAGTCCACACCATGTTGTGCAACCCATCTCTTTCTTCATGCAGTTTAAGACATTAAGAAGGCGTGAAAATGGCAGCAAGCTAAGCCTTGGGCGAGTAGCAAATGGCATTAGCCGCCAAGCAGACATTGCATTTTGCTCATTCCAATATCCATCTGCGCCTGTGGCCATGCTAGCTAACTGCTATCAGACGGGCTTATTCACACACATTCTCCACAGTTCCAGTGCCTTTTTTTTTAAGAGCAAAAAAATTCAATCTTTAGTAAGACGTGAATTTGAGATGGGGCGTAAGCACAAACTGAAAAAGCAAATCCCAGTCCATGTTGCTTTTATCTAACATCGTATTTTTATGACCCCATTCCAATTTTAGATGAGAATACATTATGAATGATTACCAGGAGAAAAAAAAAAAGATTATATGCTTTGCGTGATGTTTCAATAACACATCCATCACATGCGGCCATAGTTGGTGACAGCAGGGTTGGAAAGAGATGGAGGGATGGCTAGAAAGAGGAGAGAAGAGGAGGTGATTTATTGGCTTACAATGAAGAAGAAAAAAGGGTTTCAGTTAATTCATCTATCAACCCAGTGTTCACTCTTTACTCCTATCCTCTTTTTTTTCTCCATTTTGCACACACACACACACACACCAGAGTCACACAAGCAATGGCTTTGCCCCGAAAGAAAATAGAGTTGTGTGTACCATCCAATTATCTGTCAGGGGTGAATAATGGCCCCAATAATATATTCACATTGCCGTTGCCGATCAATTTTTAATCAAGCTAAGAAATATGGAGGAAGTGAAGCTAAAATGACCCACCAGGAACTCTCCCATAATGCCTTTGCAGAAGAGTCCCTAATTTTGCACCAATCAAATTACCTATTCCCAGGGCCCTACATAGCTCCCCAGGCTCTTTCCGATGCTATGATGGTGCCTTTCAGTGTAGCTAGAACAGGTCTGCTCTTTAATAAGGGTGGGGGTCAGACAGCTAGCGACCTTATTAAAGAATGTTTACCCATAATAAACAGATTACTGCCTGAATAACATGTTTATAGTTAGAGAAAACGAGGCAGAAGCAGCACATCATCTCTCGTTAAGTTTTTCCCCTTTGAAAAATCTCGTAAATGGATCTGAGAGTGATGTCACATAAATGCATAGATCTATATGGTCTGTGAGGAGCATTTTGTACTACAGTTATTATTTAATGCATTAGTAATATAAAAACCAGTGTATGTTGGAATTTATTATTGTAATTTTAGTATGCCTTTTTGACCACCTGGGGGCAGCATAATGACTATAAAACTATTACAGACAGAAAATTTAAAGGAAATGTAGTCAATGCTAATTTATTTGCCTTAAAATCACTAAGGATTGGAGAATAAATAATCTTGCATTATAAACCTTTGTCATATATTACCAAAGTGTTATGAGGTCATTTTATTCCCTTTTTCCTTTCTTCAATGTAAATACAAATTTTATCAACATGTTTTGTATTTACGCAAGTTTTCTTTGATATTGAAATTCTTTTTTTATGATCTGAAACAGTGTGACAAAAGTGGTGTATCTGACACAGCTCAATTAATCTCTATGGTTGTAGATAGTCTACTTCGATTTGCGCATTTAGTCAAAGCAAGCTGGTTTTATTCATGCCACCAAAATGTCCTAGTCCTTAAAGTATACTGCTCTGTATGTTTTAGATGCTTCTTTGATGCAAGCTACTTGATTTAAAATACATTTTAATTTAAAAATATGAAATCAATTATCCAGAATCGTGTTTGTCAGCTCAAAATCTTAATTAGGTGTGATTGAGTAGTGAAACATCTTACAGTTGCAAGACAACATGAAGTATGAGAAAGTGACGAAGGTCATGAAACACTGATCTAAAATCAGTCTGACATCAGTTGTAGCTGGAATAACTAGTTTTCAAATAAACCATTTCAGGTTCATTATTTGTAGCTGGCTAATTAGCTAGCTAATTATGATTCATCTTGTTAAATTCTAACTATTTGTCAGCAATCTTGAAGATTTCAGATGATGCTAAATCGGAAATTGTTTATTTACCATTTCTGCAAATATCACACACCGTATTTCCTTGCCAAAATCAAATGTAGTAGTTTTGCTAAAATAAATTAGTGAATATCTTAATTTGCATTATATGGAAAGCATTCAATGTAAGTCACCACAATAAACTCAATAGTTACATTGAGTTGCATCATATGAAGCCATAGCCATACACATACTTCATGATGCTCAGTACTGACAGATTTTTATTCCCGTTAACAGGGATTTACTCTCCTGCTTATGATTAATTATTTGTTAAAACGTTTGCAAGCACAATTTGAATGTGGATGTTGACTAACAAACCCAAAAATACACACACTTTAGTTCAGCTTTCTTCCCTTTTTGAATAAATTCAGCCCCATAAAGTCAACCCCGGCACATCTGAGATGGGTCACGTACCTCTTTGCAGCGCTGGAGCAATCTGCAATGAAAGCTTTCCCATTTGTAATAAACCGCGGCCTCTCAGAAGAGCAATCCTTGGGAGAATCCAGCTCACTCTCTCTTCACTATTACAGCATCTGTAAAACAAATGAGCGGGGAGGTAATTGGAGACAAACAAAAATTACATTTCCAATAAAGGTTTCTGTCTCGTTGGGCTCCCAGAAGCCCCCAGCCCTACTCAGCTATTTAACTGCCTTAATATACCCTCTCATCTGCTTTCCCTTTGAGAAGCCGACTGAGAGGAGTTATCTTAGCACAAACAGAGCTCATCTAATGTGAACAGGTTAATGTTTTAGTGGTTGAAGCATCTCAGGCAATTAAAAGTGGAAAGGTGATCTGACTATTGAATTTGAAGGAATACTAAAGCTTTTTACAGGGTTTTTTAATGAAATACACTGCACTGCAGCCATAGCTTCAGAGAAATCCTCGCTTCAGCATGCAGTTTTTTTGTACAAGTTAGGAAGAAAATGGATTGTCCAATGGAGACTGCTATTTATTAATTATGCTAATTGCTATTAAACAAGACTAAAGACAGTTTGACATGTCAACTACTCAATCATTATGCCATTTTTTAATTAATAAATCTTTGTTCTGCTCTGTTTGCCTTGTTCCTCAAAATAAGTGGACTGCTAAGGGGGTCGGTGTTTGCCTTAGCTGGAGGAGTTAAAAGTATGAAGTAATGATAGGATGGTGGTTGCTTCTCAACAAGAAATAGAGCCAGCTGAGGTGGGTAGGGCATCTGATCAGGAGGCCTCCAGTGCCCCCCTCTATGGATGGATGGATGGATGGATGGATGGATGGATGGATGGATGGATGGATACCACCGCAATTGACTACTTTTGAAGCGGAGGACCCTCTCAGAACTGTGCTCCAAGCTTTCATTCATCATACATACAGTATGTCGTGTATCGAGTGGCATCTCTTTTTGTCACAAAAAACGACAGTATCGTCTGCATTACTGTATACTGCACAGTTTGACTCATTTCCTATAACAGTTGAATACTGCTCAGATGTTGCCCCGCTAAAGAAATCATGCAGTCCTCACCTAGAGTCACTCTTTATTAACTGTAAACCCTTCTATCCAAGTGGCTGTTCTCCTCGTTTATTCTGGTTGGAGCCTATTTCCCACCCTCTTGCACAACTGAGGCGGAAAGATTGCTTGCTGACCCGATAACAGGCATGGAGTAAAAACATAATCTTTCTGGGTGATTTTAACAGTGCAAATCTCTCCAATGAGCTACCCAGATACAGATACCCGACCAAAGGCAGAACACACACTGGACCACTGTTGCACCGTTTTAAAGGGTGCATCAGGGACAGACTAGGCTTAGAAAACAGCCCTGGAGTTTGACTCACCCGGGCCACAATAATCTGTAAATGGTAAGTCATCAACGCCTGGCACGGGTGTCACAATAATTTAACCATGTCTCATGACAATATACCACCAAAATTACAGCAGCTGTGGTAATGTTGACAAGATATGCTAAGAGCGTGCTAATCTTAAAAATTCTCAAAGAAATGAAGACCTCATCACACTATAGTCCCTCTCGCTGGATCAATACAAAAAAGGTAGCTGAAACACATGACGCATTCCTGGAGTTATGACGGATCATAAAACAGTTAATGGTACTCTTCACAGTATGTTTGCCACTTTTTGTAATGTGCAACCAGAGAACCCGATATTCAAGCCAGACACGGTGTTGCAGTTTAAAGGTTTATTGCAAAGAAGAATAAACAATCAAAGGAGTGTTGGCAGGCTAGAGTCCAGGATGTGCAGACAAAAGGCTGCTTGCAGGGATGACGGGCTGAACAGGTGAGGCAGGAATCATAAACCAAAACAGTCTAGGGTTGTGTCAGGAGGCCGATAGGGTGTCCAGCAAGGCAAGGCAAACAGGGAATCCAAACAAGAGTACTGGTCAGAGCAAGCAAAGCAAACATGAATGGTGGATAGAAACTAACGCATGGTAAGGAGAAAATCTGGCAGAGAACGGTTGTGGAATGCAAGTATTTGAAGGTGTGCTAACAGGTTGAACTAGTGGACGTAATCGGATAAAGGCAGAGTCCATGGTGAGGCTCATTCCAAAGAATGGAGAGGAGCAGAGCAGAGAAGAGAAACGGCCAGCCTAAAAAAGCAGGATGCATGACACCTTCTGTCATTGCCATCTTTGGGTTTAACTGCTTGCTGTGCTGTCAGGTATTTTCTCTTCTTCTAAGGGTGGTAAGGAAAAAAACGTCTTTGCCACAACCTGCGACTCTTGAGCCTCAAGTAGCTTTGATTTTGGAGACATGGAATGTGGGATGTCTATTTATGTTTCTAGGGAGTCGTAGTCTGACAGCAGTTGGATTAATGATTTCGGAGATGGGAAATGGACCAACAAACCTGGGAGCTAATGACAAACAGGTTCTTGGTAGATAACTACACCTTTTATCCCACCTTGTATCCTGGGGCAATGCTGTGGTGACGATTAGCAGCCTTGACATATTTTTTTTCATCTTGAAGAACATCTTGCAGGCTTTTCTCCAAAAGCATTGACAACGTAGGGGCAGATGGAACACTGGGGGTTGGTAGCCATAGACCACCGAGAACAGGCAAAGACCAGTGGTGCTGGAAGCGACAGAATTGATTGCCTGTCCCACCCACTGCAAATTAACTTCATGAAATTACTATTGGATTTTAACACATTACTTGAGTTCAAACCACACAAAACTCATTTTATAAAAAAGACAGTTATCAGAGGCACACAGAGTGAATGAGATGAATAAGGCACTGAAGCAGTGTGTAAATCAAATTCAGGGAATTATTTTAGTGCAAAACGTTTAGAGAAAAAAAAAGACTAGAGTATAAAACATTAAATTTGGTCCCACTATGAAATCCTGGGCAAGATACATTTGCAGTATGAAAACGGAGTGGACCTCCTCTCTGATCTCTTTGCTCTGACTGCAGGCGGGGGTTTCAGGACAAGGCAGCAGCAGCTGTCTGTGAGACAGCGCTGGGTGAAGTAGGAAGCGGCTTGCAGCAACACTCACTGCTGCCTCAAGACAATAATTGCAGAACAATTGGTACTTTCACAAGAAGTCACCAATAACACAGAAAAAAGTTGCTTGTCGCAAGAGGGGTCCGAAAAGTTGCTAACTATAGCAACAAGGTCGCTTAGTTGGCAACACTGACCAGGTACTTCCTCAGATTAGAGGTATTCCCCCTGCTGGCCTTGCACCTCGCGTCAGAAATATGACAACGAACTTAATCCGTGTTGGACCATGGATACTGACATCATTACACTCTTGTGCATGCAATGCTGTGTTCATGTCCGGCATGGAAAATCGCCCGCTCTTCCACTCCCTCAGTGTCACGATGACGTGTTTAGGTGCTGAGACATGGTACAATTTAATTTTACGTCAATAGGTACTCGGTAGTACCAACCGTATTCAGGTGGTACCTATGAAAGTATTTAATTCGGTACCCATCTCAACTCATGACGGTATGAAGGGAGTTGTTATTTTATTCAATCCTCTACCTAAACCTCGTAGGAATGCCAGGAATTGTCAATGTTGGATACGAGCTTGTTAGCGAGAGGGCTCTACTGTGTAAAATATGACCAAAGACACCTGTACCTGCTCTCTACCTATCGTCAGTGGTAGGGAGCCAACCTAATGCAGATCTCATACCAAAGACTGCAACATGTATGCAAATAAGTTTGTTTGGCTTTTTCTCAGCGGAATGGAAATGTCATCATAAAATCCATGACATCTGTCATCTTCGTGACCGTAACCACACTACACACTGCACACTTATCCTGAAACTGCATGAAATGAACAATGGTGTTGGTTTGTATGTGAGCTTCATAGTTACATTATCCACTTATTATAAGCGACTTAGGACTTGTTTTTCTCTAAAGTTGCTTGCAACTTTCATGAGTCACAGGATGCATTTTTTTGGACTTTTTTTTTTAGCATTTTGGACTTATTTGGGCTTGGCTTTATTCCAACAGAGCCCATTATTCTGGTTATCACACCGCACAACAACAGCTGGACTAAAATATCAACCCCCGCACCCTCCCTGACAACTATTTTATGAGCAGGAAAGGTCCCAATGTGTATGAATACTAAACATGTGAATTTGTAATGATTAGAAGCTGCCTCTGTGTAACAGTGTGGTGTTTTAATTGCTGGGCTTCTTTTGGGCTTGTTTTCATAGAGTAGGTCGCTGTTTCTCTTCTAAGATTGGTGATCTTGTTTGTGTGTGTCTGAGGAGGGGTGTGTATGTGTGAAGATGAGATGGGATGTGAGTGATTACAGCGGGGTGATTGACTTTATAGCTTTACAAAAGAAGCCATTTTAAGCCTGTTTTTTGCAATAAGCCTTGTTATATTTTTTAAACATAGGCCTGTAATAATATCTAATTCTTCACAATTTTAGCAGGTTTCTTCCTCGCATTTGATCTGTCTCTCCTACCTTTCTATTAAATCTGCTTTCTTTCTGCTCATTTTACGGCCTCTACATTTCAACCAATGTTCAAACTGTTCTACGCTGTGTTTCTCGATTGAAGCAAGTTCCCGGGGCATCGTCAGCTACCAAAATTATTGATATTGCAGATGTTGCCATTCTAAGTTTGTACTCTGCTTCTCTGAACATCCAGGCAACTTAAGCTGTCTGCGGGCAAATGTGACATTACTCACGAATTGTGAAGCGAACTTTTTGGTTAGCTCTGCCCACCACTGCTGAATGGTAAGGTATTACTTTACACCTCTGTTGGCTAATGTTGTAAAACTACAACATTAGACATATTTCAAAAGTCTTTCACAGTGAAATTTTGCTTAAATGAGTTAATCTTGTAATTTTCTGCATTTTTTTAACAAATGATACATCCATTTAAAGCTAAACATTTATTGTTTAACCAAGCAAACTTATTTCTACATTCTTACAACCAGAAAGACACAACACAGAGTTTATAACACACAGAGAGCCACAAAGTAAAATTTCCTGTGAGAGTAGCAGCAGTAAGCTCCTCCCTGAAGCACCAAGATCCAATCAGCCTGTTTATCTGATGGTAAACCTAGAATTATACCAAACTAAAGGTCTCCCCTCAGCTTCCTTTTATCTAACCCAGAGAAAAGTGAACTACGTGGCACCTCACTGGGGAAAACCGATAACAGCCTAAGGGCCCAAAAGGCAGCGAGTCCACCGCTCCATTCATTCCATTATGAGGCTGTGAGCCGAGGGGGCCGAGTTGGCTATTAACTGCAGGTTGTGGATCAGACACATGGATACTTGGATCTCTAATACCACTGAGTTGAAAGAGATGGGTTGTAATGTGAGCTTGGACTCAGGGCTAGGGGGTCATGTGACCTCAGCAATGACCAAACATTTGTTGTTAACGAGAGGTCACAGCGGTTTACATTTGTTTGATAAAGTTTATCTAAATAATAATGTTCAGTTCCGGATATATATAAATACAAGTGAATAAAAAGACTTAAAATTCTAGTTCATTGCCTTGCTGAAATTGACAGTGAGTACAAATGAGAGTACAACTTTTCTTATTAGCAGCTTACTTTCTAATAGGCATATGGGTACTTATGTGTACCAAGTCCGACGTCTTTTTACAACACAAACTAAGATAGAGGTTACTCACCTATTAAAACAACATGCCACAGTTTGTTTGCTTAGCTGTTTTATTCTAAATCGTTAATAAACACAATCACAATAAGATGTAACACACGTCTTAGTCCTATTTAACAAAGGGCAGAGGTGAATTGTTTAGAGTTCTGAGTATTTGCACTCTTATTTTATCTTTTTCTATTCTAGATTTGTGTTTTAAATCACATTCATTCTTCTTTGTGTTTATTTCAATTCTTTACAGCTTGCAGCAAAATGTCTGAGCCGTACATGAGAACATGCCGTGGATTTCTGTTAAATACATAAGCAGTTTGTGAAAAAGACCAGAGCAGAAGGACAGATGTTACCATCCTAGGTATGCAGCAGTCAGTTCTGTTGGATTCGTTTGTATTACAAAATTGCATGCGCCACCACTTTTCTTAAATTTTTCTAGTAACTTTAAAACACGTCCTTACAGTTCTTGACCTGAACAATAGAGGTCACTATTTTATTTAACGGTGAATAATTTAGTAAAAGGTCACTATTTTAGTTAACGGTGAATAATTTAGTAAAAGGTCACTATTTTAGTTAACGGTGAATAATTTAGTAAAAGTCAACACAGGAAGTGTTTCCATCAACATTTTAGGTAGCCTCTCTTCCTCATTAAACAGAGTCAGCTGATTCAGATGCAAAGTTAGAGTAGCTATTCCTGTAGTTATGCTGCTAAAGACTTAGGCTGCCAGAGGACATACTGACCACTTTTCCTCATTCTGCTACTTTCTCCCCCTGCTCCCCATCTTTGCATTGTTTCAGTTAATACTCAAAACTCTGCCTGCCTGCCTATAAACTGTGTTAGACAGTCTTGAACCTCAGATAGCAGTGTGTGTAATTTAATTCAGTCTGTCTCACGTGTGGATTGTATTGGCATGAATTCGATGTAATGTGTAACTATGTATAATTGAAGATTATAATTTATTTTATGAAGCACATTGAAAGTGTCCTGTATAGCAGTGTTTTACATACTCAAAAAAAAGGAATTAATGACAAACAAAAATGGTTTATCAGTACTTCGGGAAGGCTTCTTTCACAGTCTAAAGAGTTTAATTTAATCATTTATTGTCAAATTATAATTTCCAATAAAACCTGAAGTGTAGTGCTCTATACTGAACAGAGATTTGTTAATTGAAAGTTTGAGACTTATGAACCTTTCACGGCTGAACACACGTGGTAGACTGGTCTCCCAGTGAGCCCGCTACACCCGAAGCTTCGTTCATGGTTCAGGCTGACATCTTTTGTTAATCTGTTAAAAACTACTTGGTTGGATAACCAATTGTTTTTCTGTAAATGATTATAATCATCTCTAATGCATTCTACACTAAGTCAAGTGTGGTAGGCAAACTTACCAACTTTGTAACAAAAGGTCTTTTAAACCTTTCGAATTTTGCTGCTTTTTCTCATAAAGAATGAGTTCTATAGTTGATTTTTTGGCTTTGAGATCAGCTAAGAATCTTTCATCTACTTAGCTCATCATGAAGGAATAACAAAGTAGAGCTCAACAGGCCATGAAACTCCTCATCAGTTAACTGGCCAATCGCTTAGCAGCATAATGTTGTGATTCCATGAAATTATTGTGTCAAGTGTCTTAAATTAAAGCTAATCTTCTTCATTTCATTCACATCTTCACATCACATACGTTGTTCCATAGATTACAGAGATGGTGTCAACAATTACCAAAGCACCAATGAAGCTTGCCGTTTATCTCCTGCACACATCTACCAGTATTTACCTCAGGGATTATCTCACTTCTATTATATTGTACAAATGTTTTTATTAGATCGGCATGGAGTAGAAAAACAGAGTGAGAAGGTGTATGAGGGTTTCTGCAAATGTGATAGCACTGGAGAGAACAACAGAGCAGTTTGAGGGCATTCCTGTCAGTGACGCTGGTCCTCTGTGGCATCCTGAGCACTTTAATGCTTAGCTAGTTTGATGCACCTGCTCTGAGGAGACAAACGTGGAAAAGACCCCGAGATATTTAACTGGCTAATTCCTGCGTTCTTCCTCTTTGCTCCTCTCTCGCTTCACTTTGCCTCAGTCTTTCTGCTGCGCCGGAAGAACCCGGGAATCTGGGATTTGCAAACAAACATTCTTTTCCTTCATCATCAAAAGCTAAATGAAAGATTTGTAAGCGTGTGTGTGTTCCAGAGAGAAGTAGAGGCAAATCCGCAAGTGCTTCCTACTAACAAACAAAAGCGTGTTTAAAACTTTGCTCAAAGCTTTCGATTTTTCCAATTAGGCATCTCCTGGGTCTGACAAGTCTCAGCTTTGTTCACTCCACCAATCAGGAAATTAGAGCTCACTTCTGAAACTGCCGTCTTCCAACAGAACCAAGAAGAAAAAAAAACACAAAGCACAAATGCTGTTTGGCACAGAAACGCACACCGCTGTAAATCACAATTTAGCAATGCATTTAGAAATGATATCAGCAATGCAGCAAATTATGATTTGTCACCAACTTCTTAGCCTCTCTCTCCGTCTTGAGGAGCCAACCACCATCCTTTATATAAAGAACAGTGACCCACATTATTTAGTACATGCAGTGATATGATGCACGCTAATTTCAAAGTGGGACATATCGGCCACATGTCTGCGTTTCCATGAGTGCGCACCCCCACAGGCCCTCTTCCCTCCCTTCTTCATCTCCCCTGATGTGTTTTTCATGTCAACACTTTGCGGTGCCTGAGGAACATTGTGCGGTTTCCCGCCATACACAGACCTACTGAGCCCATTTAGAATGTTTTTATGCGAAAACATCATTTTTATTTTCAATTAAAATTTTATACCTTTGTGGAGGGGGGTTCTTCCATTGCTTTTTTAAGGGTTGCTATTTTTCCTCATATGGTAACTCTTTGTGGTGTTTTGTTCTTTGTTCTCTTAGCTATAAAGAAATTGACTGTTATCTAGCAGAAAGCATATTATTTTGAAAAGATGCCTAAAAAGGAAAACAATATGCATAGATTACACATTCTATCAAACTGTGACAATCTGTCAGGCAGATAACGCAACAGAAAAATATGCCGTCAGCAGCTTCCAGGGGTCAACCACACGCTGTATGCCCATGGTGAATCCACACACCCCATTTTTCAATCCCTCACCAATGTTGTGTCTGCCTAACAGTCACATGGCAACCAAATCACTTGAAGAATCATCAATCCAGCCACAAAATAATAATATAGGTACCAACAGGCCTCAGCCTGAATTGTGGATTTGGTGGGCTAGCGCTAACAACCATTGCTTAAAATATGGAGGCATTCTGATACATTGAAATGAGACCCCTTTTGTTGTCCCACAGGAAATTGTTTTTATTTGCGAGTTTTTTTCCTGTATCCGTATCGGCTGACACGTGCAGGTGTTTGCCAATCCATTCGCCCATCAGCAATCAAGCCTTGAGATCATGTGAAGCACATACATTGCCACTACCTCCCTGGCAGAGAGCAGCTGGTGATGTTGTAAGAGTGGGTGCCAACAACAAAGGTACGTTCTCAACTTTTAATGTAGTTAATATCTGATTTAGCTGTATCTGGACTTTGAAAGTCTGTCTCTGTCTCACTGTGTGTTTGTTTCTGTGTATAAAAATCCATGTCTCATCTCCAGCTGTTGAACTGCCACTGCTGTGGCTGTGTTTGTTCCCAAGATGAATCACGTATCCACATGTCCAGTGTATCATGTATCACTACGCGTACAGCATCTAACTTTACATAAAAGCAGTTTTTTTTCTCCTCCTTCTCCCCGTTGTACTAAAGAAGCTCTTTTCTTGCTGTAACATGTTCACTAAGTCCGAGCAAAGCGCTGCCGTAGGTCACGACGCATGTTGGGTACCATTCAAGCTGCGGCCTGAAGCTGATCCTTAATATTATAGTAATATCATCTTTATTGTTATTGAAACATACATTACAACGAAATTTGTTCTCTGCTTTCAACCCATCACCCTTGGGGAGAAGTAGGCTGCCATGTGTGGCGCCCGGGAAGCGTTCTGGGGTTAAGGGTTTTGCTCAGGGACCCAGAGTGCAGGCGCTGGAGATCGAACAGGGTACTTGCATCCTTCTCTGAGTGCAAGCGCGCTGCTCAAACCACTAGGCCAACACTCCCCATACACCGAGACGCAGCTCGGTAGGCAATTTGAGGTGAAGTGCCTTGCCCAGGGGCACATCGACAAGTGGCAAGGGGAAGTTGGAATCGAACCCACAACCTTCTGATTGCCAGAAGGCAACTCAACCCATCAAGCCACAGTCACCCTATTAGCAGGTTTAGACGCAACTTTTGAAACTTCTGTAACATTTGCTACTGTGTGACTTTTTTCATGGAAATGGAGGAAGAAGAAAAAATATCGGCTTCAAGAATCGGCCCTCCGAAAAAATCTGCCACACATATCAGGTATGGGTTAGACTCATGTGAGAATGATCAGTATTGGCATCAGCCTTAAAAAAAAAACTGTATCGGTCGATCTCTACTCCACATCATGAGCACCACAGCCTTCCCACAGCAGATATACTATACAAGTGGAACACTGCTATAGCAATTTGCTTGACAGCTGTTCAAATACAGCAGCAATGACCCAGTGACAATATTACTTAATCTAAGCGGTCTTTTAGTACCGATGAACATTTGCTCACCTCTGCATGCTAGATGCTTGAAACTGAAAGTGACACTGACTGCATGGCTAACTTTATCTCACAACTTGAGAGTCATGCATAGATGATTAAAAGTCTATTCTCAGATAACTTTATAAATGACGGGGGGATTACCTGACTCTCGCCAGATGGATTTCATGCTGCAGAGCTCCACACAACCATCTGGGATCACTTGGAGATGTGTTTCATAAGGAGGGGCCTTATCAAAAATTCCTTGCATATGATTGGATAAATCACTTGTCCGCTGTCTTTACTGACGGACTTCAACCACTCACATCGAAACCAACCCATGATGCTGGCAAGAGTGACGCAGGAAAACCAAAACAGAACATTCGCCATCATGGATATAGCAAGATGTCGATAAATGGCCGATGTCAGTATTCTTTTAAAGAATTAGCCGTATTTTTCGGACCATAAGGCACACCGTGTTATATGGCGCATTAAATATTCTTCCCATATCACTCCACCCCTCCGCGGACACACATACTACCTGAGCGGGAGAGCTATCCAGACATCTACAAAAACTATGGAACCTGCTGTTTTAAGCATAATGTCATTTAAATCCATTTTTTTACATTTTGTTTAAATTCTATATTTAACAGAATAGACCCGAGCCTTAATAGCGCACTTTCTGTTCTTGCTGATCATGGAAAATAAACTCAGGTTTGCACCTTTCTCTCCTACCATGAGCAATAATTTAAACAAAAGAAAGCAAATAGAGCTGAATCTGATAGTTATGTGTCAACTGTTTCCTACCATACTGATAAACTAGGGGTGCTAATTATACCAATGTGCAATTTTAAGTGTTATATATTTCAGTTCCATTTGCTGCATCAGTAGCTTAAAATTCAAAGCAGCTTTAGACATGGTAACAGCTGCCAAACAGGACTTTATGCACTTCTCATACTATAGACTACAGAGACCCAATCGGATTACAATGATGAAACAGCAAAAAGTATAAAGAAATAATTTCAGAATAAAAGACACCATACAGGTCAAACAAGCAACTGAAATCAAAAGTGGGGTAGACATCTGAATTAATGTCTGCTTCTTTTCATTTCAAGATCTAAAAATCTATATGCAGCTGATTAGAAGAACAGACAGCTTTGAAGACATTATACCACCAACCAAAAAGTCATGCCATATCACATCTGACACCCCAAATGTTGAGAAATTGATCCTGGAGCATTGCCATTGATTGATTTTGGTTTGAACGCACACCCAGGTTGGTAATGGAGGGAAGGGGCTTAGGAGTGAGATGTGCACCTGGCTCAGTTCTTTTGTTAAGGGAATCGATGGTCTCCCACTATGGGGCATGTTAGTCAGGACACAAACGGAGCACAGCATGAGCTTACATTTGTTATGGGTTCGTATACTGCATCTGTCCCAAGTATTTGTTTTTTACTAAAGTGAACAGGATATTAATTTCCTGGTTAATCTTAACTTCAAAAAATCTATGTTTCTGATGGAGGGTTTTGGTGAGAGCTGTAGAAGAAGTTTAAGATGGCTGAGAGACATGTGGGACGTTTTACACATTTTGTGGCTTCAGTTACTTGTCCTGTCAATTTGCATTGTTGTTAGATTAGTGTGCTAATGAGTAATCGTTTATTGTCCATTGTCCAGAAAACCAAGGTGGCAGATTGGGAATGTCCAAGATTCATCAAGCAAGTCTCTCCTTAAGGATTGTGCAACAGAAGTATGTTGCCACCAGTGCAAACCTTGCTCAAAATTTTTAGAGTTCTGTTCCTGGAAAACAGATTATGTTTGTGATGTTCATGGGAATTCGTTGTCTTCTGATTATCAGAATCGGGTCACAGAGGCAACAGGTCCAGGAGAGAAACCCAGACATCTCTCTCCCAAGCAACTTCCTCCCGCTCTTTCTGGAAGACCCAAGAGGTTCCCAGGCCAGACAGGGTATATAGTCCCTCCAGCGAGCTCTGGGTCTTCCCTGGGGTCTCCTCCTAATGGGACACACACAGAAAAATCCCAAAGGGAGGTATGCAAGGTGCATCCTGATCAGATCCTCAACCCCCCCCCCCCCCCCCCTGCAGTCCTTGCAGAGTCCAACGCACACTGGGAACAGGCCAGCCTTTATGCCGAGAATGCAGACACAGCTCTCACTTTGGGCATAGAAAAACTGCACAGCTCTCAAAAGCTGTCCAGTTACCCCATACACTCACTGCAACACCCACGAAATACCTCAGGGAACATGCTTGTAAGCCATGAACCCCTCAGCAGTTCTGCAAGTGTAAAGATCTGGTCCACTGCCAACAGGCAGAGAGATGAGACGTTCTACTGGGAGTTGTTGTGTGAGGCAGGTATAAGTAGGAATACCAGGTGCAACGGCTTGATAATTAGGCTGTGGCAGGTGAAGCTGATTATGGTGAACTGAGCGGTGGCTGAGAAGAGTGAAGCGTGGAATGGGGTAGGATCTGTCAGCCCCAAAAACACAAACAGAAGCCCAAATCATGACACTGTGCCTTACACTGCAACAGGCAAAGAGATAAGAGTGTTGCTAAGCAGCGGGGCCAGGTGCAGCGGGGCCAGGTGGTTTTATACATTGCCCCCCCCCCCCTTCCCCCCCGCTATGGGAACAGTCCCTTACATTCATTACGGCCTTAGATCAGCCTTAGACTCTCACCTTGCATTATTTTTCTGTTGGCTGATTTAACAACAAGGTAATGGCGGACATACGATATTTTCAGTCGTGGTACTTATATACAGCTCAAACTGTGCAATGAAACCGCAGGGTTTAAAAGTTCACAGCTAACCATATCTGATCTCACACTGTATGGCCCGACGCTCTGAGGCGATCTGACTGCTCACACTGTATGTTCAAAAACAACACGTCACACACATCCCCGTAGAGAGATGGCGCTTGTCGAACTCGTCTATCCGGAAGCCAAACATAAACAGTAAAAGAAGAAAAAGGCAGAAGTGTGAATGTTCACAGTTAAACATGAGGCTCACTGAAACGAAACGCGCTGGCAATTCTACGAGTTGCTGCTCAGTAGTTTGACTCCATGTCACACGTACCGCCGCCATGCTTCTCTCCACTCCTATGTTTTCGTCTGAGAAGAAGAAGAATAATTCCCTTGTTTGCCATGTGCAATGCACGAGGTTGGGGGAAATTGGCTCGTATACACTTGTAGCTCTGCTTCAATAGCAGGACGCCCTCACGATCACCTCACGAGGGCCGACTGAATTTCCAACCGTACGATTCCTGATCAGGAGGTGGTCGTGAGAGGCTAATCACCCCTTGGTACCGCCTGTATACTACACAGCGCAGGACGCACGATGAAGCTGAAACTGGGCCCGATCCAAAAGTTTCTCGCACGGCTGAAGAATCGGCCCAAAAATGGCAAAAAAATTGTACAGTGTATGCCCAAGGAACAACAAGTAACTCAGACCAGGTAACCGATTTCATTGTGAAAAGGAAGGATTTAAAAGCAATATATGCCCCCTTTATAGAAACACCACAATTTGTTCAAAAACCATGATCTGATTGTTCAGCACCTCTATATTTCTCTTTGTTCATACCGATTTGCTCCATGGCTCAAACATACCAATACATTTTGATTGAGTCCAGTTCATACAAATGGCCACATAGTGTAACTTTATTCATCCATTTATTGTCTATGCACTGATCCTTGCAAAATGGCTGGTGCCTTAATGTAAAGGTTGAAGGAGGGAACTGAAACAGCTACTTTGCTTTCAGGTCTACAGTTGAGAACCTACAAGGGCCATTAATCCTTTGGTTTTCTAAGCAATTGTTTAATGCAGTGGGTATTTTATACAGTGGGGGGGGGGGGGGGTAATGTGATCACAAAGTGACATTTTCAGAATTGTTTGAGCTGCAATGGTTGATCTCAAACCATGATTTCAGAAACTTTGCTAACATTTAGGAGAAATAAATGAAGCATTCAAACACAAATGTTCAAACACTTATATTGCAGCACTTTGTTGATTTAATGTAAAGGAATGGAAATATTTGCTAGAGAAGTTCCCATGTACACATGTTACACTTGATTAAAAACATACAGAAAACGAGCTGTTTGCTCAAGAAAGGGAGGTTTTCTTCTGTTATGCTTTACATAAACTCTGAATCAAAAAAGAATGAATGGTAAAGAAATCAAGACCAGCTGAGCTGAGAGTATGAAAGCTGAAGGCATTGAGAGAGCCAAAGAAAGCCATAAAGACCAACCCTGAAGGGCCTAGGACAAGTGTTGCCGTGTCCCCCCTCCCCCTGAAACCACCAAGGCCACTGGGTAATGAATAAATAAACAGCCCCTCCAACCATCTTGCCTCTTCCTCTTCCTGCTTTCCTCATTTGGCAGCCCTCACACACACATGCATATGCATACGCTCAGAAACTGGCACATGTTCATAAACAATCCACACAAATGCAGGATTGCCTTACTCCCTGTATACGTACTCACAAACATGCTGGTTTGGTGCAGCAGGATCATAGTAATTGTGTGAATGCCTGCAGATGTTTGTTCCATAGCCCCAGAAGTCTGCATGCAAAATGACATTACCAAGTTTTTTTGTTTTTTCTACTTCATACAGTGCATGTTTCATGTCCATATTTACCCTTATACCCTGTGGAAATATTTAGCTGGCATGCCCGAAACCGGCTCATTCAAAGTCTTTACTCTGAATAAATTTGAACAACTAAGGTGAGGCCACATGGAAATCAACAGGGTCAATTTTCATAAACAGTTCAGAAAAAATGTGCGTCCACACTAGACGGCGCAGCACCTTTGAAAACTGTAGTAGGTATGCCGGGCCCAGCGGTGGCGCTGTGACACTGCCCCAGAAACATGCATAAAACAGTGGTTATTCATAGACAACTCGTGTTAAGTTAACACAGTCAGTATTGCCAACATAGCGACTTTTCAGACCCTCAGCGACTTTTTTTTTCTTTTCTTTTTTTTTTCAAAAAAGCGACTAGCAACAAATCTAGCGACTTCTTTCTGTTATTGGCGACTAGCGAGTCGCTATTTAACAGCAGCGAGTACTGCCATGATTGAGTGCTGTCTGTCTCTCTCTCACACACAAACACTGCAGCTGCTGCCTCGTCCTGAAAGCCCGGCTTACAGTCAGAACAAAGAGCAACTCTGCTCCGTTTTCATATAGAAAATGTATAGCGCGTGCACAAAGCTGCCGGTGAATCCGCCTTGGATTACAAAGCGGTATAGGAATAGATGTAAATATTATTTTTAAATCTAGTCCTTTTTTTCTCTCTGAGCTGTTGCACAAAAAAGAAATTCCCTGAATTTGATTCACGCGTATTGGGTTACGACGAGAAGTGAAGCGATGACGTCATTGTTTCAGAAAAAACACAATTAGCACGTTCGCAGAAAAATACAAAACCAGCCCTTGGAAAATGTTCCACTCTGGGAACCGGTTTTAAAAAAGATCGCTTTTGGTCTTGCCAAAACACCGGATCTGTGTGGACACAATGCCTAAACTACCTAAATTTGACTATAGAGAGCTTGTGGAATCACAAGGCAAAACTCGATAGGTCTCATGAATGTGACGCCTCAGCTCCACATTGCCTGCTCTAACAGCCTGAGAAAATGGTTTCCATTATTTACCTTAATAAATGAGAAGTCAAAGACAGTTCAGAAGTCTTTTAACATACTTGCTGGGACAATGGTACAATATCAATACCACAGGCTTAAATCTAATTACTTCCTTATTTTCAAAAAGTTGAACGTGTCAGTATTTGTTACTTCTAAGAAAACCAAAATGAAGTCCATTAAGAAATTAAAACTAGGAGGTTGAGGAAAGCTGTTAAATGAGCTAAAGATGGAACAAATTTCTATGATAAATCAGGAAATCATAAAACATACAGTCTTTGAAATATCAAGTATCTGTATTGTCATGTATATTTAGATGTATTTTATTGGGATTTTATTAGTTCGGAGTCTTTTGGGGGTAAATCCCTCAAGCTTTGTACATTTAGTGATTGAGATCTGAGCTGTGAGGTTCTAATAACAAATAAAATATATAGTCAAATGTCATAGGCACCTTTATTATGTCTGTAATAATCAATGTTAGTTTAGCAGCAGCAGTGTAATAATGTGTTACAATTAGACAATTAGATCATGCATTTTTTGTTTTAAACGCTTGTGTTGAAATAATGACACTTGGTATTCTTGTAATTTAGACAATATCATTAATAGCTCAGGTGATGTTTTAAAACAATAAATTATTAACACGTAAACGAAAACTTTGCATTATGACCAAAATTCATTCTTTAATGGCCTTATTCACACAAAACAGATTTTTCACTTGTGTTCTTTTGGTCTGAATGAAACAGATCTTTACATACGCTTTTTGATGTAAAAGCTAATAGCCAAAGTCTGTTCCTCTACCGGTCGCATGTAGCCACTTTAACTGAACAAGCTTTCATACAGTATAGTTTGTATTATTTACAGATTGTTTTATTTGCAGAATTGACTAAATCTGATAGTGGGATCTGCAGCTTCAACAAACCCTGACATAGCTCCGTTTCTGTTGCACCCATCTGTTGTCACTTGAAGGCCCGGTTTTCCCTCAGCTTAAACCAAAACACCACATCATTAAATGCAGATTTATCCTACTGGCCCAGTCGGTGCTGTGGCATGATCAATGTTATGCTAAATCAGCTCCAAGCAACAGACAGTTCTGTGAGAAAGCAGTGAAGCAGAATGCAGACCAGACCACTGCAACAAACCGGATCCGTGGAAGCCACCTAAAACCAGCAGCAGAACAAAATACAAGTTCAACAAATCCTCTTTCTCCGTTTTCCTTTAAATCACACACACTCATTTCTGAATGAATTCCCTCAGGTGTGGGAACTGGACACACATTCACTGACAAACTATTTTTTTTGGGGGGGGGGGTTGCTCTTAACAAGCCAATGTTTTTTTTTTTTTTTTTTTTTTCCACCGTCACTCAGAAAGACCAAACTGTTATCCAAACAGCAAATTACGCTTAACCGGAGATGATTATAGCTAATCCCTACGAGCAATAAGCGCAGCGGCTGGGAGCTGTAAACAAAGTCCAACCCACAAAATAAAAATAAGGTAGGGGAGGATATACATGTCCAAAATAGTCTGATGTAATTCAGCTGACTCTACATTCAGCACTGACTGACTGCTGTTTCCCTGACTCTGCCCTGAGAATACACACCTCACAGCCGCCAGGCTAGAGCTGCAGTTTAGGAGATGCTCCACCTCTGTTGTCCATCCACCACAATCTGGCACGTTTCACAGCTTCTCGGTTTTTTTATGATTCATTCATTTTCCTTCCTCTAGCAAATCAGCTTTGAGGATGCGGTGTTTACTCGTGTATCTGATACATGCCACTTACAAACAGGTGCAATGATGAAGAAATAACCAGTGGTGTTCACCTCATCTGGAAGTGGTCATAATGTTATGCCTGATTGGCACAGACATGGGGGGGGGGGGGGGGGGGGAGTTAGCTAAAGAGACAAGTTGTGTTGATAAGAAATGACCTTGCAGAAAACCTTTTTTAAACCAGAACACAGCTCAAGAGTGGCAGTGAACACGTCTTTGATCCTGATGATTAGCACACGTTCAGCTTCAGCTCCTGACCCCAAAATGCTCCACTGCTCATTCTCTAGGTGAGAAGGGTATGAATACCTTTGCTGGGGCCTGTAAGCACCGCCGCCTTCTTCGTTTCCGCCATGCTAGTCATCAAGTTTGTTGACTTGAAGAACTTGCAGGCCCTCTTTAATAAAACTGAAAAATAGATTTCCCCTCCAGCCAGTGTTCTCACTTGTTAATGTTCAGTTCTGCTTACTGTTGGACTAGACAGCATCATTAATTCAATTAGTTTAAAAGGATTGGCTTAAAAGGTATTGAATGACAATGTTAATATAATGCAGAAATCGAATTGTACAACTCTTTTTCATGGTGTTTGTTTGCCTGTTTCATTTCCTTCGCGGCGTAGCCGAGTAAGTCCGCATCTTTGAGCAAGTTGCAATGACTTGCTGTGGCGACCCCTGAATAAGGACTCACTCAATCGCTTTGCCTATTTAATCAGAAACTGAAGGGTTTCCCTCTGCTCTGATTTGTGTTGGAGAGACATCCTGAATGGGCTTCTCACCCTAGATCTCCCACAGCAGTTAATTCCCTTTCTCTGCACACAAGTACATATTTACTTTCCCTGTAACAACATGTCCTCTAGATCAAGCAGAGGATTACATGGTAACCTTGACCTGTTGGCCTTCCATACATTTCTATGCAGCCTCCACTGAGAGCTTATTCCACTGTGCCGTTAGCCTGCACCCACATTACGTCTGCCGCAGCAGAAAACACTGCATCCTTATGCATTGTGTTGCAATTTCAGTGCTTGCAAAAGCATCCATATACCCTTAAAGTTCTTTACATCATATCACGTAAGTACGGAGCCCTAGAGGGGTCATCACAAAATGTTTTGCATGTTGAGAGAATGTGCGCTCGTTTTACTAAATCGTACGCTCGTTTTATTAAATCGTGTGCACAATTTACTATATTGTGCTCTCGTTTTACTATAGTGTGAGCTCATTTTACTAAATTGAGCTCTCATTTTAAGAATAGTAAAACTAGGGCACAATTTATTAAACGAGTGCACTATTTACTCAAACGAGCGTACGATTTACTAAAACGAGAGCACAATTTAGTGAACATGGTTATTGAACATTGTGTGCACGATCTACTTAAACGTGGCCACAATATGTAAAACGTGCACTCAATATTGTCTTGACACATGTAAACATGAGCACGTTATAGTATATTCGAGATCTCAATCTACCAAAACGCACCCACGAATAATTAAAACGTGTGCTCGAAGAAATTGTGTGCACATTTTATTAATTCGAGGACTCAATTAAATGAAAACGTGCTCACAAATTATCATGACCTGAAAAAAAATATTACTTAAAGTGAGCTCTCCCGGGCTCCGTACGTAAGGGCTTTAGCATATTTTATTGGGATGGGCCAACATAAAGTTGTCATGTAGTGAGGTTGTTGCAGATCCAAAGTGCAGCAGGGACGAGGCAGAGTCATGGTGACGCGAGGAGATTTGATAATGAACAAGGAAACTTACAATAAGTGGGTAACACGCAGGAACGATGGAGAAAGTAACAGGATGACCAACAGGACACCAGAGAACGGCGGAGGATCCAGAAACAGACAAACAGAAACCAGCAACTTAAATACAACTGGGAACTTGCCGCTGCCCGGGGACGACAGATGAAAATGAGCTTGTAGCTAAATCTGGTGTGTGCAACACATTTGTTGTGCAATGTCCCTAACAAATAAATAAATAATAATTATCACTTGGATGAAAATCAGGTGAGTAATAATCACCAAACAGCTGGGGGGAAAGGCTAAAGCCGGCTTCACGCTGACCACATTCCTTGTATGCCCCCTCATCTATTGCAAAATGTGTTGCCCAGCAATCCAAACTGGATCCATTCTTGTATCCAGACAGCCCCCCCCCCCCTTTATTTTGAAATATACCAGATCCACTTTATACATCCTGTGTCTGACTTCCTGTCTGGCTCATCTGGCTTTTAGAAATTGACGCGTTTCTCTACGGCATAGTGTACTTGTATTTCTGACGGACGACGGGGAACGGCTTCTCCGTCATGCCGCGGAGTCTCGGAGCTTGTGGGAAGACCCTCTTTGACTAGAATGGCTTGTATTAGTGATGGAACGGCGTACACATGGATGATGGAGTCTGTGTAAATGTGGGGTAAGACAGGGAACTGAGAAGGCACAAAACAGTGAATCTAAATAAGCACAAAACACAAAAAGAAGATCATGACATGTACAGAGGGGAAAAAAGGATCATGAGAAATGAAGAGCCCAAGAACAGGACCACTTTTATCATCTGATCTAACCTTAACAATGAATTATAACCCGGAGCAACTTCCACCACAGGTAAACGGATTCAGACTCAGATAAAGATTCAGATTCAGAGTGAAAGGTGAGGGGCAGGAGGAGGCGGGGCTGAAGATGGGACTGTGAAGCTGTGTGCTAGAAGGGACGGAGCAGACTGTAAGTCTTAAGGAAGCTTAGGTCGTCTGGCGTCTACAGTAAAGTGCTGCATATCTTCTATAAATCTGCTGTTGAGAGCAATCTCCTCTGCCGTTGTCTGTTGGGGTGGCAGCATCAGTCAGTGCCTTAAGAGCGCTGGCTCTGTTCTGAAGACTGCTCCTGAACCTCTGGATCTGATTGTACATGGTGAACGACCCTGAGCATCAGCTTCATGAGGCCGAATCCCAACGACAGAGTGTCTTCAGTCAGAGGCTTCTTCAGATCTGCTGTAACACTGACCACTACAGCAGAGCCTGCCAACACCAACAGGGACCCTACAAAGAAACTTGTTTAGTTTGATTTACAACATTTTACATCCCTTTGGGTATAATGAAGGTATATTTTTTTCACTGAATTGAATTCAAATTGAATCACACTGAAACACACGACAGTCCTGGCAGAAAACCCAGAGCAGAGGTGTCCAAAGCCTGTTCTCAAGGGAAAGTTGTTCTGCATGTTTTAGGCCTGGTTCAACATAGATAAACCTAATGAGTGCTTAATTAGCAGGCCTCTGCAGACCTTGACGACAGACTGAGAAGGTAAATCATTCATTTGAATCGGACGTGTTGGAACAGGGACAGGCCTGAAACACGCAGGAGACTGGCCCTGGAGGACTGGAGCTGGACACGCCTGTCTTAGAGGACGGACAAGACTCGGGACCGAAGCGGAGGTTCGTCTTCCAGCGGGACAACAGCCTCAAAGGCGCATCCAGCGCTGCCATGCAATGAATCACATCAGAGCACGTTTCCGTATTAAAATAGCCTGGTGAAAGCACGGCTCTAAATCAAACCGAGAATGTGTGGCAACACTTCACAGGCGCTCTCTGCCCCGTCTAACTGTGCCTGAACTATTCAGCGAAGAAGAACGGGTCAGAATGTCAGTCTGTGGATGGAGGTAGAGGTACCCTGAAGTACTTTAAGCTGTGATTGCAGTAAAGGTGATTGAACAAGGTATTAACTTAGGGGGATGAATAAAAAAAAAGCAGAACACCCATTATAGATCTTATGTTTAATTGTTTTTATTAACTGTAAAACAAATGGAAGTTTGCAGGAGAGGCCTGAAACAAATCTGAAATCTCTTGGGACGGGAATGCTTTTACACAGCGCTGCATCGACGCTGCATGGAAGTTGTTGTTTTCGTCAGGTAGCTGCTCCTTAAGGGAAACATTTGCCGTTCTTAAAGGAAATATCCAAATCCAAGTTTTGGAAGTCTGTCTAGTCACTTTGAAACCCAGTTTCCAAAGAGTCAGAGAGCTTCTGGGTATTGTTTTATGTGTGTGGGTTCAGGGATTATTGGCGACACTTTATCGCAGCTATTAGTTCCGATTTTACTGAGAAAGAAACCAGACAAACAGTTCCCAAGTCGTGGAGCAAAAAGATCACGAGAAATGAACGGCCTGATAACGCCCCCCCCCCCCCTTCCTTTTTACAATCTATTTTAATCCCAGCAGTAAATTCTCACCTGGAGCAACTTTCACTGAACTCAGCAATTAAACAGATTCAGATTGTCACAGCCATTTTCCAGCCACCGCTATTCACAGATCGAAAAGTTCAAGCGGCCCACATCCACACTCTGAGCTTGTTACAAAGCTCAAAAACAACTAGGAAGAAAAAATACATCCTAGATAGTTGGATGCGCCTTTACTAACTTGGCCGTCGACGCTTTGCATTGGAAGCTCTTCCAGCCTAAATGCGCATGAATCAAACACGCGGGGGCAAACACCTCGACAGAACAGACATCCTGGACCGCTGAATTAAACCTGGTGATGCGGTTTAACCTTGAGGAAGGCTTCCGTATGCATACGTGTCTTTCTCTTTGTTCCTATACTTTGTACGGATGCAAATGAGTGTCTGGCTGTTTCCACGGACGCAGACAGAGAGAAGGAGCGCGTGAGGGTGTACGTCTGTGATATCATGGTGTGCTCGCTCTGCTCTCCATGCTGCTCTGCTCCCACAGTGCCCCTGGGACCCATCTGCCTCCCCGTTATTAATTCATCAGGCTTAACCATGCAGCACTTTATGACTCTGTTTGGGCCGACGAACTATCACACACCCGTATCTCTCTCTCTCTCTCTCTCTCTCTCTCCGGCTCTTCCGCAGTGTATTGAAAAACAATATCTGTCATTTCAGCCGCAACTTGAAATGTCTTTTCTGTTGTCTTCGCCTCTACGTAGAGGCCGCAATTACGACACCGTTTCAGGGTGAAAGTAGCTGCACTGCTGCTGCTGCGAAGCGAATATTTTGCACAAATATTGCTCTGGGTGGGAGGATGATTCATTTTTTATTTTTTTTAACTAAGAAGAGACAAAATATATTTAAAGAATCAAGAACTTCTACAAAGGCCATAAACCTTTTGGGAAGCCATCAACTTGACTGACTTTATTTCGCACTCCATCTGTGCCGCTAATTCCCCACCGCCCGGAAAATATTTTGCTGATTGCGGCTGTGTTTCAAGCAAACCCTTTTATAGAATGAAAACCTAAAACTTCCCCCCGTGAAAGATAATCTAAGAATCAATCAATGCCCTTTATATGAATTCATCCTGATTGCCGTGCCTAAACCCATTGCCATCAAAGACGGAGAGAAAAGATCTGAGATTGCCGCACATCAAAAGAGTTTATCTAGATAGCATTATGTGACCGTAAATAGCTGCAGCGAAGACACAAGATACGCTAAGAGATCCAGGAAAGGAGAGCAGGCGAACAGTCTTTCAATGAAGGCACAATTTTTTTAAAGACATTTCAAAAAGTCATATGTGCCTGCTCTATTTTGATCTATTAACGAAACCTAAAGATCCAGTTTTTAGTTCATTCAGAAGAAATGAAAAGCATGTATTCTATAGATTGTGAGGTTAGATAAAAGTGATGATTTCCCTCTTACTCGTCCTTCAAGGGGCAACATGAACCTTTAGGACATCCAGGGGCGATGTTTCTTGGCTCAACACTGGCTGACTACTGATGTTCTACTGCCCCCCAATGGACATTTTGCGAAAAGCAGGGCTGATTTGAACAAAATACCTAAATGATCAATTTCTAGGTGTAGGCATGCTTATATTTTACATGCCTTAAATTACTGTTTTTAAAAATCTGCAGAGAATATTCAACATTTAACAATACCCTTCAGCATGTCAAATCAGTTCAGGTTCTTAAAAAAAGGAATAAGGACTTTGTTTACCAAAACGTCCAGTTTGGATTTATTAATTTTTTTTTATCATGATTTGCTATAACTTAAAAAAATAAAAAATTCTGCAACCTGGTGGTGGATTACAAATGGCTAAAAGTGTCACAAATTAAATATGAAAATTAATTAAATACAATTCAATTTTATTTTGTTTATATTGCGCCAATTCATGATACATGTAATTTCAAGACACTTTCCAAAGTCAAATTTAATCACATTATACAGATTGACTCAGATAATTAAATGTATAATAAGTGTTTTATATATATATATATATATATATATATATATATATATATATATATATATATATATATATATAAAATAGAATGCCTTTATTGTTACTATACACATGCAATGAGATTCAAAGCTCCAAATTCAGTGCAAACATAAAAATTTAGCAATATAATATAGCAATAGATTCTAAAAAACAATTAATAATTATCTGATGGCTCTGAGTCACAGCAGATTGTGTTTGTTTTCTGTTTTTTCTAGTCAGCGTTATACATCAGAGTCAGTTGGTGGCACGAACGTGGCTCTAATCAAGATGATTGGTCTGAATGTGACCTGTGTGGCAGGCTAACTAATTAAATATAAGGGTCTGTTGGTAAGTCACAGTGACAGTTGAAACTGAGTTTTGTGCAATCTCCCACATGGATATTTCATGCTCACCATGTGTCAATTGGTATAAGCCAGAGGGACATTACCTTTGCTAATCTGCTTCGCAGCATAGTATAAGCAGATGTGAGTTTCTGACCCCCCCAATATATATATATATTCCAGTAGAATGTTGCTTAGACAGATTTTAGTTTCATCACAGGCCTCAGATCAAATCTTATGCATTATAGTGGTCAGCTGCCCCTATCTGTTATCAGAAATAAACGTAAAAAAGGTGTAACACAAAGTCTTCATAAAATATAACAATGAAATGTTTTTTTCAGAGAAGCAAATCTACCTCCTCTCTCTCCAGCTGTGGTTTTTAGGCTTATGCTTTCTATGTTTTGTCAAACCTGTGTTATTGTTATGTGTCAAGAAGGAAATAGACTTCTAAGACGGAGAAACTGAGTCTCACGTCCCAGCTAGTTACCTTTAGGACTTTGATTAGATGCTCCCATTTTATAACATAAAATAAATAGAATCAAAAAGAAAATGGGGGTTTCTTCCATCATTCACTGTTGTGTTATGGAGAATCACTGATCACCAAATTTACTCCACATTTGGTGTCAGAAATGGGATTGTTCACCAGGAATATCATCTGATAGGGAGCCAACCACCCCCCAAATCCCCCTTAAAAAGGGGATCCTGTGTT
This sequence comes from Fundulus heteroclitus, assembly GCF_011125445.2. NCBI lineage: Eukaryota > Metazoa > Chordata > Actinopteri > Cyprinodontiformes > Fundulidae > Fundulus > Fundulus heteroclitus. The sequence continues at coordinate 35,999,798 of NC_046382.1, forward strand.
TGCAGCTATCAGCTCTATTGTCACAAATCATTTTGGACAATCATCTACCAAGTGAGTGAGTTTGTTAATAAATTGTACAATATCTCACCGTTTTTCCTGAAGAGACCATTGAGGTTGGGAACTTCAGAAGCTAGAGACTTCAAAATAACTGGAAATGTGTGGGACCTTAAGGAGCCAGATACACTATTATTAGAGCTTTAAGAAGTAACAACTTTTTAGTTGTTTTGCTAAAACCAACTGCCATCTCTAGTTTATTGTCCTGGTTAAAGTCCATGAGGATCTTAAAGGGAAAATTTAATCACCTATCATGATCCAAATGAAAGAGAAACATGGAGAAAAGGGTTTGTAATGTCTTGCTGAAAGCGTTGGTCCCTTGGACGTGGGATTTTTAAGTGTTCTCTTTGTTCTCTAACTTGTTCCCCCACCCCCCTTCTTTTACATCATGACTCGCAAATCTAACCTGTTTTCGGTTTCTTTGGAAGAAGGTTGCATCTTCTCCTGCCTTTGCCCAGGTTAATGTGATTAAGATCTATTCATGGAAAACCTTATCAACCAAGAGAAATCAACAGATATGCAAGGCTTTTAGTGCATGGGTACAAAAGGGTTAGCTCAGTATGAAATGCGGTACAAATTGGCCAGGGGACAAATTCAGTCACCTGTTAGTTTCTTAGCCTATTGCATGGACAGGCATCATGAGGTAAATAAATAATGAAATAAGTTTATATGTTCATATACACAATTAATCTTTTAGCTGTAGAATGTCATATTTATATATGTTTGTTTTTTTTAACTTGAATGTAATTAGGTATACTATAACATATGTAAGTACAATTTTACCAACTCATTTATTTATTGAATTGCATTGAGGCCCTTTAGGCCTTCCAAAATACACTTAATACATATGATGAAAAAAAAACTCCCTGTTTTATACGTAGTGTACATGCGTCGACAGTTTGGCTGCATTCTCTAGTTCTAACATTTAAGCCTCCATGGGGACACAATGACTGACAATGTTTGAAAATGGCCCAAAAATGTGATTACATGTACTGTATGACAGTTAGACAGTTGTCACTTCAAAAACAAAGACAAATAGGAATGATCCACGGAGATACCTGAAAGACAGTGACAGAAAATGTTGGGACAGGCTCTCTGTGGAGCAGAGGAGTGAGAACAGCTTTCAAGAAATTGAAACCGCGATAAGACATGCTTTGTGTGGCTATAAGAGTAGAGGCGTGTATAAAAACTAGAAGGTGAGACAGAGTCAGGTTATTACATTTGCGTGCTGAAATAAGCAATTAACAAAGTTGGACATTTTCCTGATGACATGTTGTGTGCAACAGAACATTAATGTCAGGAGTGTAAAGCGTGATTGGACAGAAAACTCCAGACTAAGAGCAACTATCATGAAATATATTTTCAAAAAAATCAGATTTTTTTCTTTTTCTTTTTATTTATTTTAGCTGAGTAAGACAGAGCCTCATGTTCCTGTATCAACCTGCCTTTCAAATAGCGACTATATGATAGATAACAGACAGACGGATGTTATTTGTACTAATAATGTAAATGCCAGGAATTTAGACATTTATGTCTGGCAAAATATTTAAATCTGAACATAATGGTATTAAATCAATTCAAATTCCTTGTTTAAATGGAATCTGATTCATTATCTATTTACATTTAAGCAGGCATTTCATACGCTACGCAACTCTAAAGTGGAGCAAAGAGAAAACTTACCGAAAACTCTGCTTCTTTAAGGAAATCTAAAAATATACTGACATGCAGAAAAAAAGAAAACTCCAACATCTTTTTAGTTTCTTGGTTAACTGTTGCCGTCACTCCACTTCCTGCCCCTAAAACCCAATCTTCCCCGGCGCCTCTTCCCCCAGGGAGCCTTTTCTTGGCAAACAGGCCTGTTTATTTTAGTAAAAGCCTCTCACTTTGGCTGGTTTGTCTAATTAAAATGTTGCAAAAGCATCAGGGAGCAGGCATTTTATTTAACGGCTAATTGTGCTGACACCGAGGGACCGGGATATTTTATGCATACACTTTTTGCAAGATCTCAAGGAAATAACTCAGTTGTGTTTATGCACACACACATACACACACACACACACACACATAGACATACACAGGAGATCAGTTTCTTGTTCACCGGTGAGATGAATTTTAAACAGTCAGGAGTATCAAGTTAATCAGTGGGAATTCTGTGGGGGAATATCAAGTTGCCTTTTAACACGGCAGGATGCATGTATGATTAATGCGCGGCTCCCTATTGGACTCAACAGAATAATTGTCTTGTTTACCAACAGGTGTTTTTAATCTAGACACAGGAATTAACAATCCTTGTTTGGAGAGGCGTGCAGGGGTTGCCGCGTTCGGGATGTAACGGCGTGTCGTTTTTCTTAGTGGCAGCTTGCATCATCCCAACTGAGTGAGAGCGTACAAGTTGAACAAGATGTTTTCAGTGTTGTTTAAAAGTTCTCAAATTACACACTGATCGTTAAACAGATTATTCATTTTGTCTTGCAAAGGTCAGCAAAAGGATAAAGATTGGTTGCGTTGAGTTTGGGTTTGGAAAGAAAGGCCTACTTACTAAATAGTCCTTCCTCCATTGTTAAACGACTGTTGAAACCCATTGAAATGCATTAATTCACTATGCAAACATCACATAACCTTTCTAACTATCCTATATTAAATCAGACAAACTTTTTCCTGTTTTAGGCCACTTAAGACTACCAAATTCATTTATATTTACTAAATGCTAAAATAATGAAAGGGAAGTCAAATACATATATATATATGATAATATAAGATAAGATAAGATAGGCTTTATTGATCTCACATTGGAGAAATTCACATGTCACATCGGCTCAGTAATCAGTAGTCATAGGAAAGAGCCCACCACTTTGGTGCCATCATTCAATATTTATATATACATATATATATATATATATATATATATATATATATATATATATATATATATATATATATATATATATACACTTCATTCAAATTGAGAATAAACACTAATTATGCCTCTGAACAATTTGAAACTAAGATGATGATGATGTCATTGCTTTGCAAGTTTTTTTAATTATTGGTTGAGTTGCAACATTTGAATTAACCCGAGGCCCATGTGGATTTCCCTTAAGGCAACCCATGAAAACACATTGCTTCACGATGTGACATCATGAAAGATAAAAAACTGCCAAGATATTAGGAAGATCCATAAATCTGATTCATCTTTAGGTCCAATTTCACAAATGCCTGAAGATGTCATGTTCATCTGTTCAAACAACGTCCAAGTACAAACACAATAGAGATGTCTAGCTATCGTATCTTCAGCCAGCTGACAGCTTTGCCAGACTCCAGGACAACACTATCTTTTTGCCTTTTTACATGTGAGGACTGTATTTTATGACATGCCAAAAGTGCTAAATTTTCCAGTGTTATTTATACACGGTGCACTATGATTTGGTTGGGAAAAATTACCACATGTGATTCAACAAATCCAGCCATAAATAATCAAACAAGAGTGGACTGAAGCTAAAATGTTTACATGGACAACCTGGTCCTCTGCCTCTCCTTCTTTTCTCTCTCATCACGTCTGTCATCTGTTCTGCTATCACTCTCCTATCTGATAGAAAAACAGCTCAGTTCACCTCCAACTGTCTCACGAAAAGGTTGAATTATTATTATTATTATTATTATTATTATTATTATTATTATTATTATTATGTAAATAAAAAACTGGGTAACATTGCATGTAGCGATCTTTTTGCAGATGAGTCTTCCTATTGTAAATATATGAAATCATCTCCATCAGACACATGCCCCCACCCCCCACCCGAGTTGAAATCATAAACACTGAGAGCATTGATCAATGCGGTTTAGTGTTTGTTACTGCTTTGAACGTTAGCCCATGTTGGCAATCATGCTGCTAACGCCTCTCTACCGCTCAGAAACTGCGGCCATTTTGCCCTCCACTGCCTCGATAGTGCCAGCTTTGGGCATCGCTGACTCAGCGCGTTCACCCAGCAGCTCTAACTGAGGCTCAGCTGGTCTCCAAAGCTTCCCTCAACCTCCGGAAAAATCCTCCACCCAAAAAGACCGACCTGTGGCAAAACCACCAGATGTCAGCCTTGTCGTTCCATGTTTCAGCATCTCACTTTCCCTCATCCTGACTGCAGCCCGAGCCCCCCACCTTAACCCCCACCGCTCATTCCCACGCTTAGCCCTGTCTCTTGTAAACCACCCACTTTGGTGCCATTCAAAATGTGTCTGGGAGCAGAGTTATGCATTTAGATCGGGGTGAGTTACACCGGACAACTAAGTCAGTGTTCAGGAGTGGCCATCACAAAGCCCTGGTCTCAGTCCAACAGAAAATGTATGGAAGACCTGAAAAAGTGAGTGTTGGTTAAAAAAAAAAACAGCTCAGTTACACCAGGTCTGTCAGGAGGAATGGGCCACAATTTCAGCAAACTATTGTGAGGAGCTTGTGAAAAAAATATCTTATAATTTAAAAGGAAATTCTACCAAATGCTAGGGAAATATAAGTAAACTCATGAATTTGAAGAAAGTTCTTTTTAAAAGTCCTTCAAAATATTCCCTCTCTTGTCATTCTGACATTTAGCTGATGCAAATCCTTTTCATAATCCTTACTGATCTAAAACATGAAAGTTTTCATGTGCTATGATGTGAGACAGTCAGAGAAGAAGCTTATGTATATTTTACACTGTTCATGTAAACGTCGGCTTTCAGCTGTATCTTCCGAAGAACAGGAAGAATGGAATAAATGTTTAGAAGTCTTTGAACATCCCCGTTGAGTGGGTAATACGGTGAAGTGTTCATTTGTCAATACCCCAGATGACTTCCTCTGGCAGATGTAACACTTGTGGGAAATGAACGTATCACATTTCATTCTTTTTACGCCACGCTTTCTGGACATCTGTCAGTCTGAGATCTACACAGATGAGTCACCTTACTAGAAAGTCGTCAGTGAAAGCCAATATCTCTTCTTCTTCTCTAATGAGGTGCTAAATCACTGGGTGCGGTGTTCTTGGTTTTCGAATGCTTTCCAGGAGGACAGCGTGAAGCATTGTGGTATTTCTGAGGGAAGGTGTTGCATGCATTACCTTTTCACAGCTCAGCAGGAGGCTGACAGGTTGCAGAAGCACAGGTATTTTACATCCAATCCCTACTGCTGCTCTGTAGCACCGGCATGCAAACCTTGGGGTGACAACGAAAATGGAGGGGTACAAATATGGATATATGTTGGGTGGAAATTTTCCTTTTTACTTTTCTTTGTCATAATAGCTGGAAAAACACAGTTTCCTCTTTCGCTACTGTCTTTAGCTGAAATATTTTTATGTATTTCTTATCTTCAATATATTTTGATGAATTTATCCAAAACAGTAAGGTTGCTCTTTATTGCACCCTCCACAATTATTGGCACCCCTACGATTTATGCAAAAGCCTTAAAGTAAATGGTTGTTATGGAGACTTGAGGAGCCCAAGATGATTTTTCTTGCTGCAGCTGTCTGACAGTGATGTTGGAGAAATCAAATTGAAAAGGAATTTGGATCCCTGTCTTGATTTAGGTTCCTTTTACCCTTCGAACGTTATTGCCCAGACTGATGCCACGAGCAAATTTACACGAGTAGCTTCTGTGGAAACCAGATTTTCTTTTATATTCCATATTAAAATACACATAACCTTTTTTTACACTAACATTAAATCAGACCAAACTTTTCCTGTTTTCAATCAGACAGGATGGTTAAAATAATGCAAAGAGAACGTTTTTAACTGTTTTTTTTAACTGAGTCAGGTTTGAATAACACCTTCCTCTCACACACCGTTTCAGCTTTATTTATAAATTTTCTATGGGACTGAGATCCGGGCTTTGTAACTTTTGGTCCTTAAGCCATTTTGTTATCACTTTGCCGGTACAGTACCCTTTTAGCCTCAGATCATGTAAAGGCATAGCAATTACATCTGGTTGAAGTGAATGGGGCTGGGCAGACCCCTGGTCTATTTTGGTCGGAGCTACGCAGCAATTTCATGAAACAGTCATGAGTCAGACCAGAAGAGAGACATGTTGGCAGCGTAAAATACGTCTGCTTTGGGGAAAATACAAAATAAAATCTATAACCTGCAATGTAAACTGTACACAATTTGCGGCCAGGTCCATCCCCATATAGATCGTCCAGAAACACATAGCTCAGCATTGTTGTGCCTGGATCTCCAAGATGGACGACGAATGCCTGATTATTGAAGTGGAGAACAGAAGTTTTAAATGGTGCAACAAACCCTTTTAATAAAGACAACAATCAGAAGGAAAGAGAATGGATGGAGAGAGCTGACGTTCTGGGTAGAAGTGGTGAGTATTGAATTAGGCGAGTGAGATGTGTAAATTAAACCGATGTCTCTCAGCCGTCCGGCTTGTTTATGCTGGCAGAAATGCTGGTACATACTCTCGCATGAGTACTCTATCTCACGAGTCGAGTGGTACATAGAAGGACCCTCCAAGAAGCCAATAGGTCAGGAAAAAAGTCTGTATGGGTTTGACCGTCAGACCCGATTATTATTATTATTCCTTTATTTAACCAGGAAAAGTCCCATTGAGATTAACAATCTCTTTTTCAAGGAAGTCCTGGCCAAGATAGCGGCAAAAGATTACATTACAAATGACATTACAGTTTACAATAACATCTATCTAAATTACAATTTAATAAAACAGTTACAAACCATAGATCTCATTTCCAAACTTTTGAGCAATCGTTTAAAATGTCCGATCAGAATCAAATCCTTCAACTTCCAGTCTTTCTGAAGATTGTTCCATGCTGTGGGGGCAGAGTACTGAAAAGCTGTCTTTCCAGCTTCAGTGCGGATACTAGGTACAGACAGAAGCAGAGACTCTTAAGAACATAGAGAATACAGTCCAGCCGCTCTTGGTTGAATGTACTCACAGAGGTATGAGGGGAGCAGATGCAGAATACCCTTATAAATGATCATTTACCAGTGAGTGAGTCTACGAGTCTCTAATGCTGGCCAGCCCACACGTATATAAAGTTCACAGTGGTGTGTGCGAGGCTTACAATTTGTGATAAATCGTAGGGAGGCATGGTAAATTGAGTCTAACATTTTTAGAACTTGATCTGGGGCATTAATATAGATTAGGTCACCATAGTCCAGAATGGGTAAAAACGTTGCAGCTACCAGTCTCTTCTTTGACTTATAAGAGAAACAAAGCCTATTCCTGAAGAAGAAGCCAATTTTCAGTATGAGTTTTTTAATCAATTGTTCAACATGAGGTTTAAAATTTAGATTTTCATCAATTAAAATTCCTAAATATTTAAAAGATTGAACCCTTTCTATCTCTAACCCATGCAAAGTGGTAAGAGGATAGCTATTTTTGCAATTTTGTCTTTTTTCTTGAAAATAGCATCATTTTACTTTTATTTGAATTTAAAAAAAGATCTAATTTTAAAAGCCTGTACTGAAATAAATTAAAAGCAATTTGTAACGTAAAGACACACGCACTAGGGTTTTTTCCAAAACTGTAAAAAAAACATGTCATCTGCATAAAAATGGTACTTAGTGTCTATAAGATCCTGACCAACATTGTTCACATAGATAGTAAATAGTAGAGGCCCTAAAACAGAGCATTGGGGCACTCCTTTAGTTAGTGACAATGTATTAGAACAAATTTTATCTGATTTGACACATTGGGATCGATCAGTCAGATAATTACTGAACCATCCAACAGCTTGTTTAGAGAGTCCAATTTTGGTCAATCTCTCTTCAAGTTAATTGTGGTTGACAGTGTCGAACGCTTTTGATAAATCAATGAAAAGTGCAGCACAATGTTCTTTATTGTCACGATGGATCGGATGGTTTAATGCGTCTTGGCCTTTATGGTTATTGTCCATTTTAAGGTATCAACTTCCCAGATGATGTCTTGAGATGTTGTATGTTTATACATGAATGTCCTGCCATTTTTTTACATATTTATACTTTTACATAATTGTTTGTTGATGAGTGCAGCACCTCTGAGCATCTAAAGCTGGTACTCAAAGATTAACCAGATTTGCGGAGGTCCGCGGTTGTCTTCCTCGTTTCTTCACGATGTCACACAAGGATGCAGTGTCTTTGATGTGCTACCTTAAAATCTATCCACAGGTGTCCCACTTTAAATTAAATGTTGTGAACTAACTAATCTATCAGAAGCTTGCCAACACCTTACATTATCATCAGGGCTTTCTCCAAATTGTTTAAAGGCATAGTAATCTTAGTCAATGTAAATAGCTGAATTTAAATAATTTACCATAACAATCTCTAAAATATTACTTTGCTGTTTCATAAATAAGAAATGGGAATTCTTAGTGACTTGAAACAGGAAATGTTTGGTTTGATTCAATCTCACACCGCTGAAAAAGACAGTTGTGCATTTTTTTTATATAACCCATGTTTTTGGGTGGTTTCAGCTGTTTTTTTTTTGTTTTGTTTTTTTTGTTTTTTTTTTGGTTGCCATTTCCTAATTTATCAAGATCTACAGACATCTGCCTCACTTAAAAAAAAAACCATTTACTCTTGTTTTTCACATTTTCAGGCGTGGCTTAGATAAATGGACCTGTGTGTAATGTAATATTTAAACTCCAAAAACCCAAAAGAATCAAGAATCCTTATTGTCACCATGTGTTAAAATATATTTCCAACAGGGTGACATTTTTTTTAATTAATTATATGGATGTGGAGTTCATATATTCCTTTCATTTATACTGACTGCTTTCATTGTTTTTAAAGCTTAATATAACAACAAACTTTTCAAACTTTTTTTACCAGAATCAGAGAGAGAGTCAGTTTGAGTCCCGTTGTTTGCACCACGAACCAAAACTAAAGAAACCTGCTTGAAACAAATTCAAATAAGGCACATTATATTGATAAGAATGCAAATAATACGATACATGACCACCTGAAAAATGCTGCAAAGGCTTGTCCATCATAGTTATGGTGACTTCACATACTGAAGCTGTATGCTGCCAGACAAAATGATCTTGCAGAAGATGAATAACGAATGAAGACTAGATCAGGACTGTGCAGTACAGCTTCAAACCATCACTTCCATGGTTGCTCGTTGACCCCAAGCACATCAAAAGGAAACTTTAACACGGAAGCACTCACAGTCATTGTCTTTGATGGCCAGTTCTTCCTACAGACGTTTCAGCTCATCTTTTGTGACAGCTTAATTTCTTGTCTGTTTAACAGATTTTCTCTTCCATTCATTTCAGTTTTAAACATGTTCAGGCTAAAATGGGGGTGGGGGGGGGGCAATAAATGAAAAATAAATGGAACTGCATATACTGAAAGGTCCTCTGACTGTATTGGAATGATGACACTATCAGATCAAATGAATAACACAATTGGCAGCACTGTTAGTCTGAGGGTCCAATTTTAACAACGTGTGTCGCATGTCTGCACTGTGTTGACAGATCATCCTAAATCAACACCAGCGGTTCACCCAAAGTTTTATTGTGGGAGAAGCAGGAGGGTAGGAATATGGCAGGACTGATTTAATGCCACCATGTATGCTGTAGACATGTTGGTCATTCGTTAAGATGTAGAACTGAGGCTAGTTGTTGAGCATGGACCCATTTATCATCAGTCCATGCCTCCCAGTTACAGCAATGCAATAATCAAGGTTATATTGTTAATGTTAGTCTATGCATGTGAAGCTGTCACTGATGATATTGTCAGGTTTTATAAGGATGGAAACGGAAAAAGTTTTTTTGACAAATTTACTAGGTGTATTATGTACAACCTAAGAGACTGAGGAGCCACTGAGGATCCCAAAAAACAAGTCTTTGTAGCTATGGAGGACGGCAAGAGAGAGTGTTACAGGGAGAGACTTTAGATCCAAGCGGAGACTGAACAAAGTAATGGCCTCTGGTGCCTTTCTTGGACATCCCACCTCCTTGTGAAACAAACAATTCACATACCCACCACTGGTCTCCATGTATACCAAAATCACAGCCAAGTTAGACCAGTTCATCTGGCTGTTTATTTTATGTTTTTTGTCTGTGTGTTTCCATCTCAGCAAAGTACTAGAGTTTTGAGTTAAAGGGGACATATAATGCTTTTCAGTGATTACTTTTTACTTTGAAATCATTTAGTTGTGGTCCATACAAAGGGGAACTGCAATAATTTGATCTGAATTCATTGTTATTGTTGTCCAACAGCCCCTATTTTGTCCCTGTTCTCAGGTGCGTCTGAGGGCAACTTGTTTTGATGCTGTCTCTTTAAATCTAAAGGAGGCACTTCAAACCCCGCCCCCCTTCAGGTCGCAGAGCGTTCCACTCAGCCCCGTTTGGATATTTTTGTGGTATGCTGGGGGACGATGTAATGAACAACCGAGCATCGCTTATCCAATTATAACTTAGGCATCCTTCAGCTTGGACAACAAAGCGTTCTGAGAAATAACTTTGGTAGATTCACGAGACTGGTAAGATGGAAGTCCATGATCTTGTTTAGCAGCTCCGCAGCAAATACTGTGAGCTTAATGTTAAAAAAATCTAATAGAAAACACAGAAAAATGAATGGCTTGAAAAACATGACCCAAAATTAATATACAAATACTGTATATACATAACTCCTGGACAGACTACATTCAACTTTTCTGCACACCTAGAAACTCCAAGTACACAACAAAATGTATTTAAGGGCTAAAAAAGTGGCTTTTGCATGATATGCCCCCCATAAAAAAAGCCTCAACGCAGATTTTTTAAAAACTCATATATCTAAAAATTCCAAAGAGGGAGGCTTCACCAATATCTTACCTAGGGAGATTTAACTAACCGTAAATTCATGACCATCAGAATTTACTTCCAAGGACTCACCCTTAAAAACACCCTTGAGCCCTTCACACCACTGACCTGTAATGAAAATCTGCCTATCATGCATTCTGCCATAAATCAGATTAAAGGTACATTTCTAGCTGTTCTTCTAGCCTCTTTTCCTCTCCAGTGAGATGACACGATGGTGTCCTGTTTAGAGAAGGGTTAGGCAGGATTAAAGGGTGTTTCTGACCCTCTTATCTAGTGTTTGAGCGCTTGATCACAGAGGCGTGCCCTAATCCGAACATCAATAGAATTCCATCAACACGCTCTCTTCCTCAACCAACAAAGGGGCTTGTTTGGCTGGCCTCTACACATACCGCCACCTTTTAACACATATAATACACACATGCAGAGAAAGACACAGATCACTGTTAAAGGAGCAGAGTTTCTGTTGTTACTCGCTTTGCTGGTTGATGTCTAATCTTGTAAACTTCTGCTTATTCCTTGACAACAGACTCGGAATCAAGATCTGTGAAGCGTTTGCGTGCGCCTTCTTTGTCTGCAGATGAAGATCTGCGCGTTGAACTGGGCTTGTTTGGAAATCCAAGAGGGCGATTAAATCAGGTTGGTTGATCAGCAATGGGGTTTGTTTACGGCTGCCTTTGGACAGACTTGATAAGCTGTTTATGTGAAATCCGTCAGGAATAATTCCAAATGTTTGGTCCTTCTGGTGTGTGTAAGATGATATCTTGCACATGACGGCGCTCTGCAAGATAAGCAATCAGCAAATGCAAGACATATTCCAAAATGATTTGACGCAATAGGGCTCTCAGGATGAAACAGGCGTCTACAACCTACATCATTGGATTCCATGTAAAAAAAGTGCAGACGTGCAGCAACATCTATTAGCGATGCATTCTTATGTATGAATGGGTCGAAGCCGCAATACATTGTGTGAATTTAACAAAAGAGGGCTTTCTCTCCTCTCCTTGTGAGCCTGAAGGCGGTCTGAAAGGACTGTACATCATACTCTTCAGTCACTTCTAATTGCAAGTGACTGCTCCGTGTACCAGCAGTGGCTGCATTGTGCGCGCATGTTTGTGCGTGCTGGAGGTTCACCGCTGTTTCTGTGGAAATACAAAGTAACGCCGCGGCCCGCAGTGAATTCTTTAGGAAATTGCCGACGCGCACACAAGGCGCTGGAGCCGCGGCCCGGAGACAGAGACGGAGTCTGGCTCCCAAAACCGTTTCTACGGCTTCAGGGGCCACGGAGGCCAAGCTGGCGCATGAGGCTGGATGTGTATTTTTGTCTGCAAACATCTGGACAAGAGCAAGCGTGACGAAATTCGGACCATTGCGAGATGTTAATTTGCCAACGCGTTAAATTACTTGGCACAGCCATTTGTGAGTTGTAGTTTGTCTTTCGATCAAAGGGTTTATTTTTTTTATCATTTCACTGTTGTCTGCTATTTTATAGTTATTCTTTCAACAATCCTTAAATTCAAAACATTTAATATTTGCTAATGCAATGTGTTTTTTTTTTTGTATTTGCCATAGGCTGATGTTTAGATTTTTGATTGCACCGAGGAACACGGGATCACATGTATTTATATGCATGTATGTTTTGAGAGCACTACAAAGGTCCAAAGCTGAGAGCTATAAATCAGCGATGTGAACAGAACGTTGTAGTCGCCACTCTGGAGAAACTCACAGACTAAACAGAGATGACCCCAAGTCTGACCTTACATGCGCACACACACACACATAAACACACTTTTTGATGCATTTTCAAACTTGGTTACAATGGTTTTAATTAAATAAGGCTTGTATTCTTATTAATCGAGCACCAAAAGAAAGATTTAATATTTGTGACCTTAGTTGGTCTGTAGATATTTCTTTCCATAGCGTTTGGCAAAGATCGAGTTTTAATGCTTAATTTTACTTCCGTTACCTCGGGCAATTTTTTTATGCAATGATTGCATCCTGTATAAAATGCTTTTAAACAATATTCTAACAATGGTTTGAGTACTGGGAGGAAATTTAGGAACGCTACCCAAACAAAAAATTAGTTGTTGACCAGAACCAGTTGGCCAGAGTGACGAGTTTCTGAATGCTGAAAATGTGATTCTTGCCCAGTCATTGAATGCAACAGAGCTAAACAGCAAACTGATGCGAGGAAAGGACTCTTTTCTTTTTTAATTAAGTGAAGAAGACTTAAAATCAGCTAAAGAGCTGTAAAAAGTCTGTTGCTTTTTTTAGATTTCTTCCAGTTTTACTTTTTGTTAGTCTTAAATGCTTCCAATAATGAAAGAAACTTTTGTTCCAAACAAAGAAATGGAGTAAATACAAAAAACAGTTAATTAGAAGAAAATATCTATCCAAAATCAGTTTTGACCTTTGTAGAAAAAATTTAAAGTTTTCACCCCTCTTGATAAACCAATAATTCACTTTTCTTCACCACACTTTTTGGAAAGCAATCTCAAAAATTCAAAACCCGATTAGACATAAACTCCCACCTCATTGCCTCAGTTAAGGTCAGTGATCGTAAATCAACAACAAGCAAGAGACCATTGGAAAGTTCCAAGGCACAAGTTAATATTGACTCAAAAGAAAACAAACGCTCATCTCAAATTTGCCAAAAAACATTCTGATGATCCCCAAGAATTTGGGGGGAATGTTCTGCGAACAGATGAAACAAAAGTAGAACTGTTTGGCAGGTGTGTGTCCCATTACATCTGGTGTAAAGCTAATATATCATGTCAGAAAGACAAAATAAAAAAAATAACTTGCAGTAAATCACGCTGGTGGGGTTGGGGTTAGTTTAAAACAATAAAACTATGAAAGGGAAAAAACCCAGAGCAATGGAAGGCTAATGGCTCATCAGACAAACACTTTGTTAGCTGATTTTAGCAATTTAAAACAAGCCAAACTGAGAAGATCATGTCTGTGAACTACAACACTATACTAAAAGTCTCACAAACAGGTGTGAGGCCTAACAAAGAACAGGAGCGTAGCGTCTTTGGTTTACAGTTTACTCGACTGTTGCTTGATGTTTGCAGATTAATACAGCCGGCAGCACTGAAACAACATCGTATTTCACCCTGGCATACAGATGTTACTCAACTATCAAAACAGCCACGAACGCAATAAAGAACTCTTGTGAAAGTGTAGAAGTTCATCGTCTGTTAATATAACTTTCTGTTACACAGATCTAAACAATTAGAGTTTGAGTTATGTTAAAATCCTAAAACCCGTTAGCGTGCTGTAATCCTTCACTCTGTCTAGCACACATAAGCGACACTGTTAGCAATAATAAAGAATCGCCCTTCAAAAACTCCAAACTCTCCCTTTAAGGAGCCAAAGAAAAGATAAAAGAAAGTAACTCCTCAGTTAAAAAAAAAAGTGAACTTCAGCACAATATTCACTACTTTAGCAAAAAAAAATTCCAGTTTATCTTAGTGCAAACTTTAAAATGTCCAAAATGACCCAAAATGCTTGCTGTACATTCACAATGACGGAGGTGGAAGTGAAGGGGATTTTGAGGACCTGTCTCCCTCTGCTGGATGAGACATATATGCACCTACAGATGCATGTATTGTGGTTATGTGAGGGGGGCTATTCAGCGGCCATCTCTGCATGACTGCAGTTTACCATCAGATCCTCGCATAAAGGCTGACCCTTAGCCTAAATATGTACATTGAAGTGACCCCATTTATCACTTATTGATTGCTGCTGGGAGGGAGCGCAGAGCGGCTGAAGGGGTTTTTGTATGTTTGAGGGGTCATTAGTGTGCAGGGCAGTACCGGTGTTGGTTTTAAAGGTGAAGTGAGGCCTTTGGGTGACTTTAATCCCCGGGTATAAATGTAACAGACTGCGAGACGCTGTCCGGATTGACTCTGATTGGCTGGAGGCAGAAACCCGTTGATGCAAGGAGGTCAGGGAGTCAGAGCTGATGAATGTTTTGTGATACTCAGGAGGGGTGAGTGCAGTGTGGCATGGTTTGAATTAGTGACAAATTAACCCCCTTAAAATTTGTTTTTGCTCTTCTAGACATGGTTATAAACATTCAGAAACAAACAAAAGTTTTAATCAAAAAGTTTATTTTTCAAATCACGGGTAGCAGCCATCTTAGGTTTCTTCCCCCTTGCATCCTTGATGCTGCCAAAGGGTTAAAAGTTTAAATTTGGGGACGTTGTGTGATGACACTGATCTCTGTAAGACACTAGATACTTTTTTATCATGACAGTTGTATACCCTAACTTGATTTTTCTTGTGAAGAAGTCCTCAATTAATGTGACAACAACAAACCTAAAGATTGTCAAAGTGTGAATAATATTAGACGTCAGGTTGTGCAAACATAAAAACTGGGAAAATCACTACACCAGAAAATGTTCAGGGTGCGCAACACGAGTCAAATGATGTGCCCTGAGCTTGTATGAACCAGTCCTTCAGTAATATGATTAAAGACAGAAATCGCCTTTTTTTCTTGTTTTTCTTATGAGCATGATGGGGAAATTGCAATTGAGTATTATGATTGGATAATATCTTTTCCCTACATTTTTTTTCTTTTGTCAAGAAAAATTCCAGTTTATTTTTCCCACATATCTCTAAGTCCATTTTCATTTTTATGGTTATGTTTTACAATGTAAACACATTTTCACCATAGAAATATCAGATAATTACTAAAATGTTGAAAATCCCAGCAAGTAAAGAGAATGTGACTCTTTGTTCTGTGCTTAAAAATCTGCTTGTAACCTATATACAAATATTTTTTTTGTCCATATGAGAGAGTTTTTGAGAAATAAAACAATCTCCAAACATTACTTTGAATTTTACACTGCATTCTAACTGGAATATTTTCAGGATTATTATCATGAGCATCACATTTACAGCGACCCTCTGAAGCTTTAATACATTTTGTTTGTACAACTAGAAACTTGTGCAGAGCTGAAGAGGCTGGTGGGTAATATATATATTTTTTTAAATCTGTGCAAATTAAGGTTTGAAAAGTGTGTTGTGCGTTTGTAGGATAGCAGGGTTTTCATTTCAACACTGGATGAAACAAAGCTGTGAATATGTTGTTTCTATTGCTTCTACTGGTTTGGAAAGATACAATAATGTGAACAAAGAACAGCCTTTTCATACGTTTACTGATTTCAACTCATTGGCATCAATGTCAGCTCTGTTTGTTTCAAATTTATTTTTTCCAGTGAGTGTGATGCATATTTTGTGTGGACCTGGAGAAGTACGGAGCAAACATGTTACCTCCACTCATCGTCTTGTTGAAAAACTCTGCTTACCTTAAAGCAAAGGTAATTTAAATTAAAAACAAAAAAATATGTGGTGTTGGTTTCTATATTTTACTTAATAATTAGTTTTTACTTCTTCGTCATCCCACATTTATTGGTAGAAAGTAATTGAACTTGAAAGTTAATTACCTCCAATTTAGAAACCTCTAAAGGTTTTCTTCTCTCTTTACAGATGAACAGGAACAAATAACATTTTGACGAGTTTGGACAAAAATATGTATGTCAAAACATAGTGAACATGCTCCTCCCTACCGTCTACGGATAAGGACATTGTGAGATGTAGAAACCTACTTTGCTAGGGTGATGTGATGCATACAGGCGTGAGGTGCATTAACTTGCATCTCACCATGGCTTTCGCTTGCTTATTTGTTTGGAAATATGTCAAAACTTTCTGCTGCTGAGTTTTGAGGGAACGCTAAAGGATGGTGGGAATATGCACGAATGAAGCGCTATTTTCCACACTCCGTAACACTTAAGGAGCACCCTCCACTTGCAGCGCCCATTCTGGTTTTAGCTCAGAGATTAACTCCACAAATCCATGTTACGCAACTCAAAACGCTGTAAGAACACTTACAGGTGTAAACAACCTGTCATGTTATCATCGGTATAAACATTCATTTGAAGGGGACAGAGGGGAAAAAGGGATGAATTGATCTCCAATAACAGGAAAAAAAACAATGTTTCTGTGCTCTAAACTGCTCCTAGCTATGACCTATGTCTTCCAGCACACTGCAAACAGTCACTTCATTCAGTCTTCTCATTCAGCAAATAAACAACTGAGGAGAATCATCATTCTCAGCCTATTCACGTTTTCATAAAGAACAAAGTTCAGGACCATGCTGTAAATCCCCCACTATGACAGCTCGTCTTGGAAACCCTATGCTGTTTGCTGCTGTAGCGTTCATTTCTATTTTTACAAGAAAATACTTTACCAACGTTTAAAGAATCTGCTTAATTGTTAATTTCCTCTAACCTGGCAATCCAGATTGATAATGTGTAGCTCTCTACGTTCCACACAACATCAATCTGGGCCTGCTCCCACTGAATTTATGAAATTCCCGTTAAATTTATTTCAAATTTATTTGAAGTGACACCTTTTGCCTTAAAAAGAATCCTACCAAAGGTTGGATTTAGCCAATCACAGCATCAAATGAATATGTAAGCCACAGGCGCCATGAGAATCCACAATAAGTTACAGTAATGCTTTACAATAAGGTACACAAAAAGGCCGTTCTTCCTGTTTTTCTTTTAGAGAAGAAATTGAGGCCCCTGACAACACAGATGTGACAGCAGCAGCTATGCGTGCATCCTCCTGCACTGCCATATCGTCAACAGCTGGTGTGTCCTGCCTTAAACCATAATACTACTTAACTTATACCGCATTACACAACGGAAACGCACATGTATGATGCTAGTAAAAAAAAATGCAAGTTATGCTCTGTATACACTGTGCGATTTTAGCAATTTTATAAGATTACTCCATAACACAGTGTGCAACATGGATTTAATAATCTTTGGTACGACATCAAGTTTGATTTCTGCACATTGTACGATCACTTTTTACTACTAAAGCACTTACGACGTACAACAATAAGCACCTTTATCAGTATATGTCATCCATTTACAGCCCCTGCTGTGTTTAACATAAACAAACAAAATCAGTTATTGAGTCACATGCTCTACTCTTCTGTCCTAAATCCATCCAAAACAAAACCACAATCAAGTAATAAAATAGTCCAGTAATAAATGAAAGAGTTCTCTTTGGATTAATATGTTTAATCAAATGTGAGTGTCCGTTAATAAATAATTTTTTTTTTTAATTAGGTTTGGCAAATTGTTCCAATTCAGCACATCAAAGTCCGCTGCAGGCAACAACAAAAACATTTTTTTAATGAAAT
Organism: Fundulus heteroclitus; assembly: GCF_011125445.2. Classification (NCBI taxonomy): domain Eukaryota; kingdom Metazoa; phylum Chordata; class Actinopteri; order Cyprinodontiformes; family Fundulidae; genus Fundulus; species Fundulus heteroclitus. Next base: position 36,017,843 of record NC_046382.1, read on the forward strand.
AAAGTTTAAATTAAAAACAAAGAAAATCCTACAGGAACAACAAATATGTTGGGGTCCAAATTATTTATCCGTCTTGGTCTAGGCCGCCACAATAAAAGAAGAATATTAAAAGCTCTCACTGGGTTGTGAGAGCTTTTAATATTCAACCCTTTTATTTTTTCAGCAGTGTGCAATCGGACCTGCACACAGCTGATGATGCACCGGTTTGTAGCCCTGGTTGATGCTCCATGTGACAACGTTTTTTACTTTGATTAAACAAACTTGTCTGATCGGAGCAAACAGGACAGGTTATCCCTGACAGGAATTGTTTTAGAAACACAAAACTTCTTTTTTCTTTATTTGCAGGGTAGTGCCATTCATAATCTGTGCAGTCTCTCATATAACAGTACTGATTAGACGTAGGTTATAGCAGCTATCACACTGTGAGATGTTCTTTCTAAATATCTGACAGTGTCAGATCTTGATCGCACGTTATCTTTGCTTGCAGATGCTAACAAAGGCCGTCCTTGAACCTGTCTCACTGCACGACGTCAGATCGCAGATTTAGAGCCACGACCAAAGGTTTCTCCATGATTTTCACACACTTCTTGTCTTCCGTCTGCCATGGCCGAAAATCGCATGGTGTGGACTGGGCAATAGACCAATGTAGCGAACGACTGAAGCTCTCCGTTACACAAACCAAAACATATGAAGGAGCGTACATTTGCATGTGTCAAACACAGTAGACGTGAAGCGATAAAGTTACTGTGAATAGTACTATTCAATTCAATTCAATTCAATTTTATTTATATAGCGCCAAATCATGAAACATGTCATCTCAAGGCACTTTACAAAGTCAAGTTCAATCATATTATACAGATTGGGTCAGATTATACAGATTGGTCAAAAATTTCCTATATAAGGAAACCAGTTGATTGCATCAAAGTCCCGACAAGCAGCATTCACTCCTGGGGAACCGTAGAGCCACAGGAAGAGTCATCTGCATTGTACATGGCTTTGCTGCAATCCCTCATACTGAGCAAGCATGAAGCGACAGTGGGAAGAAAAACCACCCATTAACGGGAAAAAAAAACCTCCGGCAGAACCGGGCTCAGTATGAACGGTCATCTGCCTCGACCGACTGGGGTTACAGAAGACAGAACAGAGACACAACAAGAGAAACAAAAAAGCACAGAAGCACACATTGATCTAGTAATCTGTTCTACATTAGATGGTAGTAGCAGGTGAGTCGTCTTCTCTGGATGATGTCAAAGTTAACAGAACGCCAGACCAGGTGTACCTACTATGAAGAGAAAAGAGAGAGAACAGAAAGTTAAAGCAGAAATGACAACACATAATGCATAATTGAAGAACAGTAGAACTCAATATAGTGAGAAAATTAGATCCTGATATACTCCAGTAACCTAAGCCTATAGCAGTAAAACTATAAAGGTAGCTGAGAGTAACATGAGTCACTAGTTATAATTTTTGTCAAAAAGAAAAGTTTTAAGCCTAGTCTTAAAAGTAGACAGGGTGTCTGCCTCACGGACCAAAACTGGGAGTTGGTTCCACAGGAGAGGAGCCTGATAGCTAAAGGATCTGCCTCCCATTCTACTTTTAGAGACTCTAGGAACCACCAGCAGACCTGCAGTCTGAGAGCGAAGTGCTCTGTTAGGAACATACGGGGTAATCAGAGCTCTGATATATGATGGAGCTTGATTATTAAGGGCTTTATACGTTAGAAGAAGAATTTTAAATTCTATTCTTGATTTAACAGGAAGCCAATGAAGGGAAGCTAAAATTGGAGAAATATGATCCCTCTTGTTGATTTTCATCAGAACTCTTGCTGCAGCATTTTGGATCAGCTGAAGGCTTTGAACTGCATTTTGTGGACTTCCTGATAGTAAAGAATTACAATAGTCCAGCCTTGAAGTAACAAATGCATGGACCAGTTTTTCAGCATCACTCCTGGACAGAATGTTTCTAATTTTGGCGATATTCCGGAGGTGAAAAAAGGAAACTCTGGAAACCTGTTTAATATGGGATTTAAATGACATGTCTTGGTCAAAAATAACACCAAGATTTTTTACTTTATTACCAGAGGCCAGGTTAATGCCACCCAGATTAAGTGATTGGTTAAGAAGTTTATTTTTTGAGGACTCTGGCCCAAAGATTAAAACTTCGGTCTTGTCAGAATTTAGATGCAGGAAATTTAAAGTCATCCAGCTTTTGATGTCATCAAGACATGACTGCAGTCGAAGTAATTGATTGGATTCATCAGGATTTATGGATAAATATAGCTGAGTATCATCAGCATAACAGTGGAAATTAATCCCATGCTGTCTGATAATTTTGCCAATCGGAAGCATATATATAGTAAAGAGAATTGGTCCAAGGACTGAACCCTGTGGTACTCCACAGGTGACCCTAGAGTTTGAGGAAGATTTATTATTAACATGAACAAATTGGAATCTGTCTGACAGATAAGATTTAAACCAGCCTAATGCTTTCCCCTTAATCCCTACAGTATGTTCAAGTCTTTGTAGGAGAATATTGTGATCAACTGTATCAAACGCAGCACTGAGATCTAACAGGACAAGTATAGACACAAGTCCATTATCTGAGGCCATGAGAATATCATTAGTGACCTTCACCAGAGCTGTTTCAGTGCTATGATGAGCTCTGAAGCCTGACTGAAACTCCTCAAGTAGGTCATTACTTTGTAAATGTTCACAAAGTTGATTAGCAACTACTTTCTCAAGAATTTTAGATAAGAAAAGAAGATTAGATATAGGTCTGTAATTTACTAACTCATCTTGATCAAGAGAAGGTTTCTTAAGTAAAGGTTTAATAACAGCTACTTTCAAAACCTGTGGTACATATCCATTTACTAAGGATAGATTAATCATGTCTAAAATAGTGCCACTGATCAAAGGGAATATCTCCTTAAACAACTTGGTTGGGATTGGGTCTAACATACAGGTAGAAGGTTTAGATGAAGCTAAAATTTTAGATAGCTCAGAAAGCTCTACTGCTTCTAAACAGTTCAAACACTGCGCAGATTCTAAAGATTCCTCCAATGCTGCCTCACTTACTGAGGACGAGGTAATCATGTTTGGGAGGATGCCAATTATTTTATTTTTAATGGCATCAATTTTATTTATGAAGAATCCCATAAAATCATTACTACTAAGAGCTAAGGGAATGGATGGATCAACAGAGCTGTGGCTCTGGGTAAGTTTGGCAACTGTACTAAAGAGAAATCTAGGATTATTTTTATTCTCTTCAATTAATGATGAAAAATATGCTACTCTAACTCTGCGGAGGGTCTTGTTATACAACAATAGTCTGTCCCTCCAGATTAAGTAGGATTCCTCTTGGTGTGTAGAGCGCCATTTTCTCTCCAATATCCTAACATTGTGCTTCAAGGAACGCAGCTCTGAATTAAACCAAGGAGCCAGCTTCCTGTGAATAATCACCTTCTTTTTCAAGGGAGCTACATTGTCTAATGCAGAACGCAATGAGGAAGTCACATTGTTAGCAAAGGTATCGATTTGTGAATGGGAAGAAACAGCAATGCTGCCATCTACAGGGCATTTCTGCAATACTGAGGATATTAAGAAGGGGACAGACTCTTTAAGTTTTGATACAGCATTATCCGATAAAAATCTACTATAATGGAACCCTCTTTTGGGGGTGGAGAATTCAGTTAGATTAAACTCAAATGTTATTAAAAAATGATCAGACAGGACAGGGTTGTGAGAGAATACTGTTAATTCTTCACAATCAATGCCATATGTCAGAACAAGGTCTAAAGTATGGAGCCGAGAGTGCGTCGGTTTATGCACATTTTGAACAAAACCAATTGAATCTAGGATAGTTTTAAAGGCTACACTAAGGTTATCACATTCAGTGTCAACATGGATGTTAAAATCACCCACTATAATAACCTAATACTAGCAGTACTGACTGACCTAGCATTGATTCACTCCACTCATAATGGAGCTAACCATTTAAAACTAACTTTGTGCTTATATGTCATGTCACACAAAGGATTATGGGATTCCTTATGGCTCCATATGTCATGTCACACAAAGGATTATGGGATTCCTTATGGCTCCATATGTCATGTCACACAAAGGATTATGGGATTCCTTATGGCTCCATAGCACCAGTGAGGTACATCATGAGCTCCCTATGCTAAAGGAACTATGATAGGAAGCATACAGGCTTCTTTTCCTACCTCCTTCCTACTTCTGCTTTAACTAAACAGTCTTTTCAAACAGACCTTTTCGGACGCAGCCACAATATTCTTCAGGTCCTTCAGAATACCCTTATTACATAAGGACTCTTTAGTCAAAGCGGAAGTGCGTCAGCGGTCGTCATGATAGGTGCTGTCCGAATACTGTAGTCAGTAAAGAAGGAGGCAGGAAAAGGAGGCTGTATACTTCGTCCTGCGACTAATTTAGCCTAGGAACCTCGCAATGTCCCTTACTGGTGCTAAGGAGCTATAAGGAATCCCACAATCCCTTGTGTGACATGACGAATAAGCACAGCCCACTTCATGAAAATTAACGAAAATGGTCAGAGAGAAAAGAGCGCACACTTTGTAGCAGTAGGCCCCAATTTGACTCACATCATTCATTTGTGTTTCCATCACATAATGACATCAGAGTTTAAGGCAGTCTGAAATTGGCTCAGGAGTCCAAAGCTCCTTTCCTCCCCACGATAGTGTTCTTACTGTTGACCCCATGAAAGGTCAAGGAAGAGGAGCTAGGAGCTTCTGATTAAGGATATTCGGATGGAGCCTTCCTGCTTATCTTGACCACAGGAAGTAATTATGATGCAGTGTTCCCCTTGCTACGCTGCCCCCTGTGTGTGACCTTTGGTGAGTGTTTTTTTGGCAATTTTTAAATCTGTTTTAAAACCAGTGAATTATTCAACAAGTGTCAGAAAGTTATTCTGGGGCCTAAAGTCCACACCACATTGCAGAGTGGTGAGCTGAGGCCCTTACAGACAAAATGTGTGCTTACTATAAACTTTGGCTTTTAACTCTCTACATATACTGATTTCATTGAGAATATCAGTGTTGAATGAATTTAAAGAAATTTAATAGTGATGGCAAACTATCACACATAATTACAGTATAGCTCATCTGCCTCTCTTTTTTCACCTGTAGCCTAAAGCAAATGTGAATACTGGGAGTTTAAAGAGATAAATACATAAATAATGAAAAGGGCTTTTGTTGATTCACCTGTTGGAACTTGCACAGCTGCCCCTGGAGTCCCTTTATTTGGATCCTTAGAACTCATTAGAACCCATTCATTCATTCAAACACTGAATGGTATTTATCAAAGTATTTCTCAACAACATACCAGTTCCCTTCAGTTCTTGCTGGGTGTTGAAGAGGGTAGCCAGAAATATTTATGTTTCCAAATTCCATACTTTTACTGACTCAGATTTCTTTATTTTTCTATTGTTTTTATGACGTAGGCATGTGAGTGAAAAGACAAATAGCCACTGGGGTTTTATCACGTTATTTTCCTTAAAGTCATGCTGCAACAAGTTAAAAAGCTGACTTCCAATTCAGCAGTGTTCTAAAGGGCTATCACTTTATTTTGTTAGTATGTAGAGAACTTTAGATCTCTTTAAAAAACATCAATCCTAGAATAAATAAAGATTGTTTCAATCAGTTTGTGATGGTGATACATTGAAGGGCAACACGCACTGCACCGCCAGATTCAGATGTGCATAACAAACTGCACCCCTGTTATTTTATATGAAACACAACCAATGATTGTGTCTGATTGGGCCGACGCTGGGAGGAAGTGAACCTTTTTTAACCTGCTCTACTCATGATTTATTGTGCTCTCTCCTGGATAAAACACTCAAGAGAGAGCTGTTTTGGTCAATCTTCTTCTATGGTTGTTTTGTTGCCCTATTTTTGGTGGGAAAATTGTTCAAAAGAAACAGTTTTTGGGTTAAAATGGTAACCAAAGAGGTTTTAGCTAAATCAAATGATCACATTTATCCTGCTATGTATTAAATACTGATGGATCTTTCACAACTTAAGGTTGCTGTTGAGCAACACTGATATAAAGCAAATGTAACAAGCATTAAGATCTGGCTCTTAATAGCAAATGTGACCCAATAATGAAATTAGAAAATCTTAAATGTGTGCCTCCCAGTGTGGAAAAACAAAAAACTGAAGCTAGTTTCCATCTGTCCAATCAGCGATGATGAATGGCGGGGTGAGGGAGTGCAATAGGACTCAGTTACTGCTTATATACATCAGGGAGCTTTAAATAAATGAGCCCTCAACCCAGTCTATGAGGGGAAATCTATGCTGCATGAAGCCCATACAGAAAACAAAGACAACATTGGGATGGGATAAGGACACCAACACAACATTAACTTGGACATAAAACACATGTTGTAAAGAAGAACTAGTAGAATAAGTAATATTATTTGTGAATTTAAAAAAAAAAAGAAAATGTATGATGTTGCATGACAATGTGTGATATTATATAGGATTACACAGTATGATAGTTTTAGTAGCACCACCTCCTTATTACAGGTGGTACATCTCAGTAAATTACAAAATGTAATTCAAAACAAATAGTAAAACTGCTGTAGATTCATTATGCCGATGTATTGTAAGCATTTATTTACAATAATTTGCAAGACTGTGGCTTACAGGTCATTAAAACCCACAAGACATCTTTCTGTTCATGTATCTGAGCATATTAATGGAAGTTTTAATGTATGGAAAAAAGGTTGTAGGAAAAGCTTTGTTAACATGCAAATGTCCGTTTTCTTGTGAATGCAGCAAAACTGACATTTCACATTGTGACCACATAGAGGCAGTGATGTGCCAACATGACTTTAATCCAGACTACAATAACTTAATTTATGAACAAATGTCAGCCTATTGCAATAAACGTCATAGTTCATCCACTTTCAATAATATGTCCTTCTATTACATGTGTTGCAATGTGTGAAAACCTCAATTTATTTGTTTGTTTTTTATTTGTGTGTGTGTAAAATAATAATGTAATATAAAGAAATTGCAAACTTAAAAGGCAAAAATATATATTTTTTTCCTTTTGAATTTCTGCCTTTATGGTATATTTTCAAAAAGGTCCCTATAAACAAAAATTCATCAAGACAACCCAAAGAGGATTAATGTTGTGATTATTAAAGTATTAATAAAATGATTTTATAGTCACAATGTTAAACAGAACGTATTAAATGAGTCAATATCCAAATTAATGTGGCTTGGCCTTACATGAGGCCTTGTTGCATACAGTGCAAAGAAAAGAACGCTTGCACCTAGGAGGATGGGCATCCATGTCCTTTAAAAACAGCAGCGCACCAACAGCAGACTGCTCAAGTGCGAGCCACCAGATTTGACAATGACTCCTGGATAGGTGTTGAAACGTTTTCAGAAACAACTGATGGAAAGTCTGGTTGCCTCTGATTTAAGCCTGTTTGCTGTTGCGATGATCCAAATAACTGAGAATTTGCACAGGCATGATTTTTAAATGTGCAACGGAAGCAAGCCGTGAAGTAGGTATTACAAAACTTAAACCTTCCGAATCTAAAGATGCATACAGAATGGACACAACAATGCTTAAAAATGTCAGTTTACCACTAGTTAGTCCTGTTACAAAAACTATTATTCAATCTCTAAGTAAAACAGAATTCCCAGTCACATGGAAAACAGCCATTGTGTCACCCATTTTTTAATCAGGAAACCCACAATCCGTCTCTGACTACAAGCCCTATTAGTATTTAACCTGTAATGTCCAAAGTCCTGGAGAAATGGATGTGAACAAAGCAAAGACCACTCTAATATGTTTTTCTTTTTTCTTTTAACTTTCACCCACTTCAGTTTGGATTCCAATCGAGCCATTCAACTGAGTCAGCAGATTGCTGTGTCATTCATAAAATCAAGCTATCACTTGACAGCAACAACTCTGTTGACTGTAGAAAGTTCTATCTTTACACAGATCCTAAAAAATGTGATGATCAAAGTGACAGAATGGTTAAATTAATGTTCTTTACAAACTAATGTGTCTAAAACTGTGGGTACATTTTTCACCAAATAACAAAGTAACCAAAGATATAGATACAGTTGAAACAAGAAGTTTACATACATCATATAAAAAGACACAAGCTTTTTTTCTCACTGTCAGACATGACATCTGAATAATCTTTTCCTATTTCAGGTTTGTTAGAAATACAATAATTTTTTTCCCTTTGCTAAATTCCAGAATAACAAGAAAATGATCATCTTTGACAATAACTTATTACTTTCTTCATATTCAGACGTTTACATACACTAAGATCATTATGCCTTTAAAGAATTTGGGAAGGCCCAGATGATGATGTCATGACTTTGGAAGCTTCTGGTAGGTTTACTGACAACATTTAAGTTGATTTGAGACAAACCCTTGGATGTTTCAAAGGCACACCTAAGACACTATTCCTCTTTGTTTAACATATAGAAAAGTCAAAAGAAATCAGCCAAGATACCTTGCGTGCAATTTTTAAATGCCTGAAGGTGCAACGTTCATCTGGTCAAACAATTATGTGCAAGTATAAAGACCATGAGACTGTCCAGCCATCATACTGCTCAGGAAGGAGACTTGCTTTGGTCCGAAATGTAGATACTAACCCAAGAACAAAAACAAGAGACCTTGTGAAGATGCTGGGTGAAGCTGGTAAGAGTGTGTCATTATCCGCAGAAAAATGAGTTCTGTACTGAGATGAGCTGAAAGGCTACTCTGCCAGGAAGAAGTCATTACTCCAAAAGCATCACATAAAAGCCAGATTACAGTTTGCAAATGCACACAAGGACAAGAAAATACATTTATGGAGATATGTCCTGTGGTCTGACGAAGCTACAATTGAACTGTTTGGCCATAGTGACCATCTGTACATTTGGGGGAAGAAGCTTCACCTTACCAGTAAGCTGAATTATTACAGTATTTTTGCATACACAAACACATGGGAATCCATCTTGTACCGCTCCTATCCTAAACGTTCTGGCCGAACCAAAAGCGGGTCGGCCAATCATGTTGCAGTATTATAGTTTAAGGCGGGACATGCCAGCTCTTAAGAAAGCAAGAGCTGCCGACCCTACAGCTTATAAATCAACATGGCAGCGCAGGAGGACGAATGCGTAGCTGCTGCTATCGCATCCGTTTTGTCAGAATCCACGATTTCTTCTTTGAAATAAGAACAACAAGAAGTGCCTTAACTAGCTTACCTTTTTTCTCATGCCGCCAGCTGCTTACGTTTTAATTTAATGCCGTGATTGTCTAAAATAAATCTTTGGTAGGCGGGCACTAGGTGTCGCTTTGCCCAGTCAGCTCGGATAATTCTGCTGAAATTTCATCCTTTCCCCAAACGGATTCGATGGGAGCAGTGCCAGATTCATAATGTGCACAACAGAGAGTGCCACACATGATCAGTCAGGCTTGCCAGGTTATGGGAAGCTTTCAAGCCTGAGAACACCATCCCAACTGTGAAATACGGGTGTTAATGTTTCACCGTGCCGTGACTACGGTGAAGCACCCTCGGTGGACCCAGTTCGTTTTACCCAGTCAGGCGACTCCCACTTACTTTTTACCTTGAATGTAGGACGCATAAAACAGACAAGTATGCTTTTAGTTATATTTTATCTAAGTAAAGACAGAGAAATAGTTACAGTCACACCAGCGCTGATGGGCCCCTGATCGGCAGGAGGCCTCGAGTGCTCATTACACAAACATTATAAAGGGATCTCGGGACACACCCATACAAGGGCGGTACACATCCAAACTGTGACATCAGCAGGGAAGCTGCGTCACCTCCAGGGTGGTATCTGATCGATATGTGCCAATCTTTTGGGTCAGTGCCATCTAAGTGTGCCATGCAGTTCTGGGATAAACAGCTCGTTCCACTTGACCTTGTTGATATCCTAACACGGGGGAGGCAGCATCATGTGGGGTTGTTTTGCTGCAGGAGGGACTGGTGCACTTCACAAAATAGATGGGATCATGAAAAAAGAACACTATGTGGAAATTCTGAAGCAACATCTGGAAGAAAGTTGAAGCCTGGGCGCAAATGGGTCTTCCAAATGGACAATGATGCGAAGCATAGAGCTAAACTGGTTACAAAGTAGCTAAAGAATAACAAAGTCAATGTTTTGGAGTGTCCATCACAAAGGCTGTATCTCAATCCTACTGAAAATGTAAGGGCAGAGCTGAAAAGGAATGAGCGAGCAAGGCAGGCTACAAACTTGGCTCAGTTTCACCAGTTCTATCAGGAGGAATGGGCTGAAGTTCCTGCCAACTTTTGTGATATGCTTGTGGAAGGATAACCAAAATGCTTGACCCAAGTCCTACAGTTTAAAGGCAAGGGTACCAAGACCTTTAAAGGCAAGGGGCAAGGGTAAATAATAGTGGTAATCCTAATGGACCTAAGACAGAAAAGGTTTGTTCAGATTTGATGTCTGACAGTGAGAAAACAGCCTATGTTTCATTTTGTATAGTGTAAACTTCTGGTTTCAACTGTATTATAGTGTCAGGAGGAAAATTACTAATCATCCAAAAATACAAATACCTGGGTATTTCTCTTGTATTTTAATTTTAGGTCACATGTAAAGCAGACCTGCAAAAAAAGGCTCATTTATTTAGCTCATTTCCGATTTATTTCCGTTTTAGTAGAAACCCAATGTCTGTTCAATCTGCGAAAATCTTCATGCACTCAATGATTTTCTCTCATTTAACTTATTGTTTAACAAGCTGGTCCCACACTAACTCCAACACTCTGAATGTCTGTATGAAGACTGTAATGGTTTCAAAGTGTTCCACAGGAAATCAAAGCAGTTTGACATAATCCAATCAGGTTCACGAACGGCTATCAGATAAAGACAATCCCACATGGGATGGCCCCACCACATCAGTCTCACAACAACCAGTGAATGGAACCATCAGAGTCATCAACACATACACATACGAAGCTTGTCTACAAACAAGAGGTCTCACTTTAACAGAAACTGTAGGTGTGTGTCTCTGGAAGAGTTTTGGTAGAAAAAGGTCTGTTCTTCATTCCATCAGTGACTAGACAGATAGGATAGAAGATATTTCACTCAAGAGCAGCAATACTTCTAAATACTATTGTTCAAGTGAAAGTAAGAAACTTGAGAAAATAAACTTCTGACGTCTGAACCTTTCAGAAGTGAACTTTCTGGTGTTATTTGATTCAATGTCCTGCTTAGAGACATTTCTTGCAACTGTCTTGTACTTTGACTGTTTTTAGCGGTATGCAAAATAAACGTTATTAGTTTTTCACAAGGTAAATACTGACAAATGAACTATGACGTAGACCCAATACGCACCAACAGCCCAAATAATGAGTTATCCAAGCACGTTAATCTTGGCAAAGAAGGGCAGTCCAGTTTTTCAGGAGCTCCAAACTACAAACTAATGTGGACAAACCAGAAACTTGTGATGGTGTACAATTATCCAGTGATCAGTTCATTGCTGAAGTTATAACGTTTGGATCCAGGAATGGTATCAAACCCAAATAATTTGTTTCATTTCCAAGTTAGAGAAGCAGTGGGATTTGTCATTTGTTTTCGGTGAGGGAGTCAGCTAACCATTATTAGCTGATTACAAGATAACAGCATTTTATTCTTTCAAACATTGTAGCAACTTGTTCACTTAAGGGCGTTTTATAGTGCTGTGTGTATCTGATTAATTTAACAAGATACACATTATCTGTAGTGCAACTAAACATTTGCTTTTTATTTATTAGGCCTACTTTAAAAGGGCCTAGTCACAAACTTACCTTTACAAATTTCTGCACATAAAGGTTTTCCCATTAAATTATCGCACCCTGTTGGCTTATTATATTTTGTTTCTGTGTTTTTCACTGTGTTTTTGCTCAATTTGTTAGTAAACGAAGAGCATTTGTGTGTATTTACCATAAGACGATCGCTGAACTGAGAGTACCATACTGCATTTGCGCACAACGAATAAACAAGGAGAAGCAATGGAGCCGAGTCAGCAACGTCCAGCGAAGGTGTGAAAAGAAAGAGGTAAAGTAACCCTGACCCTACATATCAGGTTGGTCTTCGACCACGCAGAGCTGTGACTTTACTGCAAAGCATTGCGGGAAGGTTAACTGGCTCTTTACACTGCTTGCATCCTATTTTAGCTGTAGTTCAGAAAGGTCAGATCAGAGACCTTAAATGTAGCTTTAAGGATTCTGTTAATGTGAGAATAGAAACAATTAAGCTTTGAATTTATTCTGGACTAATATTTTAGTGATGAAGCTTGTTTCATTGAAACTAAATAAGTGTGGTCAAGGATTTACTTAGCTTAATGTAGTGTAATGTCCAGCTCATGTTTTTACTTTTGGTAATACATGAATAGAAATAATTAAGCTTTCAAAATGTTAGTCATGACGTTTGTTCCAGTGAAAAATTGAAACAAAAGAAGTTATTCTGGTTGTGGCTTTAGAAAAGGTGGACAAAAATGACTTTTGATCAAAAAAACCCAAGGATTTACCTAGTTAATTTCTTATCATGAATAACAACAATTAAGTATTGTGATTTTATGTTTTCTATATGTTTGTCAACATATAAAACAAGTCTAGTCAAAGATTCACTCAGCGTATTCCTCTGCTACTGTAATGTTTTTCTTTTTCTATGTAGTATTTCCCTCTGTTATGTTTTTTCTGTTCATGTACTGCACTTTGAATCGTCTTGTCACTTAAAAGTGCTGTACAAATCAACTTGCCTTGCCAACAATGTGTATGTCTGCTGATCACGCCCGGTTCAGGATCAAAGAGGACAGGTAGACACTATGAGGTGTTTTGTGTTTTGCAACGCTAGGCAGTCCTTTTGGATTTTGAGGTTGTAATTGGTGACAAACAACTTACCTGATCTGAATTAATACTTACAGAGACTTGTTTTTTTTTTTCCAGCCTAAAACATAGGAACTTCCATTTCTGATTAAAAACCGAATGCCTTTCTAAACCATACCCTTACATCAATCATGCAGGGCCAATAGATCAGAATCAACTTTATTTGCGAGATATGTGAACACATACGAGGAACTTGACTCTGGATTGTACAAGGCTCACGATGTGTTTACATATACAATTACGCATTAACATAATAGTGCAATAATAAAATTGACGGGACCAATATTTCACTTTTCTACGACGCAGCAAACTAAAACAAAAGTCCAGCTCATGTTTTTATTACTGTTTTCATTATCTATCAATCAGCTTGGTGTATATTAAAGTCCTACCTGGTAGAAAAGCTCGAGATCTGCTGTTAGAATAAGCACGGGGAAAAAAAAACAAGGTACGTCATGATGATGTGAAACTAAGTAGTGACCAGCAGAGGGCGGTGCACCATCACAATTTTATCCTGATCTTTTTTTTTTTTTTTTTTTTTTTTTTTTTTTTGAATATTATTATTATTATTTTGTCAAGCAAACTTGAAAGGAAAGCAGCAATGTTGGCAGCTTGTTCGGGGGTTTGAATAGCAGAGCTGTTAGGCAAGACAAGTGACAAATCTCATCTAAATTGTTCACTCTTTAGTAGATCAATAGATTTTAAAGAGCTCAGTCCGGAGATTGGTTTACACAAAGGCAATTCAGGATTAACCGAGTCGTTCATTGACAACTTGGTAAAACGTTAACAAGATTAGCCTATAAATCTTGTGTTTGATCAGACATGTACACACTCTTTGATTGTTTTTTTTTTATCGTAAATTAATAAGAGTTTGCATCTCTGCGAATTTTATAGCAAACTGGGAATTTTGCAAATTACTGTGGAGGTCCAAACTTGGCACAGTTCAATAAAAAAATTATTCCTTCTCTTTTAAATGTCATTAGATAGTAAAAGAAATATTGACAACTATCTATAATATAATATGTGTGTTCATTTGCCATGTGTTACTTTAATGGCTGCCTGCTGTGTCACATCATTTATTTATTGTATCAGTAGGTGTGTGGGGTTGCGAGCTGTTCTCCAACTGTAGTACAAGGGCTGCCTTTAGACGTACTCAGAAAAAGTGACAGTAATAATTATTTGCAAGGTAAATGTGAGCAAAATAACTTTGATGAAATGGTTGACAGTTGACCAGGAACAAGTTCAGGTGACTAATGATAAAATGTTGTGTTTATCTCTCAGCTCAGCACTTGGATCTGGGAGGGATAGCCATCAACCGTGTTTCAGTCCCAAGTTCAAAAGGCAGTGGGATTTGCTGATTTAAGGCTCACAAATCATCCGAAGTGCAAATCTCTTACCAAAATTATACTTAACTATCATATCAATGGAAGGTGTTTAAGATTATGACAATCAGGTTGCTGAAAAATGGCAAAAACAAATTCTTGGATTTCTGATTTCCAGAAACCTTTGTGCTGATTTTTTCCTAGTTTAAACTTGAAAGTTTGAACTTCTGGGTAGTTGAACATATTACGACACTGTATCCTTCAGTCACGCAGTAACTAATGGATTACAATGTTTGTTTGTTTTCTGAAAAAGTCTAAGGCTCCATCCAAATACCCTTAATTACAGCTCCTAGCTCCTGTTCCTTGACCTTTCACGAGGTCAACAGTATGAACACTGGTGAACAGGAAAGGAGCTTCGGACTGCTGTGCCAATCTTGTACAGCCTTTAACTCATGGATGATTCTAGTCAAATCCGGGCCTGCAGCCCTCCGAAAATGAACTACCAAGTGTGCGCTTTCTTCTCTCCAGTCGATTTCATTCATTTCCATGAGGTGGACTGTGCTTATACGTCATGTCACACAAAGGATTGTGGGATTGCCGATAGCTCCTAAGCACCGCTAAGGGGCATCGCGAGGTTCCTATGCTAAATTAGCTGCGAGAAGAAACATTACTGACTGCTGTATTCGGACACCACTGATGCACTTCTGCTTTGCCTAAGAATTCCTACCCAATAGAAGTATTTGGATGAAGCCTACGTATTTTTCTAGTACTCTTAAAATGTCTGTGGCGGTACTTGAAAACTTGGTGCCTACTGGGGTGGCACCTTCTATGAAAAGTTGAGAGCCAGTGCTCTAGTCAAGTCTACCTGAAAGTCAGCCCCTTTCAGGTGATACTTCCTTTGCCTCATGAGAAACCGATGGTTACTGACATGAAATAGGGGGTTTGATTTCAACCTTTCAAGCCACTAACATTACTCCCTGCATCCACCTCGGGGAGAAGTCCAAACACTTAACCACTAAGAGCTTTGTTAAACCCAAAACAACCAAAACCGAGTGAAAAGCCGAATGACAGCCCGGATGGAGCAGGTGCAGAGAGTGCAGAGCCTCTAGAATGTGTCTGATCTAAGAAATATCCTGATCTGCAGAGTCTGATGAGGACAATCTGTTGAGAATTATACACAACAGCCTACCTTGTATTTAACACCATAAATCCTTTTGGGGGCGCTGCCACACGTCTCATGCAGGTTACTCAGAAAAATGTAACGTGCTGTAAGCCACACCCCTTTGGTTCTGCGATCTTAGTATCATAATCTGAAAGCCCCTGAAACCCATGATCTTGGCAGATCGACTTGCTTGTACAATCAAAAAAGACAAAGTGATCAATAATGGTGCAGGCCAACCGTCAGGGTGTATTTGACAAGCTGATGAAAATGTACATTATTTCATTAAAAAAACATTAAAATAATGAAACAAATAGTCACACTGCAATAATAATCGTATCACAATTTCGTCCTCATATAAAAGCGTGCGATGTCACAACGATATAAGACACTTAAACCTCTGCTTTGATACGTTTGGGAGGACATTCGCTGTTGTTTACGCCCACACCTGATACGTATCTGAGCGGTCAAGATCACAAAACCTCAGGCGGGTGGGTACATTGTGATCATGGAAGGGACAGACAGCAGTAAAGGAAACTGGCTTAATCAAAAACCAAGAACGCAGTCACCACAGCGATCTATAATATCGTTTTCCTAATATAATGCGGACCAGATCGTGAACTAATTCGATATGATACATATGACTTCAGGGCGAGTTTGATTCATTTTACATTCAAGCGTTTAACTATACACTTAACTATTGTAAATAAATACATTTACTTGTTAATTTTTTTTATTCATTTAACATCTTATTTTGATTATGATACACGGTACATAAATGTTATTTCGTCCTATATTTGTTCAGCACATTATGTACATGATTTGAAAAAATCAATTGGATCCCTGAAGTGTGTGTGCGTGTGTGTGTGTGTGTGTGTGTGTGTGTGTGTGTGTGTGTGTGTGTGTGTGTGTGTGTGTGTGTGTGTGGCTCGGAGGGAGGGGGTCGCGTTTATCAAAGGGCCACTATAGGCTAAAGCTTGCAGCCGTCTTGGGCCCTCCACTAAAATGTAGCACGACGTCACCGCTTCCGCCCAGCTGCCCTCCCCTCCCCTCCCCTCTCCTCTCCACACTCCACCCCCAGCCTCCCTCTCTCTCCTCCCCCGGCGTCGTTGGAGCAGCTCGGCCGCCTGCAATCCAACATGGAGTAGTGAGAGATGGGGCTCTAGCGGGGCCACCCCTCGGCAACAGCAGCGAAGACGCGCTTTTTTTACGCACAACTGGAAGCGGAGTCGTCGGTGAAAACATGCGCCTTAGGACTTAAAAAAAAAAAAAAAAGCGGAGCGTGTGTGAGGGGAGTGTGTGTGTGTGTGTTTGGGGAAGGTGGGGGGGTTGGAGAGAATCAAGAGCTGAATTCGGCAGCCAAAAATTACCAGTGCAGCCTGCGTTTATCCACTGGTTGGGTATTAGAAGTTCCAGGCTGAGGAGAGGAGGTCCTGTGTTTTTTTTTTTTTTTTATGTTTTTTTGGCGATCCAGAAGAAAACAGTGTGGCTTCAGGAGAGGAGAAGAGAGAATTTCAGAAAAAAAAAAGGCTGTCGAGGGCAAAGCCTTGAGAGCCGACACTCGCACAAAGGCGCAGGGGGGATTTATGCGGAATTGGACACAGCATCGGAGGTGAAAGAATGACGAGTGAAAAGTATGCAACCGCCGTGGTACATTACCTGAGGTGAAACGAGGGGAAAAATGATAGAGGAAACACACCCAAACGAGTAAGTAATGCAGCTTTAAGATCCCCCCCCCCCCTTCCTTCACCCCCCTTTCTCCGAGCTTCTAAGTTAGAGGTGCTTGGAGCAACTTGGTGGAATGTGAAAACTCTCCTTGCTATCTGTACTTCCCTTTAATCGTGTTTGTGTTTTTACGGCTCAGTGCATCGACAGTGTGCGTGTGATCTTTCTTTCCTCGTTGTGTTCTTATGTTTTTTTTTTTTTTTTTACGGTGCCCCTCCATATTGTGTTCAAGAATATAGCCTAAAGAAGGCGAGAGAGGGAGAGAGAGAGAGAGTGTGGGAGGAGGAGGGGAATAAGCGTGGGTGGATCGGAAACATTTTCTGAAAGGATCTCGAGCGAGAGAGCAGCGGCGAGGCCCTGTTGCAGCGTAACTTGGGAACTGAGGCGCGCTGCGCCCGGAACGCGTACAGATCCAGCCGCGCCGGCGAGCGTGGCGTGGCGCACCGGTGGCCGCGCTAAATGCGGCGGCGGCGCTTTTTATTTCTGTGCTGCTCGGCCACATCTCTGTGTTTGCTTCCAAACCGAAGGGGAGGAGGAGGAGCAGGGAGGGAGGGGGGGGGGAGTCTCACAGGATATGAGATATCCGATATGCCTCATCCGCCATCTCTTTCTCAATCGCCCTCATTTGCATAGCCTACCGCGCTCCATTCATAAAAAACACACACAGTAGGCTACAGGGATCGGGGCCGACGGCTGGCTTTCACAGGGGGGAGGGGGGACCTGCGTCTGGTTCGGTTCTGGGCGAGTCGTCGCGGGTCTCCGCTGTCCGCCTTCTGCGTAATGTAGCTCGGCGTGCGTAGGCCCAAACGGAGCTGTTTACGCGGAACCAGTGGATCTGGGTGAAGCCGAATGCCCCCCCCCCCCCCCTTCCCCTTCCGTGTTGTTTTGAATAGTAGGCGACTCCTAAACTCTATTAGACTCGTGTTTGTTTTTTATGTGCGTGTGTGTTTTTTGTTTTTTCTTCCTTCCAGTCGTATGAGCCGGGCTGCTGGGTGGCAGTGGCCGCCTGTGCTGAAGTGCCGGCGGGGGTTGGAAGGGCGAAGGGCAACCGGATGGGGTGGGGGGGGAGGGAGGGTGTTTGCGCTGCGGTGGCGTGACGGCGGCTCATTCATAAAAGCCCTCTAACCTCCAGCGCGTCCCCATTCATGCCTGCTGGACGCGGTGTAGTCAGTGAGAACAGCCCCGCGTCCGAGCCTATGCGCCCCCCCCCCCCCCCCCCCCCCCCCCCCACCACCCACCCCGGTCCCCCAGGGAGACCAGTCCCTACCCTGGCACAGGCCTGCGCTCGCTGACCAGCTGTGCTCTATTAAAAACGAAAGAAGGAAAGAAAGGGAAAAAATTATATATCAGTTTTAAATATTATCCAATAAAATGACTTTGCTTCTAATCAAGCCTGTTAGATGCCTGACCTGAGGCTCTTATAACTTCAGAGATCTAACATGTAAGTGTGTGTGGAGTTAGAAAATGGCTGACAAACGCGTCGTCTGTTCACACAAGGAAACATTCATAGTCCGATGATCATGTAAACAAGAGTAAAGTCATAAAAGGTTAGTTTAATCCTTTCAGAGACTCACGGTGTCAGTCGGTGCCTCCTTTCCTACTCTACGGAGTCTGTTTGGAGAGGAGGCCTGGGTGAGATTCTCACCCTGTGATGACCTCAGGGGAAAAACACAATGGTGGGCTCATTTAACCAGCGGCTGCACAATATGTCACAAATCTATAATCGGTGCAATATCACTGTACGCAGTGAGCGTGTTGTGAAGTAAAAGCGTGGACTGAAATAAATGTTAGCCAGTCTCAATAGTCCAGGTAGAAAAGTACAAAAAAAAAGGAGAAGAAATTGGATAGGTCATCTGGACGGGTACTTCTTTGAATACGTTCCGTCTTTTCTCAGAGAGACTTCTTCAGTCTGTAGAGTTGTAGCTTAACTGAGCCTTATAAGCAGTTGGGGAATAATGGAAGTACCATCCAGTCAGGCCCTCTGTGCCTGTAATGTGCTTGGTGACTCTAGTTTAATACAATGTAAAGCATTTTAGAGGGGAAAGAGGTGGGCAGGTGACTGAGACACTAAGGCCCCGCCCACACAGAGACAAGATTAGGTGAATCTGCAAAGGTATTTTGTCGTTTCTGCTGAGCGTCCTCGCGGATCCGCCGTTTTAGAATACAGTAACCAATAATTTTTCAAAACGGGTCCCAGAGTGTAGAAATTT
The DNA here is from genome assembly GCF_011125445.2 of Fundulus heteroclitus. Classification (NCBI taxonomy): domain Eukaryota; kingdom Metazoa; phylum Chordata; class Actinopteri; order Cyprinodontiformes; family Fundulidae; genus Fundulus; species Fundulus heteroclitus. The sequence continues at coordinate 36,037,156 of NC_046382.1, forward strand.
CAGACGGCGGATTTGTCTTTTTGTGTGTACTGTTCTCACGCAGCATCGTCGCGCCATCTCTCTCTAACTAGACGGGCGTCACCCTCGGCAGATGACGACAAACGCGAGGCCTTTCGGTGTTGCGTTCAAGTTAAGATAAACATTGCTTTGCTGTGGATGTTAGCAGCGTCCTCCGATTCTTCTGTTAAAGCCTTTTTTACACCATATTCCATACCAACCCACATAAAGGTCACATTGAGCATCTGTTGCTGCTTGCAGTGTTGTTGTTTTTTTTTGTCTTTCTGTGTCACAGTGCCACCTATGGGCCCGGCATACCTACTACAGCACAAAGTTTTATAGAATGTTTCAATAAAACATTGTTGTAGAGATGGAAACAATGATTATCTGGAGAGACTACTTTTTGCTTTGAACCCAAAGTAGAGATAGTTTTTTAATTATTTAACACAAATCATCTCAAAATCGCAACATAAAATTTTTTGGGCTGTACTTGTGTACAAACTTGCACAAACTATGTAAAAACATGTTTAAAAAAAGGACTATACCACTAACTTTGGGTTTTGGCATTTTTTTTTTTTTACCGTGGACTCTTATTTTCCCATTTAGTAAAAAAACTTGACAAAGCTATAAAAAATATAGAGTGAGCGAGTGGAATTGGTTGCAGTGCATAAATGAAAACCTGCCATTGCATATTGGCTCGATTAAGGTCGACCTTCAACTATAGATTTGTCTTTACAGGTGCAGCATGAAATCAGCTGCCCTTAGGGGACAATAAATTAGAACTTCCAGTCAAATTATAAATAAGTACCTTTCATAAAATTGTTGCCTCTCATCTCAGTTTGGCCTGCCTTTGGTTAAAGCTCTGGGGAATCACAACTGAATGGTCATTTGATGGATTCCTTTCAAAATTATAAAAGAGACCTGTAGCAGAATTTTACTAAATTCATCTTGACAGTTCTAAATAAAATATAAATATTTCCCTATATTAATTAAAACATTTGTTAAGGTTATTATTATTGTCTTTTTGTGCTGTTGCATGTAGCCTCGCTGTCTCTTATCTCTTTACTGGACGGAAGTAGTCATTGGGAAGATTATCCACTATTTTGTGTAATGCGGTTTTCTTATCAGAAGAAAGGCCAGTCATGGGATTAAGGCAGGCTTAGGACATACGGGCACACCTGTTTATACTCGTAGTGTCACGTATTCTTTCATGGTGCCAGTACACGGTTGCACTTCTCACTCCCTCTTTTGCAACTTCAGCGGCTCGTTTTCTGACTTCTGTCGCGTCGCCGTCTAGCTGCAGATGCGACTGTCTTATCTCCTGCTCGGACTATGAAGTTGTCAATTTTTAAATGTACGTTATCTTTGTCATATCCCCAGTTTTGAAGACCCTTTTCGCTCCTCAGGATAGTTATTACACTTTTATAAGAGTGCACTGCCCTCCCCTTGCACAGAGTAACGCTATGAGCAGAGGATGTATTGATCGGGTGTGAGCTGCTGCCCAGTCAGCATGTGCACTGTCAGTATTGGACAGGAGATGCTTAGTGACATTCAGCTAAGGTCGACATGGAGTTGAAACCGAATCCGTCCCTGAAATAAAAAGCAGTCATGAACTGGTGAACACAGCAGTGACTTGTACACCCAGTATTTTCCTTCTTGGAGACCTTCCTGTCCCTCGGTTTTTTTTTTTTTTTTTTTGTCTAAGTTAGCTGAATCTGATATTAACACTTTAATAAGTCTGACCGAAGCCAGAATACTCACTTACCTAAACCAAACCCAGAAAGACAATTGAGTTTTTTGCCGTCTTTGGAAGCGGATCTGTTCCTGTAAGCCATTGTTGAAGGAGAGCCATAAGGGTTAGGGTATACAGCAAACATTTAGAATACCAAAGCCAAAATTTAATCTGTTTAGCCTACATTTGTAGGTGGTGCTGAAGATTTTGCCTTTGACAAAGTGTCGTCTTTTAGAGAGAAATGATCTCCTCCATTGTGACATTGACAGTGTGGGGAAAAAAACATCACATCATAGACTATGCAGGATACATTTAAATTTGGTGCCGTGGCCTTTCATGCACTGTGATATACCTGGCAATGGTCAACAGAAATATCAACCTGGTTATTGGCCAAGTCCTGACTATAAAACGGGGGTCTGTGATTTCCTGCTGCCATAACGCTGTTACCTGGGTTCACAGATGCAACACTGCAACAGAAATCTAGCCCAAAATCCGTGTTACCCTGTGCTAACCAAGTTTGTCAACCGTACTGAGGACTGAAAAAGGTTGAAGTTCCTCTAGTACCAGGAAGAGCCTTAAAAACCCACCAACCCATTAACGAACTGGAAGCCAGTCAAGTGAGGCCAACACAGCTGTTATCTGCACGTTTTAATGTGCGTTTGGTTTACCAGCTGCAGACGGTGATGCGAGGAAGAGGAATTGCACCAAATGGGTCTTTTTTTTTTAAAATTTTTTTTTTATCGCATGCGTAAACATACGGCATGTCCGCAGATAGCCTTCCTTTGCAGACCCTTGGTATGTTTTTATTTTTTTATTTTTCTCTGCCCCGCTGTACTCCCCCTTCACAGACACACGCATGCACGCACACATCACATGGAACAGATGCTTTCCACAGTGTTTCCTGTGTTTCACAGAGAGGCTCATCACTGCTCGCTCTCCGGAGCCTTTAGGCCATATAACGGTCCAAGCTGTTTATATCAGGAGACCAAACAATGGACCTGGATTGTTTGCCCCCCCCCCCCCCCCCTTTTTTTTTTTTTTTTAAATCTCCACTCATCAGCTGACTTGATGACCAAGATTATAATAGCTGAAGTATTCATTCACTTCGCTGTGTCTTCCCCCCCCCTGGTTAAATCCGTGTACACGACGACTCAGAGGCTGTTTTGCAGATAACTCCCATTCTTCTCCGCTCCCCAGTGAATGAACTCCATGAACTTTCAGTTCTTTGGAGAAGTATTTAGCTAATGTTAAACCATAGTTAGCCTGAGGCCCAACCTAAGGGTACGTTGGTGAATTTATTTCATAAGGTGTTACAAGCAGAAAAAACATTGACAGCATTTATTTTACGGTAACAATAAGTTTATTTGACAGCTTTAAAGCTTTGTTTTATTATTAGTGTATTAGCCATTATCACCCGCAAATTGTTCTGGTATTGACGTGTGGGTTATTGAATTTTTAAGGGCAATAAATCATGACATTAACCTTAAACATGTCTCTTTTTTTTGGGGGCACTTTGGATACAACTGCAGGTCGATGAATTAAAGACATTTAATTTTCCATGTTTTGGTGTTTTGTCCCGTTCAGTTTTATTTTTATACTTGTGGAGAAATGTGGTCATGTATTTAACTGTAGCATATCTGTTTATTTCTCTTAGTCGTTAAGTCTCTTGATCAATTATGGAGACGACTAATGCTAAGAACATCAAACTTCACATGTAAATTAATATTCTGTGAGCCACTGGCGCTCTTTCTTCTTCGTCTTCTTTTTTACTCCGTTTCCTTTTGTTTTCCCTTTGATTCCTGTGAAATGTAACAAATTATGACCTCTGATCAGATCAAATAATCATGAGTGACCTACTGCTGGTAGCTGATTAATGAAGACTCGTGACCGAATTTCCTTACAGTAGACTGTTAAAAAAAATACAAATGATAACTTTAAATGGTTTTCTGGCTAAGTGGGTACAAAAAAAAAATCAATTTTTCCTCGTTTTTGTACCCGAGAGGTTCCGATACTTAAACATCCATAAGTTTAAAATGACCTGCATCATTTGGATGGACTGTAGTCTTTCTGGTAAACAGTTGGTAATGCTAATGAGGCAGTGAAAAAATATTAGTAGTCATACAAAAAGCACAGCATTATGAACGTAGCTGCAGTATACACAAATTTTAATAACAACGTTTCAACTTAGCTACTTTACATTTTGATATTACACATAGGCCTGTCGCGATAATCAATAACTCAATTAATGGCACAATAAATTTTAATCACATGATTAGTTAAAATAAGCATGATAATGTGCTTATGCAGGCTTGCTTATTTCCCCTTGTGTTTCTGCCTCCTCTCTCTGAGACGGGATAGCAGAAAGGTTTCAGTACAGTACATCGGTGTCTGTTCACCCTTCCCTTCTCGTTTACTGAGTGTAGGAGGGGTTAAACCTTGCCAGGATATCCCACAGAAAATGGGGGAATCCTGACGGTATTGTTCTGGTGGGTTGTGTGAGGAGCGTTGCACAATGCAGCTCGAATGAGGGGTGCATCCCTTAACCAGGTACCGTAGTGTGCAATAACAGCTAGCGCGTTGGGTTACTTGACCGGGAGGTTTTCTTCCAGACAGGAACTTTACTGACAGTTTTATGTCTCTCTCAAACATTGAGGCATTTAAAATAAACAATGGTGTCAAAGCCAAACACGACCGCTGCAGGGTGGCGGTTTTTTGGATTCAAACGAAATGACGCTATAAAGATATACATGCGTTATTATCATATTATCATTATCATATTGGTTAGAAAAGGTCTCCAAATGACAATAATATGATTCATCACAATACGTTTTTAGAAAACTGCATCGTCCGGCCTAGTTACACTTAATTTTGTAACATTTAAAATAACTTTACCTTGTATATTTGAAATTATCTCAACACATTTAGGAACAGTGCAAAACCATAATGCTAAAGGTGCCAGGAATGAAATTTTAATGCACAATAAATCACTTTTGAAAAATGGAGGTATCCTTTTATTTGGATTTTATTAATATTTTAAATGTTATTTATAAAACTAGTACAAAATTTGTTTTCATTTATTTGTAAAAGGGACAGTGCTTTGCACAGGGGCACAATTGGTAGCATTGTTACCTTGCAGTAAGGAAGTCCTGGGTTCAAATCCCGGGTTCAACATAAGGTCTTTCTGCGTGGAGTTTGCATGCATGGCAATAGAAATATACACATAAAAACAATCAATCTGGGACGTCTTTAAATGCTTAACATCTTTACAATGGTTCAAGCAATCATGTATGCAACTGAAAATAAGCACAGATAAGTTAAGTCAGATTGGAGGAGCTGCTTTGACTGTTCAATAACCATATTTTTAAGTGCCTAGTAAATAATTTAGGTGTTGACCGATCGAGAATAACAGCCGGCATTATAGTCCATGTTTGTGAAGCATAATAGGAGAATACTGCCTGTCCAATTTACAGCAATAAATAGCTTAAGTAAATCTTAAGAATCAAGGGTGTTTAAGAATTTCTAAACATGGGCTGGTAGCAAAATCTTAATGCGTGATTTTACTACAGCTTACAACAAGTAATGTGAAGGCCTTTCACAGGTAGCTGTAAAAATCGCTAAACGCCTCGTATGGGGAAGCCCTGAGTGAACAGGCTTCCTAGTGTTCATCATGCAAATAGTTTTCAGTTGGTTTGATGCCCCAGAGCTGGACCACAGTTTGTCCAATTAAAAGATAAACCATTGACATCTGACAGTTTATGTAAACGAAGTCCACCTGATCAAACACACCTCGGGCTGACATTGCGTTGGATGTCTGTCAAAGATGCAAAGAGGATTAGAGAGCCCCCTTCGGCACTTTCACTCAGCCCAAAGCGTTAAGTCGAACCAAGAATAAGCGGATGTGAGGCTTTATTGAAGGTTTGTAAGAGGTTTAGGACCAATCAGCTTAGTTTCAGTAGAGTTAGTATTAACTGAAGGGGCCTCCAAGTCACTTTTGGAGTATAGTTAGCGGAGCAATGCTGGATATCCGCATTTCCGCAGAGGTGTTGGAGACAAGATTTAGATTTCTTTGTCTGTTTTTCACTTTTTGGCTTTCCTGTTTTATTAATTTTGAACTAATTTTTCCCCTTAAAGCAAAATTTATAATCAACACCAAAATTAATCAAAGCCAGACATGGCTTTGAGGATGTGTTGATCTCTTTGAACAGCATAGTCGTAGAAAACCAGGCGTATTCGATTGGATTTTCTTTTTAGAATTTTTTCGTAATGTGAGCAGGTGAAAACCTTCCCAAATAAAATGTAAACACTAGTGACTGAACTAGAAACAGGCTCAAAATTTATGAAAACGTTCACATGGCGTTTGTCTGTCCTAAACACGTTTGAACAATTTTACAAAATAGTTTCAGTAACGCTTTTCTTTTGATCCTTCCTGTCTGGCTTGTCAATTTGTACCCATATACAGGCTGTTTTCAGCTATCTTTTTATTTCCATCAAAAAATATATATTTTCTACAGATAATCTGTTTTCTAATCTCTGGGTATGGCAATGCTTTGACCTGCCAATACCAGTCATTAATTATTCATATTAGGAGCAGAAGCAATTTAATGATCCGTTTGTTGAGGAATTAGGAACGACGTCACGTCCGAGTCCGCAGCGTTCTAGTTACAGTGCGGGATGTTTGACGGCAGGACTGTTGCTTGTGTAAAACCTAAAGAGAATAAATGGAGGTACCAGGTTTCGGCTGCATCTACATCTTGGCTTCTTTGAAGTCATTTATTTGGTTTGACACTGGACATTACCCTCCATTTAAGAGCTCCGTCCTTTGGCATGGCTACATAAGGTTTTATGTGCTGAAAGGAAAACACAAGACGGCCATTAACAGTTACTAATGCTAACTGCGCTAATTGCTAATAAAAGATATAATAAAATGTTAGCTCTAATCCTATTTGTTTGATTTGAATGAGTAAAACCATGCCTTACAGTGTTTTGCTGTCTCTTGGCATCTTCCCTTTGTACTCTGAAGTTGGATTTTTCTCCAGGGACAACCCAGAGGTTAGCATCCAATATGGCTGCCTTGCATGTAGAATGTAGTGAATTATTTCCACGTCTGACAGTGTACCTCTTTAAACCAGTCGCACACGTTGCCGTAAAGTACCCTTTTGTAAGCAATTTTTGTGTGCTTTAACGTATTAAACTGAGAGAAATTATTGATGCTGGATTTTATTGCTCATAGTAGTTAAGCGCCACAACAGTTAACAAACCTGACTGTTTACTTACCTGTCGTAAAAATCCATGACGGGTAACCATAACCTGAAAAGTATGTTACAATTAAAGGAAACTGGAAATTTTCTCACACAAAATTCTTCTTCATGTGAATCACTCTAAAACTAGCAGATGTTGAAAGTAGCTAACAGTCTTTTTTCAGCGATAAAGCTTTCACATTGAAGAGTGTGGCTGCTGGTGTAACCTGGTTGTGCAGTGCTTAACTATGGTATGGTAAAGTATGGTGCTTAAGGATGGCTGTTCCAAAAACATCCGGACAATTTTTCTGTGCATCTCAAATTATTTCCACTCATCTTAAAAGGGAGAGGCTCTGCTTGGGGAAAAGTTGAAAATGTAGCTCTGTGTACCAACATAAAATAGAATACTAGTTATTAGTTTGTTTGTTTTTTTGAAGAGAACTGGGTGTCTCCTTCCTTCCATTTGAATAAAAAGTGTTTTCAGGAATGGCTTACTCTCTCTTTCCCTCGCCATTTCAGAAAGAATACAGACGCGTAATGATCTGTGACCAATTGATCGGATCGCCCTCGCTGCCTTAGCGCTGTGACTGGTCAGTTGAACATAGCGTGTTATCCGTTAACGGCGCTCGCATATCAACTGACGCACTCGTTTTTAAGCGGCGGCTCGAGCCTTGTGCTGCCCTGACATGTGAACGTTCCACATAACTGCATCGGATTGACAGAACGCCGATCACACTTCCCCTCGGGACGCTCCGGTGTCAATAGTTGTGAATGAATTCTCTTCACCCCCATGTTCCGACCCTGCACTTCCTGTCTCTCTGAATGAGAGGGAATAAAATAAAAGATTGGGTGGAGTAGACCAAAAATCCTGTCTTTTTAACTAATTTGCTTCTCTGTATCATTAAACAAACCATCAAATTGATGCGAGTTGGAAAATCAGCAAATTCGACCATTCAGAAGCATTCAGTCAGCTTTTTTTCCCCCCTGCACACCATATGTGGCATTACCCTTGTCCTTGCACCAGGGGTACCAGGCAGTGCCGTGAGACACTGTAAGCATTTGGGACATTGGAGCAACAAACCAATATTTAAATGATCCTGATTGTGAAGTGCCCTTCAGTGACTTCCTGATTGCAGCAAACAGAGCGTATACTGTGTGCAGAGAGGGGTGTGTGTGTGTGTGGGGTGGCTGTTCATGCTGAGGCGTGGCGAGTGGTTCTTTATCACAGGAAGTATAGTCACTCTTATCACACATGGCTGGACTGCCCTCACCGGCCCATTTATCTGGCACACATGAGCTGGATTCCACACATGTCCAAGCCAGCTTCCGAGCCCCGTTTACTGTTTTATTACAGCCCTGTTGCACAGCCCTATTGTCAGGGTCCATCTTACTCTAGAGCACATTCAATAGCCTGTTTGTTGTGTATAAATATAAACTGGGCATGGTGAAAAAGCTCTAAATGCTATCTAAATGTTTTTGTACCATGCTTCAGTGCATTATGTTGTCGTAATTTGAAGTGGTCTTGATTAACAATTCTCCAGGCTTTTCTTGAGTCTTTGGCAGCTTTTTGAAACTAATTTTTATGTCCAATGATTGACCATGATGGCATGTTGCACAGTGTGAGGTGGACAAAAGTGACTCAAAACCACACGAGGCAGATAAATTGTATTCAAAGGTCATGTCTTTAAGCAAAAAAAGTGTGTGTGTGTGGGGGGGGCAGGCAGGCAATCTTCATCTACTGGATATGAAGGTATTCCTATTGAATCAATTACAACCACCTTGTTAGTTCTAAAATATCAAGTTATGTAAGCTTTTGTGTCTCTCAGAGGCTAAAGAAACTGGAACAAAACCATTCCTATTAAAGGCTGCCAACAGCTAATAATTAGAGAGCTGCCAATTCAAATTTTGTAGCCAATTTCCAGCTTCTTGTTCTCGAATCGCCTCAATCTCCTAATAAAATCAATTTTAGACTATTCAGATTTTTCTTTAAAAACTAAAAAGCATTCAATATAATCATTTATATTCATTCGCAGTTGGTGAGCTTGGTTAGCGTCACATAAACAGCAATTTCCATGTTTATATTATATAAAATCACCTCTGATTTACCAAAAGGCTGCCAATCTAGCTTTCCAAATCTAGCATGTTCCCATAAAAGACAATGTTTAAAGGGGAAAAAGATAAAGCAGAGCATTGTTTGATTTCATATTTTAACCTTCCTGTTATCTCCTGAAGGTCTTGCTCTCTTTCGGCCTGATCTTTAACCTAAAAGTTGAGTATAGCCCAATCACAACAATTTCACAGTTCATGTCTTTTAAGCAGCCTATTTAATTTGATTGGTTCCAATGTCCATGCATAGGGACAGCACTGGTAAATCTCTTCACCTTTCAAATTTTCAGGCATGATCAAATTTTCTGAACATGCCAGGTAGTAGCTAAAAAAATGAGTGAAAAGGAAGTCATGTTCCGAACTCCAATTTCAAAAGATCTAAAAGGAAGATGACTTCTTGATCGAGACCCTTTTTAAAACAATACAAGCATTTCTTGTTTTTGTTTTCCAGAAAAATATCAATAAATGGGGATGACTTTGGACTGTAGAACACCCCTACTTGACAAGTAGTAGAAGTTTAAGCAAAAGTGTGGAGAAATGTTCAGCAAATGCATCTACATTTGCAGCACATGACTGTGCAGGACCTGGGGGTTCAGAATTATGCCATGATAATGTCTAACAGATGTGTATATATAACAGTAACTTACATTTAAATACATACAAGTTACTCTTGGCTAAGACAAAAGAACAAACATTTGAAAACTTTGACTCATTGGGGAGATTTCTGGCTCCGGTTAGCGAATGTTTAGGTATATATCCCAGGCTATTGAGCTTATGAGTAATTGTTTGATATGCAGTATAAGTGGTATTGCAACGGATAAAATGGCCGGCAATTGGACTTACATAAGATGTAGTGTCTGACACACCCTGCACCTTTGTCCCGATGGCTTACAATAAATTATAAAAGGCCATGATTCACGGATTTGCTGCTGTTATCTGTAAGGCTGTCAGCTCCCCTGTTACTCACATTTGTTCGTAATAGTATCCTTCAAACACCTGAACGATGCTTTCTAAAACAACCTGTAGCCTATAATTCACAGCCGCTTTGCTGCCGATCAAAGTGATCGGCTACGATGTGTGGGATTCTCACATTTTTGCGCTGGGTTCTTCTGTACAAACGCATCATTATTATATTGCATTAGTCCTCTTCTGTCAAACGGAGTGGCAGTCCTTTTTTCAGCATCATCACCTCGTGTAACATTCACATGGACAGAATTAGATTCACAGTTCCTAAATGTTGGCGCGAGTGCGTCTGTGCCAAGATGTTTAGTCTCTTCCAAGTGCATTAAAGTAGCATTTCGCTGCTGGTTGTGGCCGGCTGTGTGTTCCAACCACAGATTACAGGGGCCTGTCGGCAGACGGGGCTCTAGACATGGGTCACAAGACAGACCAAAATGTGACAAGTTCATCTCAGAGAGCCGATAGCCTGGATCGTGTATCTGAAAGCACATGTTCCTATTTATTGCAGAATTTAGTGTTTATTTCTGTATGTGGGTGGCTTGGACGCGTTGTTCTATATGTGGCTGTGCCATGTGTGTGTTTGAGTCATGTAAAGGCAACAGTATGGATTTCCAAATATAACAGTTTCACAGCTACCGTGAAGCCAGAAGTGATGAATGACAGGGTTTGCCGTTTAAGGTAATTGCGTTTCGACTAACTTGAACTAACTCGTAGAACAGACCAGTTGTCAGTTTTAAGGCGTACCAAGGTTTTAAAAAGGGTTACTGCATTCACATCACAATATTGGCTGTTTTAAAGAAGAGGTGCCAGCATTAGCTTTAACGCTAGCTAGCTGCCTCTCTTCTAGCCGTTTCTTCACACTGCCAGTCAGCTGGCTGAGGGAAGGATCTATAGTTTTTCCCTCGCTTACAAGAAAGCCTAATTAATTGTTTAGAAATAGTCATAAGTAAACGGGTACAGCAGTTGTGTGGCAACTAAAGGGATGCCACGCATCACTCATAGAAAAGTAATACCGTTTTAGCAGTACAGTAGGCAGAGTGCTCTTTAGCAGCTGACTGCGGGCTAGCAGGTAGCTTTACTTACTAACATGCTAGTGTACAGAAGCGTTTATTAAGCTTGCGTTGCTCCAAAAAGAGCTGAATGGCAAAAGGGTACAATTTTCTTTGCAGGTATCAGAAGCAACGTAACAAAGACATTTTAGACATAGGGTTTTAATCCATATGTTGAACGCCAGTGAGTAGAATTGTTGCTTTTCTATTTTAGATAAAAGTAAAGTGGATCGTTTCCATACGAGTTCTCAGCTAATAAGAACATTATCCTTTCTTTCCTTTTGTCCCTGCTCTGTCTGCAATTGTACCTGAATTTCTGCTGTGCGGGTTTTCAATAATCTTGCTGCTTTTCTAGCAGTTAATTGAGGAGCAGTTTCTCGACAAGAGCACATCATTTTCGTTCTATAAAACTAGAAGTGATCTCATCAACGCCATATAGTTGGTATACAGTGACGTAGACTGTGTGGGAGTGCTTTAATTTTGGTCGGTGAGCTCTGGTTCAGTGGTAATTACTAGGGAAGACTGGGTTTTGGGTGTTTGGACCCATTTAGCTGCATTTGGGCCAACTAATCTTGGCAGCATGCGGGCCCTCAGATTTGGCATCCACATGTGGAAAAAGGAGCTCTAAGTTTGGGGTGTCATTTATACTATAGCTGGATTGAGATATTTATTTTAGTGGTTGTATTTTGGGTTTATGGTGATAATCTATTGTAAGTGCCTGGAAAAGGGCTATTTATTCCTTTGATAGAAACAGGACCCAATTCTCTCTTTTTAGGCTCTTGTTTTATTTTTTTTGTGTTTTTCCATAGATGCTTTATTAGCACCAAAGTAGCCTTATTCCAAAGCAACCCAAAAACATATAGGCAGGTATTTAACCACAGTAGCTTAGTCAAGCTAAAAGGTAGAGATAATGCAGTCAAAACATTTTAAAGGCGTAAAACTCTAGTGGCCTATTTTTATCACCAGTTTTGTGCCGTTTTCGTTGCACTGTGATGGCTAGCTTGCTCCGTACTGTAGGCTAGCTTGTTGGCTTCCAGTTAGTTTAGTTTGTTAATGGAAATGCAAGTGGGTCATTGGGGTTTCTATTTTAAAATTCTATTATTTCCTTTGTTGCTTTTCAAGTTTTCCAGTGGCACAGAGGAACCTGAATGGCTTTTTTAGCCTACGCCCATCGTGCTTTGACATGACAAGTGCAACTTTACCTGCCCACAGACTACCGCTAACGCTGCCCTCTGCCAGTAACAACATTAAGCTTTTCTAAGTTCCATAACATCTTTCTAAAATGCTCCCCCCCCTTGTTGGTTACTGCGTCTATGTCCAAAGATTACAACAAAAAAAACTTGTACTGGCTAAATGGAAAAAAAAATTGCCATTTTATGCATGCGTGTCTTTCACAAAAGCACATACGTGGGTGATTCTGTGGTTGCTTTTCTGTACGGGCTGTTTGTCTTCTATCACCCAGTCAGCCAGTCTGTCATTCAGTCACTTTTATGAATGTGTGTGGGCGGGAGCTGTGAACCAGTTCTGCCACCTGTGTGTGAGCGTGCATTAGTTCCTTTGGACTATCTGCTAGTTAACTATATAACACCTCTCTCATTCACTCCCACTCTGCCACTCATCGTCCATATCTCTTTAATACCCCCTACACACACACACACACACACACACACACACACACACACACACACACACGGGGACAGTATTGATTGAATATACAGATTCACATCCTGTTATTGTCAGCTTGTTCGCGAGGATCAGGACCGTGTATTGTGTCCCCACGAGGGTGGTGGCTGTCATGCTAAGGCCGGAGAATGGCTTGTGGATTTGCCGCTTCACATCCGGTCTCCTGTTTGTTTTTTTGTCAAGTATTGTTTTGCGCTGCTAAAGACTAAACTGTGGCTGCATCATCGCGTCGCCTTGTATGATGTGCGTCCGATTCAGGCTCCAGTCGGCTGTTGTCTTGTCTAAACAAACTGTATGTAGCTGGGGTGAGAATGTTTTACCTGTTTAATGCAACTAATTGCGAGGAAGTATATATCTGATTACATATTGGTTTTATCGCCTGTCGACTTTGAGTGTCTTAGTACAGAAACCCTCGTTAAAGCTTTGAAAACACAAGTAAGGCTAGTTTGATAATCAGCTTGGTAAACGTAGCTCTCTTTTTCAAAAAGTGCACCTGGGCTGCAAATGTTACATTCAAAAGCAAAGTTAGAATGCTTGTATGAGATTGTCACGGTATGATAACCTTGAGTTAAAGTACAACAGTTTGATGGTATCAGGGTATTTATACTACAAATGTAAACAAAAATCTGAACTATTATGTAATCCATTTAAACAGGCAAGAAATATTTAATGCTGTTTAAAAAGACATTTACTCTTACAGTTATAGTAATTGTACGTATAACTTTTATTTACTTGCCATAATATAGAACTGTTGTAACTGCCTCTTTTGGATTTGTAGTTTTATTTTAAACATTATTAATGTAGCACCTAATCATGTTGCACATTTCTACTTTTTATTTGGTTCTTTTTTTTTAATTATTATTAATGTTTTAAATTTTTACACAAACACCCAATAGCTCAAACCAAACTTGAGGACATTACAGGAACAAACAGCAGACCAGCATTGGGTACAATTATCCAGTGAGTGAAACAAAAAACCTTGAAATAACCGAGAAGCCAACAGAGGCCCCAACTGCTGTAAAACAGAGATAACAATTTAGATCTGATTCTTCTAATTCCTTGTCAGATTTTATTTTTATTTTGTGTTCACTCTACAGCTCTCAAGAATCCTAGCATCCCGTTGTCTAAAGAGCTGACTGAGAGCACATGAGCACATTTAAATATTTTGTTTTTAAAGGTTTGAGAATTATTTAAGTATTCAATTCTTTTGAGTTTAGACAGAGAAGCCTAATTTGTTTAACAGGAATGTTGGAGGACTTTTGCAGTGGAAAAACAAAAAACAGATCTGGAGTGTTATAACTACTCTCACATCGTTTTACAGCAGTTAGTCAGGTTTATGAAACAGAAAAGGAAATGCCTACTATCCCGTAATAATGTGATGCAGATCAGCAGCATATATCGGAACAGATTATTTTAATCTGCTCTGTAGATAAAACTTAATTAAAAGTGCAACTGGCTCGAGGCTAAGCTTTACTGAATATCATATTCTTTATACCTCGTACTTTTATTTTAACAAACAGTGCAATGCCTCTCAAATTTGATGACCGGGATGTGCATATTCCTGCATTTGTGACTACTTTGGACAAAAGATTTGACAAAAGATAAACCTTATTCCAAAGGATATATGAAATGCACCGCTCCCACAACAGGAAGTGGTTTTTTTTTAGATATATAAACTGCAAAGCAGTTTAGTGGCATAAGAATAACCTACAGCTAAATGCAAAATTATTGCATTCTCTCAGGTAAATACCACCAAGTTATGGTTGTAGATAGCAGCTCTTTCGTTGAGGCTTTCTTGAATAGAACTATTGAAATCACTAATTTTTAGGCGCACACAGCAGGATCATACTTTTGTGCACTCTGGGGAAAAGAATGTTGCGGGATATTATATTGCAAAAAGAAAAGTCATCATTGCGGTTTGTAATTTTATTTGCTAAGTTCACTCTTTTGATTACTTTGCTTGTCTCAGTTCTTTGCCTACGCAATGTCTACATATTACACCTTATGAGTTGAGATCTCAAACCGTCTTGAAAGGTTTTAAATCATGTTGCAGCATCCACTTGAGCGCAAAAACAAGAAGTGTCCATTAACGACATGGAATAAGTATCAAACTACCCGTTGGAAACAATGATGGTCATGTTGCGTTGGTGTCATTTTGAAATGCTCTAATTTAAAACGTAATCTCTGACCATCAGGTGGAGAACACTGAGCCCTGTTCCATTAGTTTCACCGTGTGTGTGTGTGTGTGTGTGTGTGTGTGTGTGTGTGTGTGTGTGTGTGTGTGTGTGTGTGTGTGTTTGTGCTTTTTATGCTGACTGATCCTGGTGCAACACCTCCCACTTCAGCACAGTGAGGACCGAGCAAAGTCGTGACTTGCGACGCCCTCAAACAGTCTGCCGGGGTGTGAATCAAACTTCTGTAGCAATAAGTCCACTTTGACTTTGCAGCAATGTCTGCTCTGACAAATGGAAGCAAGATTGAAATGTTACGTTTTGTCCAAAGGACGTGTCTTTTGTTTTGGAAATGCGTTGGGATAAAAAAAAAAAAGTTAAAACGTTCCTTTAACTTCAAGTGAAGTTTATAGGAACATTTTCTGTATAGATTACAAGGTTCCCGCATCGTTCCATTTCCTTTTTTGGGTTTAACTATAGCAGGAAGTGGGTACTCTCTGCATTTGACTTATCTTACCACATACAAGCAAACTAGAATGTACTGTAACAAATCAAGCATCTGATAACGGAGTACGAGTCTGTTTTAAAAAAAGTCACATGATGACTCAGTTGATATCAATGTTTTTTTCTGTTCTTAAAGCATTTTTGAACTCGTATAATTAGCATTTTAAAATTAAGAACAGCAGCAATTTAAATTCATTTCATTCATCCTCGCCCCCTGTTGTGTGTTTGCGCGCATTGAGATCCCCATTCCAATAATCTTTTACCTTCTTTCATCTTTCTGTCCAGTGACAGCTACATCGTGCGTGTTAAAGCGGTGGTGATGACGCGGGACGACTCAAGCGGCGGCTGGCTGGCTCAGGATGGGGGAGCCCTCACCCGGGTGGGTGTTTGTCGCCTCCTTCCCACCGAGCTGACCCATCTTCCGGGCTCCAGCAGTTCCCAGTTTGTCATCCGGGGAGAACGGCTGCGTGACAAACAGGTAAAACCCCGTAAACCCTAGGTTAGCTGAATCAAACGTTATGAGTGTTTGTGTTTTGGCTACGGAAGTGATGCTGAGTCGTGATGACGGCTCCACAGGTGATCCTGGACTGTCCGGTGAGGAAGGATATAGTGTACACCATCGCGATGCCGACATTTCACCATTGGAAGGTAGAGGACAGGAGGTGCGGCCTGTCCTTTCAGTGTCCGGCTGATGCAAGAGCTTTCGACAGGGGGCTGCGGAAAGCAATCGACGACTTGGCTGAAGGTATGCTGTGCAGCAATGTAGACTTCTCCGTTCATCACGGTTTCCAGTGGAAGAACAGTTGCAGAAACTAGGGATGCGGCAAGAATTTGTCTCATAAGTGGAATCAGACAGTATGCTACATCATTGACCCTGGCCGGTTTCTGGCTTCCTGGAGACTCAAACTCTGGTCTTTCTCCAATCATTTTATGTCTCACACCAAAGCTCTACCAGGTCTCTGTAAAAATGGCCCTCTTCAGTTTGGATATTGTTATTGAGGGGAAAAATACTCTACAGGCTGAAACACACGATCTGACGAGAAATCACGTTGTAGCAGTTAGATTGGTTGAAGTTAATGGGGCCGGGCAGACCGGCATGCTGTTTTCTGCAGCTCTACTGCGTAGCTCTGACCAAGGTACGCCCCTGCTCCATGAGTCAGACACGGGAAATGATCGTGGACCGCTGGGGTGTTGTTTCCAAACCAATAGAACCCGTTCATTGGACTGTCCGTCAAGCTACTAACAGCTAGCGCTAGCTTATGTTGTCTGGGAGGTTTCCTATGAAACTGTCGTTGATACAGGAGCTTTACTGACCCTTTTATGTTGCTTTCAAACATCCGGGCATCGTCTATTTTGACAACCCCCCTAATGTGGGCTCGGGTGAAGGTGTAACTGTAACAACTTATAAAGACATTGTACTGACATCCTTAGACGTTCTGTCATTCTTGAGGTGTGAGGACAGAAGAGGCGGCTGCAGTCGGGATTAACAGCCGGCGTTCTAGCTATAAACCTGTAGTTATTTACACTGTAAAGTCAGGGGAAAGTTTTAACGCTCAGATATTTGAGGAAAGACGCCTGAGAGATGTGTCCGAAGGGGCGTAACACAGGAGCAGCGCCCCGTTTCGTAAAAACTCTCGGAAAGATCCTCACGGCGTTGTGGTTGCTTTGATTTGTCCCTCCCAACATAGCATCCTAAGATATTTCATTGAATAAAGGATTTATTCCCTCTCATTCCCCCCCACAGACGACCGTAAACGGATGTTATAGTTGAGTTAGATAATTAGCCGTAGGCTGTTTTTTAAACTGATAAGACTGGATTTTTAAAGCCGTGGAAAAAAAGCTACCAATAATAAATGCTTATCGGCTCTTTCTCCACAAAGCCCCGTTCAAAGGTTCCCGGTCAGGAAACAAGCAGACCATTTCACTTTTTTAAAAATGAGGTCAGTGGAAGCACATGCGGTTTAAGGAGAAATATAAAAAGGAATATGGATTTTCTACAGACATGTCATACATTCAGACCGCTGCTTAAAGGGAGAGCATCACTTTAGCAGATAACGGGAAGGTTGATCCAAGAACTGCGACGCTGCTCTGTTCTATCCTTTTTTAGCTCTTTGTCCAGTGTCGGGGAACATGCTTGATTTGGTAATGTTGTCAGCCTTTTGGAAATTTCTGTTACCGTAAGAGCCTTCATTTTGTTGAGAAATACACACACGGCTGGTTATTAATGCTAATAGTTAAAATAAGATGCTAAAATGTCAGCTCTGTGATCATTCTGCCTTCTTAATCATTAGTCACTATTTTTAAATAATTGTTTATCATTTTACAGCTGTTCTCCCACACAGTATGATATGACCTGTCCCCCTGATATAAATAATCTTATGTTTTAGTTGTTGAAGAGAATTCTGAATCTGCTAAAATCAGTATCTGCCGATTTAGAGCTTTGCAAAATCCAGAAATTGCTCACAAAGCTGTGATCACTGCATCTCTGACAAAACCAGTGTGTGTTTCTTCCACAGCGATGAGTTTTAGAAAAAGAGAGTGAGAGAGGAGGAAAAACGCTTTGCTAATTCACGACTAGGGCTGGTTAGTAGGCGGTGCCCAGAACACGACAGGTAAAACCAGTCGGTCCTGGCGCGGACATGAATGAGTTTAGCGCGTGTTGAGAAACGGGTATCCGAAAATAGTGTGTCTGAAATTTGAACAAGTGACAGGATGAGGAAGTTTACATCCAGAGGTAGTAAAACCTGAAAGTTTATTAATGCCGCAAGTGCAGCCATAAAAGCGGTGACACCCAGAAACAGAGCTGAACTATAGAGTCGCTTTTCCAGATCTGTTTAACGTGATGCTTTCCTCTCCGCAGGTTCCACAACCTCCTCTACAGCACTCCAGAATGAGGGAGAACTGGGGGATGACGACGTGTTCACTGTAAGCCTTTCTCAACACAGTCCTATCTGCATGTTAGACCTATAAAGTCCTACATTTATTTCTAGTTTAAACCTGTGAAAAGGGTAATGTCCCTCATGCATGTTGGCTCCATCATGCTGCTGATCTTAAGCAAGACATTTGTGGTTGCCTCAAAAGTCAATGCATCTCTGGGCTGAGCGGCCTTTTGGAGGAAGTCGCACAGCCAAGCTTAAGCATGTGTCACTCCTTTCATTGTGCAACGAAGGCGCACAGCGTGGCACGGTCTCTGTTTCAGCCTTGCCCTAAAAAAAAAAACGCAAACAAATAGGTCTGCAGGTGCTGTAATGATCACGAGGACAGGTCTGACTGCCGGACACTGCCTTCAGGGTTGGAAACAGTTTCACTTTGCAGAGGTTTATAATACAGGGAAGTAGATTTGATCTCAAGAAGTGCATCTTTTATCACAGTCGCCACAAGCTAAACAGAAGAAGTAGGCTCTTAGTGGTGGTGCCGTTAGGCCAGGTAGCCCTGGTGCTGATTTTCTTTGTTGATGCTGCAACAAAGGATAAAGAAGTTGCTCGCCTCGACGTCGTTCCTCTGTCACAGGAAGTCTGAGGATGTTCCCAGCTACTGCAGGAAGTTTTGGCTTACGCTCAAACCAGGGTGCCACAGTCCGATAAGAACATGCATCCAGTTTTCTGCACAGCACGCCCCCTCCAGCGAGGCAGAGAAGTTTGATTTCATTAGGGCCGCCTTTGGTTCTTGTAGCTGCAGATGGACCGTAGACAACCTTTTCTGGTCCCTTTCCCTAATGTTACCCCAAACTACCTTCCCAATCTCTTAGGCCGATATAAAGTCACGAGTGGGATGGTTACTAAACTTTGAAACAAAGACGGACACCCCCTTTACACGGATGAAAGCTATTTCCTGCCCATTTTGGATGCAGAACATAAGCGTGTCAACATTTGAGCCAGATAAAGGTAATCCTCCAGCATGCGTCCACTGAGGATGCCAAAAAGAATACAACCCCATATTTTACCAGGGAAATGTGGTGCTGGTTCCACTGCTTTTATAATCTCTTTTTTTTTTTACAATCAATACTGAAACTAAGCTTATAACATCTAAGGCATGACCTGGTTACTAGTATCAATGTATAACAAGGTTTTAATAAGTGGTGGTTCCAAAGCGTTAAAAGGACTTTCTTCATACTTCTTCTCCTATCCTTTGAAGTCATTTTAATGAGATGATGGAGAAAGAACTGGGTTTGTATGTTTTTATTTCGTTGTTCTTCCAGGTGCATGAAGCATTGAGTTTATATAGTGCTGCCCCTCCCCCAACCATTGCTTCGCGCTGCTGGTCAGCTGGCCAAAATGAAACTCTTCTTTTCCCTGGCTTACAAGTAAGACGAATTCGGCTGCTCGGAAATACCCTGCATTGTCAAAAGTATCCGCTCACCCATCCAAGTAATCGGAATCCCTTCCATGGGCCTAAAAGGTGTCTAAAATCCAGAACCTGTGTGTGCGGACTGCTCAGATCCTGTTTGCGTAAATACCAAGATAGCACGGTACTTTCAGTCGAGGTTATTTTACTCTCATACCGGGCTGTGCCTAAAATATCACAATGCACCAAACCACACATTATAGTGTCCGCTAACTTTGACAATTCAATGTCAAATCCAAATCCATTCTGAGAATTACTCCAAGAGGTCTTGATACGTGTCAGGGCCTCTCTACCTTGAGTTAGCATAAAGACCCCCCCCCCCCCCCCCTTACCTTCTCCTTTAGTGCTGTAATCTGACACCAGAGCCAGCAGGCGGGGTCATAAGGTCACTTCCTGTATCCCACCAGCTCCCCCCCCACCCCACATGCACACACACCATGGTTGCTCCCTCCCATTTGGAAGGGAGAGCAGCCACCGAGCTAGCAGCGAGCAGCTGTTTCCCAGCTTAGTGCAGGGCTGGTGATTTACGAGAGGAAGTTCCTCGTGGTTCATCTTTGACTTGAGCTGTCTGTTAGGGCCATGACTAATGGGGGCTCTGCTGGGAGTGTATAGCCACCACTGAGACTCACACAAACACATGATCAGGAGTGCAGAGTTGAGTGGAAGCGGGTTTTTTTTGGGGTTGGGGACGGGGGGGGGGGTGCTGCTGCTTTCAGTGGAACAAATCCGTAGCAGTCTCTCTTGTTGGCAGAGAAGCTGCATATTTTTTTTTTTTAAGTAAGACTTGTCAATTCGAGATCAATCCTCTTTAATATTGCATCTTGTGGCAGATAAGGAAAAAAGTATTTAAGAAGCGCTTAATATTTCCATTTCAGTAGTATTTTACATAGTTTTGCAAAGTTAGGCTTAGGGATCCAGCTAAAGACGCATTTAAAGTCATCTTGCATGCCTTATTTTAAAGGCGTGTACTTAAACACAGCACAAGATTACACCTAATAGTTCCCCTAACTGTGTTCACAATCCAGAACACACAAAGAATGTATATGCAGTTTCCATCTTTCTACTGAGCATAAAAGCTGCCGTTGATGGCGACTGCCAAACCCAAACTTGCCTTTGATCACGTTCACAGGAGTCCCTGCTTTTGGCTGTGATTTGTCTAAACCCCAGGCTAATAGTGGGTCTATGTAGTTTCCCTGTAGTTGTGATTGAAGCTCATGCCACAACTCCCATGATCTTGAAGAAACTGGGTAAACCTGGTCTTTCCTGCAACCAGATGAAGACGTAGATCTAGGAAAGGGGGGGAGGGGATCTGATAGTTGGGTTTACAAATTCAGGATATTTGTAGGGATCCTTGTATTTGCAGCCAGCCGCCTGTCGTGCCATACCCCTACATAAAAGTTACGTGCAGCCGACTAGTTTCAACGTCTCAAATAGCGTGGTTCGGCTCATCATCTGAAAAAGTGTGGTGCACCTTCAAACCTATCGAGACATGGCTGTCCAGCTAAAGTGACCGTCTAGTCAAGGAGAGTGTTTATCAGAGACAAAGAGAACAGAGCCACCAGAAGTCCTGTTGCAGTTTGCCTTTAAGGGATACGTCAAACCTGTGGAAGAAGACGCTCCGGTCACATTAGACCAATATTCACCTTTTGGGTCTCCAGGCGCTGCTTGGAGTGGGAACCCCTCTCTGAACACCCTAAACCTAGATCCAGGGCTATGGTTAAGATCAAAACATGCATTTGGTAGAGCGACCCAGTCAAAGTGCTGGGTTTTATTGGGTCTATTTTTATCTTTGCTTAATGACTCAGTTGCTGTTTTACAAAGACGATTTGTAAGAGCTTGTAGAGACGTGCATCTGTAGCTGCTTGGAAAGCTGGTTGTGCAACGCCTTGCCTTTTGTGGAACCTGAATACATGCACACTTTCCGGGTTTTTATTTGTCAGCAACTACCGTTTCCTAACCATATCACAATTCTGCGCTACTTTGTGTTGGTCTATCAAATAAACTCGCAACAGAATCCTTTGAGGTTTGTGGCTGTAACATAAACAAATGTGAAAAGGTTTGACACCTTTGTGGTGGACCCTATTTTGTGTATGCCGTCAACTCCTACTATACATTTTCACAGCGAGTGCAGAATTGTAAAATGTCCACCAATGACAGCAATGCAAATGTACTTATTGTTTGGACAAGGCTTGTGTTCACCTCAGCTTCTGGCTCCTAAAGTAAACGGCGACTGTGATGGAGCTTGAAAGGTCCAAAGTCGTGGACAAGGGGGGGAATGCTTCATCAGATTTACTGCCATTTAGGGGATGGAAGGAGGATAGCTCGAAGGGGGGGAGAGAGCAATGATGGACATGCTTCTCTAAATTATTCCTCATTCAACAAACCTAAACTTAACTCAACCCACCCCCTTCTGATCGCCTCCTGTCTCCGTCTCTATTTTGGCTCATTCACAACAGGGGGAGTGAAAACTATTGAAGCAATTCTGGGCTCGACCCAGACGTGCTAGATTGGCCTGTTGAAGGATGAATCCTCCCAAGCTTTTAGCTGCGAGGCGTTTTGTGTCAGTAAATAACTTGAAATGTCCTCTGTCCAGCCTTGGACTGGAATATGCAGCAAGAGGATGTCCAGTAACCAGCTCTCTCCCCCTTTCTCTGTCCTCTTGTGGAGTTTGGGCTTGCAGCAGAACGTCTGGTCTGTGTTTTGAATTAGTTGCAGCCACGGAGGCCAGAGTCGGACTGGTTTTGTACCTTATCGACTCCTCCTTCCACCCAGTAATGGCTTCTCCAGGGGGGCGGGGCCGAGAGCAGAGGCAGTATGTTATGTTATTTTTGGCGAGCTGCTCTCAGGGCTTTGTAAGAAAGCTGGGAGAAATTCTCGGCATGGCAGTATCCATGTGGTGGAGCAGGATATAATGGGGATGGCTTCAGCAGACAGACGAGGCCAACAGACGAGACACACACACACACCCACCCCAGATCTGGGTCATATAGCATAAATAACATCCCAGATTTGTTCTGAACACGATGAAGTGGTAGGGACGCAAGGGAAGTGTTTGGAAAAGTTTGCAGAGAACGTGTCCTAGGAGTGTATGTTACCTACAGTCGATGCAGACTGAAAATTATTCTTATTGTTTCAATAGTTTTTGTTGCAAAACATGTTGAACAGGAGTTTGCCAGTTTAACATTTTAGAAAAAGTCACCAGCATGCAAACAATGATCACAAACCAAAATAGGAAGATTTGTCCTGGCTGTCCCATTTTGGATACCCAATCAATATCCACCTTCCACCAGCTAGACCAAAGGTTATTACCACTGGTGGCTTAATCAATAGCTGGGGGTCCTCGGATGGTTTCAACATTACCTAGATCTGTTGAACAGAACTGGCATTAGACTGATGTATGTCTACTGCAAGTGAATGGAGCAAGTCTGACCTGCAAGAACAGGCCATTGATGCGGATGGACACTTTTCTTTGTTTCGAGGATAGATTTTCACAGAGGAATAAAATCTCATTAAAATAACCTTAGATGCAAGAAGTATTTCTCTAACCTCATTTCGGTTTTCATTTTAAATTTGTAAATGGGACCCCAAACACCTCCCACCCCCGTCTCCATTGATTAGACACAGACCCATGTCCCGTTCCTCTTGCTGAGCAAAAAAAATAGTCTAACAAAACCGGGGAAATTATATGCCTGTTATTAATTATTGCAATCGTACAAGATGGTTTGGATCTGCAATAATTTACAGAGTCCCTGTCTACAAGAATTACACTTTGTTTGCTTTGTTACGGTTTTGCATGTTATACTTTTTGGTAAAATAAAAATTTCCCCAAAACCATTTTGGCCCCCACTGCGGAAAGTTTTTTTGTTTAGAGAGCAGCTTAAGGTGAGATAATTTAAAATTTGAATAACGTAAGTTCCAGGATTTTTGCACACGTCTGCCCCCTCTGGCGACAACTTAAAATGACACCAATGATGTGCATGGGAGAAAAGGAAAAGCATCTGCCGCTCCGACTGCACAGGTCCTTAGTTTAGAGGAGTGGTGTCTTCTGCGGTAAAAAAGCTGTAAATAGTGAATTTAACCCATCATCTCTC
This sequence comes from Fundulus heteroclitus, assembly GCF_011125445.2. Classification (NCBI taxonomy): domain Eukaryota; kingdom Metazoa; phylum Chordata; class Actinopteri; order Cyprinodontiformes; family Fundulidae; genus Fundulus; species Fundulus heteroclitus. The sequence continues at coordinate 36,061,030 of NC_046382.1, forward strand.
ACTAATGCATCGATTACAGCGGAAACTCAACAAGTAGCTAGGGGAACGAAAACGTGCAGTGCACAACATCCACAAACCCAATTCACTCTCATAAACTGACCGATGGAGGCTATAGACACAACTGCCGTAAATAGACGAAAACTCGTCGGGCAAACATAAGGGCCTGTATGGGATAGAAATAATAATTAACTTCAAAATTTGTGCCATGCACCTTTCAAGTTTTTTTTTTTTTTTTTTGAGAAAATATTTTGAAATAAAATTATTCTTAAAGAAGAAATTCTTTAATTTTAATCCATTTGCGTACTTGTCCTTGAACGCGCTCGTTGTTTTTCCCTTTCTTAACTGCCTGTGACTTATTGGTGTCATTGTCCGGTTACACCGTTTCACCCCGTCTACTGGACTGAACTCATCTTGACTAGCTCCTACCCATGTGCTCAAATAAGCACGATGATGAGACAGGAGGAACAGTAACCTGCCTCTAAGACGGTGCCCTCCGAGGACGACTCCCCCCCTTTCCCCCATTTGCTCTGTCTGAAAATGTGTCTGTCTGAGCACGACATGGCCACAGCCCGGCTGCCTCGTGTCTGGCCAAGGTTTGGGTTGGATTTGAGCCCTGACAGCCTTTAGCGGAAAGGGAACAGGATACTATTTGTGCACACACACTTATAGGCATACGCAGAGCGGTGCGGAGTGCCGGAGAGGTGGAATGTGGAGAGAGTGCTATTGGGGGGGGGGGGAGCGGAGGACAGGTTGTTGTGAGGGTAGAAGAGTTAAGATCGGGGGGAGTGCATTGGAGAGGCCAAAAAAGGTGACTCTGGTTACCGTGTGCAATTGTCTGGAGTCCTGATCATGTTGCACCACATACTTTATCTGAAGCATGTTAGACGCTGTTTCTTCTTCACTAAAGGGTTTAGGTAAACTTCCTGCAGTGACATTACAAGACCTATTCTGATCTCAGCTGTCGCAGCGAACTTGAGTTATGACAAGTTTGCTAGCCACGACAACCGTTTTAGTTCAGTTCGTTGACTCAGCATGCGGCAATGCAAACTTGGATGGAGTGGCTTTAAAAAAAAAAAAAAAAAAAAAAAAGTCCACATGCTTCCTGTTTTTTTCCAATCAGTGCTGCTGCAAGGCTTCCTGTTTTTGTTTGTCCAATCACGGTGTCCTCCCAACACTGGCTGTTTGTCTGCCGCGGCCAATGAAAGAGTGGCTTTTGAGCGCACATCCTGTGTTTGTTTGTCCACACCAGAACGCCACGGACAGCTCGTCCAACTCCTCTCAAAAATTGGACGGCTCCCTGCCGCCGCTCGAGTCCTCGCCCCTTCCTCAGAGACACAAGTGCACGCCTGGACATCGCCATGACCTGCATGACTCCTACCGCCTCACAGACCACTACTACTTGGACCAGGTAAATGGGTGTTCAGTGTTCCTAGGTGAAGTGGTATGCCTTTTATTTGACTTGGCAATTTTATCGACCGTAGTGATTGCATTTCTATCACTGTATTGACCATGTGATGCACATCGACATGTTGTGACACGCTGTCTGCTGGGACTTTAACTGGAACTGTTTGCTTTGGTCAGAGAAACTTTGTATTGCGTGGGACTCCTGGGTCTGTGCAGGATCTCTCTCCAGATTATTTACTGCGCTTCAAAGTCAACGCCGTGTGAACAGCGTGTGTTAACTGTGCACTCGCTCACACGGCAGGACTGACTTGCTTTGTTGTTGCTTGGCAATGTGAAGAGTGCCATAAGCTTCCATGTTGCATTTGACTTGCCTACAAGTGCTTGCCATGAGCAGGGAGTGACTGTCGCAGTGCATTATGGAAGATGTAGTGTTATTGGTGTGGGCCCCATAAGGGCAGACTGTTAGTAATGCTTTAGAGATGTTAAAAGGTTAGGTGTTTCTTAAACTTTTAAGTGTAATATTATACCACAGCAATTAGAAATGAAGGTATGTTTAAGCTCTGCATGCTTGTAAATGTGGTTTGCACTGTTTGTTGTCGCTTACCATCCAATTAAAGGTTGGTTTTGTGTCCTCCCTTCAGCCGTTGCCTCGGATTCCTCGACACGTCACCTTTGAGGATGAGGAAATTGTCCGGATCAACCCCCGGGAACGCAGCTGGGAGCGAAGCACAGAACGTTACCTTGGACGGCAGGCGGACCGCTCCTGGCCCACGGGCTACGAGGACTACCGTCAAGCGACGGTGCGGGACAGATTCATCCACTCGGATGACTCGGAGTCCTATGTACACTTTGACAAGACGGAGGCGCAGAAGCACGACTATACCTACCCGCTGGCACCCGCTCTGTCGCCCTCAGACTCTGACCCGGCCCTGGGATCCTTGACCCCTAAGGGTCAGGCCGGCTCGTACCACCCGCCTTTCTCCTCGGTCGTCTCCAACCAGCCTCGCTCGTTTTTCACCGGCTCCTCCCCGTCCTCCAAAGACAGGAAGGGGCGGAAGGACAACGGGTTAGAGCGTGCTCAGTGCGAGCACTGCGGCGAGGCCTTTTACCTTTCTGACAACCGGAGAGGACGGTGCCAGGATGCTCCGGACCCCTTGCGAGCGTGCATCCGACGGGTCAGCTGCATGTGGCTGGCAGACACCATGCTCTATCACTGCATGTCCGACCCAGAGGGCGAGTACTCGGACCCGTGCTCCTGCGACGGGGGCGAGGGCAGCGGCGGGGGCCGCGTGGGCACGCGCTGGTTGGCGTTGCTCGGCCTGTCGGCGGTGGCGCCCTGCCTCTGCCTCTACCCGCCCCTCCACGCCTGCCACCGAGCGGGGCTCGCCTGCGGCTGCTGCGGAGGCCGACACAAGGCCCAGAGCTGAGATGCCGTACTTGGAATCATCTCAGAGGAGACTACAGAAACAAAACAAAAAAAACACCTTAACCCAATGCAAGCACAGGGAAAAGGAGGGATGGGGAAAACGCTCAAAGAGGAGGGACAAGTAGTCACAGCTGCTCGCTCTCTCTTGCCTTGGTTTTTCTGGGTTTCTCTACAAATTCCAGACACTGAAATAAGCCAAATAAGAAAAAAAAAAAAAACAGTTGGTGCATTTTGTGAACAGCCTGGGAAGATAAGCTCCCCCTTATGGCAGACAGTTCTCTCAGCTCTCCATGTGGCCATTTCATGCTCTGTTTCTGAAGAGGGAGCAGTCTTTTTCAGGGGGCCTTTTTTTATAGCCAACCTATACGTCATGTATCACATATGCAGGTACTTTATATTGTTGTATTTGTACAGTAACTCGGCCTCAAAGAACTTGAACTCTTTGTTGTATTTTTTTTTCTCCTTCCTTTCCTTTAATGTCTCTGTGGCCATATTGTTGATTTTCTATTTAAACACCAGGCCCTCTCAGTTCAACAGAAATCAGACACTACACCTCTTTGGGAGTGTGTGTGCGTGTGCGTGTGTGTTTCTGTGTGTGTGTGTGTTTGTTGAGGCCTTTTGTTGTCTGTACTGCAGCTTGTAGTAAAGCTAATGTATATATTCTACATAGTTCTCACCAGACATCTTTGCTCACTCAAACAAATGTGGTACTCATCTTAAAGGGATAGCTTGGAGATTTAAAGCGAGATCCCGTGTAGTTCTCAGTAAGGGCTCCGTCGCTTGTCAGCAGACGGATGTCGTATCGCAGCCAGTTTGTAGAAACGTCAATAAATCCTCCGGATGGACTCCCCAGGTTTCAGCTGATTGTGGCACTTTAACCCAAACATGCTTGTTTTGTAGGGAAAACCGCGCTACAGGGGTCGATATCGACCGTCTGCTGCAGTGGGCCGTTGCGCGGCTCGCCGCCGTCTTCCTCGGCCGAGCAACGTCAACGTTGCTAGTGAGTTATGGTAGCTGAAGCTGATTGTCAGGACGATTTCCAAACGACTGGAAAAGGCCAGGAATGCAGCATCCCTCAATGCTGTTGCACAAAATCCGAACGTTTCCTCCCCTGTCAGGGCAGGCTGACATGACGCAGCTGTAGCGTTATGGAGCCTTGGACATCAGACTTCTCGTATACGTACGCATACACAGATGGACACAAATGCACGCGTCGCTCTGACCACGAAGGCCTTCATACTGACAGTAGAGTAAGCTGAAGTACATATTTCATCCTGCAGACGATGTCCATGTGCAGCGTTTACGACCCTGAAGCTGACAGGAAACTATTTAGATGCATTTCAATGCAAGTCAAATAATGCTCGTTAAAGTAATGTTCTTTTTTTTTGGTAGTTTAAAACTTGCTAAGCTTTTGAAATGAATGTGTTTGATTATAACCGTACTCTCCGAGACCTTAGACTAGACCTGTGCTCCCAACTGGTGACGTATCTCTGTTACGAAAACTCTTTGCCCCATAACGGAAACGTTAGGGTTAGAAATCACGGTAGAGCCGTGCTTTTTCTTTAACACCCATCTAATGCGAATTGGCACACTGTCCAAACTTCACCTCCGTGAGATTATGAGCTCTCCTTGTCGATTCACGCTAAGAGACGGAACCAGAACCAAGACTGGAGCCCGGTCGGAGTCACAGTCAAGCCTGGTTCCCACCTGTTAAGATTGGGATAACTAACTGGTTTTGGTCTGAGAGACGTCTAATTTGGTCTATTTGGTTTCAGTCCACTTAACTTCATGAAGTAGCACGCGTGTTCGGCTGTGGAAAACGGCAGCGACGGTGTCTGGTTCATGCTTAAGAGTTTAATACGGCATCAGTTAGCATCGGCTAAAGCTAAATCAGCTGGCCATTAGAGGTCCAGCGCTCTGAGGATTTTCTTTCCGTTTTCCACAAACTCGCTGCGACGTGAGATCTTTCTGTCACAGGTATAGGAACTGTTAGTGATAATAACTTTACCGAATCTCACTTCAGCAAATCCGATCTATCCCTTTACTACTCTTATGATATTCCAAAGATTAGTGATTTTTATTTTGTTTTTTTTATCCTATTTATTTTCTCCTCAGCCACCCTTAAGAGTGTGATTTGACTTTGCCTGAAGTAATGCTATGGTAATCTAGCATCCCTGCACCCCTCCCTCTCATTACCTTCAAACAGTGCCTAGAAAGTCTCATAACTGGATCACCCAGAGTCTTACGATTCCAGTCCGATTTGGGGTCATTTCACTCAGCAAAGCAAGAACCTCCATCCAGAAGTCAGAAGGGTTTTCTTGTCCAAGGCGGAAATAATCAGTCACCCACCGTTTAAGAATTAGTGCCCGTTTGCCTTAAGATGTGGAGTCTCGGGTCTAAACTTCACGTCTCTCCTTAAAGATGTCTGCAACAATCCAACCACTCAACTCAACACGATTTGAATTATTTTTGTATCAAGAAGGAAATTTAAAAAGACAAAAAGGTTCTCACTGCGTATGGACTGTAGTTCGCCTGCGATGTACAATCACCAGCCGCTTGTTTTTTTTTCTTCTTCTTTCTTTTAAGCATCAAAACCCCCTCTCTTTCTCGCTGGTCACACACAGAGCATTACGGGCCTGACTAAAAGAGGTCTAGATCAATGGTTCCCAAACATTTTTGCCTCTATCTTACCAAAACTGCAGCGGAGGAGACTCGTGACTGGACATGGGCCGGTATGAGACTTCCTGCAAGGAGAACACTGAGAAGTATCGCTATATTATCACTAAAATTAAGCCAAAAATATAAACGTGCTCCAGTATGACCAATAGTCATACTGGAGCTTAAATCAAATAGCTTGTTGATTTTATGTTTGTTTTTTTAATACAAAGACTTGAGCATAGAAATTTAAAACAAATACCCTCTAAATTTAGTAGTAGTTTCAAAGCAAACATGCTTAAGGTCGTGCTCTTCCTTGAGTTACGCCAGTAGAGTGAGCTGGTATTAGCTGGTTAACTGGGCAGCTAGTTTCTCCACCATGGATGCCTGTGTTCTCTGTGACTGGAGATATTACCTGACTGCGTGTGGTCGCTTGCTTTCAGCCAGCTGACTTGCAGCGCTTACAGTCTCATACAATTGTATTCACTCTGGCTTTTTCTCTGGCATCTCAGTAAAAGGACTTTGACCTGTGTAAAAAAAAAAAAAACAAGTACTGCAAATACTTTTTAAACTGTAACGTTTTAAATGCCTCCCAGTGACCCACGGGCGCGGCTGAATAGACCAACGGGTCCAGTCATTTGGTAAAATGACAGCAGGAACAGAATGCCCCCAATATATTTATTTTATCTCTTTCTGTATTATTTTATTCTAAGACTTGCACCATAAACACGCTTTGCAAATCTTTTTCCAGATTTTATTTGACTAGTAGAGCAGATCACACGAACCTACATTCGCTGATTCTCAACCTCAACTTTTCTTGTGAGTCGCTGGTCTAGTTCGAAACCCTCTAAGACACAAAATGTCTGTCGGTGCCGTTCTAAGACAGTGATCATAAAGAATTTGGGTCATGTTTTATGCCGGTTGTGCATTCGAAATGTCCCATTTATGATGCCCACAGGCTTTTCCGTGGTCGGGCTTGTCAGATGCCGTAGAGAGGTGGCTGTTTCGGAAACATGAGCAACGTCTTCTCTGACTATTTATAAGCAACAGATTCCATGCATCGGTGGCGTAAAGGCTCATTAAAATCAGCCTATTTTTGCTAAATCTACACACAAAAAAAGCAAAGTGTGAATGTTTTATAGAATTCTACCATTTGTTACAAAGGCAAGATAACTACCAGGGGCCTCAAAAAGATATGTAAACTACATCGGTGTCGATCTTTGTCGTTTTTATTTAACCTTAGGCCGAATCAAAATAATTGCCCTTACTTGTAAAGTGACCTAATTTATTGCAGAAAATCAGACTATCCCCGTCATGCTTTAAAAGTTGTGATTGGGAACATGAGCAACAAACTTGCTGAATCGACATGTGACCGTTGTGTGCTATTCATCTCTGCCCTAATGCAACCCGCCCCCTGCATGCAAGGTCTGGGCTCAGCAGCCGAGGCGCAGAGTAAAGTCAGGACGCCTCGGCTGGACTGGGAAAGAAATGGTTAAATGCTCTGAAGCGGGAGGGGGGGGGGGGGCTTCGATTTTACAGCAAATGCAAAAAAGAAAGAAAAAAAAAGCAGGAACGTTGTCCCACCTGCTGTTTTACTGTCTCTTCAGCCTTTGGCCTCTGTGATGGCAGCGTCTGGAACGTGATGGCGAACACAATAAGCTGTTTAGACATGAAACGAGGCAGGATGTCAGTAAGAATCCCTCAGAGAGCAAAAAAAAAAGTGTAAAAGAGTCATCTGAACTTTTAAAAACACGCATTGGGCCCTCATTGTTTTGCCAAGGAAATGTCCTTTTACTGTAGCTGAAAAATCCAGAGTGTTTAAGGATGTCCTCCCCTCCCCCCCACCCCCGCTGGTTGTATCTTTTTGATACATCCTGTCCCCTGTACCGGCCTGTATGTCATTGTATGAGTGCTTGTGTGCGTAGACGTGGCATCCTCTCCAGCCTCTCCATCCTGCTCCTTGATCCAAAGCTACTGGGATCAGCTCTCACTCACATACTGGCTCCGTTCTTCTAAACTTGCATCCATGAAGGGTGATGCATCAGGGACTGGGCCAATCCGTTCAGAAAGTGTCTGTGTTTTATCCTTCTTTTTTTCTTTTTCTTTGTTTTTTTTTTTTACATTGATCTCACATGTCAGAGCCATTTACAAAGTGCCTGAACACATCCTCCTATCTCCTTGCGTATTTAAATTGAAAACAAAAAAAGAATTGGATAAATCACTCTACTGAATTGGATCCTTTTTTTTTTATTTTACACTTAGTATTTTTACCTCCTGTAAAAAAAAAAAAAAAATACGAGCAAAAATTATATTATATATATCAATTGTATGTTGTACATTTTTATTTCTATATTTGTTTTTTTAAGTAACTGTTTCTAACATGTACGATGGATGTAGCTCTTGCTTTTGAGAAGGACGAGGAAGTACTTTGTAGATACTAAAGAGTGGCCAGGGTCTGTGAGAAAATCAAGTTGAAATGTGTGTCTTACCTTCTGCCTCTAATAAAACGAGAGACGACAGAGGAAAACCCACCATGCACGCTTGCTGATTGACTCCAGTCTCGCCTTGATATCTTTGCACATCTACTGAAGGGTTGCTACAATACTGCTCAGCACAATAAATCCACAACGTTCATTTACAAAAGCAAAATCTGCTCCCCCCCCCCCATGCATTTTCACAATGACTTAGTCAAGATTTAAAGTGGCTCAACCCAAAGGATTTTCAAAATGTCTGCATACACTTTAGTTCTCTCTTAAAAAATGTCAAGGTCTTGGAAGTTTAGAAGAAGAAAAAGAAAGAAATGAGGGATGACCCGGGACTTTTGCACGGTTCTAAAAGTGCTTGCTCATAAAATGGAATATGATTAGGTTGCTGCAGCGGTTCTGTTCAAATAGTGAAACTTGTATACAGTTGAAACCAGATATTTACATACTGTACATCGTATATAGTTGAACCTAGATATTTACATACTGTACAAAAGAAACTTCTCTCTCTGGAGGTCAACAACCTAGCAAATCGTCACTATCTCAATATTGGTGTGTTCAATGTTGCAATCCCAAAGGAATACCTAGACCCCAGATTGGAAAGGATTTAATATTTCTGAAATATGTGTTCTAGAGATCCATGGTATATTTACCCAATTAGACTCAAAACTGCCCTTAATGATGATGACGATGCAGATTTTCAGTGGCTGAGGCGACAAAAGCTCACAGACGGTGATGAAGGCATAGTGTCATGGTAAAGACAAAACTGAAACTGTCAAATTAAAGTCTCAACTCTTCCAAAGGTCTCCATAACTATGCCTTTAAACAGTCTATGAAGGCGCCGATGATGAAGTCATAACCTTTGTGAGCTTTGGGTGTGTTTGTTTACAGCATTTACGTTAGAGAGGCACATTCGTGGAGGTATTTTACAGTAACGCCTAAAACTCACTGCTTCCTTCTGTGACATCTATAAAAAGGGGGAGGGGGGTTAAAACCTCAGCAAGGTCTCTTACGTTCTTGGGTAAGATTCGTCTGTTCAGTTGTAGGCAAGAGTAAACGACATGGCAACGTTCACCAAACGCACCGTTCAAGAAGGATTTTGGGTTCTGTGTCACAAAGATGTTGGTTTTTGTGCAAATCAACCTAATCAATCAAAAGCCCTTGCTAGGTGAAGCTGGTAAGACTGTTGTGATCCACAGTGAAATGAGTCTCGTACTGACTTGAGCTTAAAGGCCACAACGAAAAACCTGATCCAAAAGCCTCAGGAAAGGTCAGGTTGCGCAGTTACGCAGTTGATTAAAGGCAAAGTCAATGGTATGGAGTGGCCGTCACAAACTCCTGATGTCAGTCAAGAAAGCCTGTGGGCGGGGCTAAAAGGTTGTGTGGGAGCCAGGCGACTCGCATACCTGACTCCATTTCATGACTTCTCTCAGGGTGAAGTGGCCAAAATTACAGGAAGCTATCGTGAGAAGTTTGAGGAAGGAAACCCAAACCTTTGACCCAAGTCCTAAGCTTAAATGACATAAAACAGGAAACATTTGGTATGATTTAATGTCAGCGAGAAACTCTTTCTACAAGCTTTATGTAAATCTCTGCAGCTTTAGCTGTGGAGTCATTGCACACAGATTTATACGCATTGGGTAAGATAAGCTTTGATCAAGTCAACATTTGTCTTAGCTAGAATATTTCTAATATTGACTACATGTACCCAAGATGTTGGCAACATCCTCAGTAATCCACACATTACAAAGAAGTAAGAGCAAACTAGTTCACAAATGAGGTAATGGATAAAAAACTGGAAGGACACTAGGAATAAAGCTCTATACATACTATGTAAGAAAAGAAAATTTGCTCTCCCATGGCTGCAAGAACAACGTCTGGGCAGAATCTCATTTTTTCTTGCATGGTACCTGAAAACTACTACATACAAAAGGTGCTGTCGGAGGGACCTTTAAGAATTCCTCCCCCTGATTTCTTGTGAAGTATGAAACGTTCTGGCAAGAAAATAAAAACTTTGCGTTTTTGCCACCTATAAAGAACAAATATCTATGTTCTTATGGAGTATGTAGAGGTCTTAAGATTTAAGCTGAAACCTTTAGAATGTAGAAATATTTCATGTTGCTAGTTGGAAATCAATATCTGGTTTAATATTAACTGAAGCGCAGCAAAAACTATTCTCATTACTAGTATATTCCTCAGAGTGCTAACACTAATAAAAGCAATAAAGTCACAATAAAGTCTTCCTGTTACAAAACGTACTGATGGAAATGGTTACAGCTGCATCTCTAACTTTTACTCAGCACCATTGGAGCCTTAATTCAACAGCAGAAATAACTTAAACTGGCCAAGATCCATAAGATTTCTGACTGACGAGTCAAAAGATGAATTTAAAGAGTTTTCCACGAGCCAAAGAGCCCCAGAGCTACAGAAATACCTGAAAATAGCAAGTATAGTTTTTAACCCATGAAAACTATAAGCAATGTAGTCTATGCGTAAGACTCCACTGCTGAAGAAAGAGCATGAAGCTCGCTTAAAGTTTGCTGCAGAAGACTTTCACAAGCCAGGGAGATGCTGGGAGATTATAGTTTGCTTCAGATGAGGCTGAAGGTGAACTCTTTGGATGTCACTGCACATCATGTTTGGAGCAAGACACCATCCCCAAAACACCAGGCCAAATGTGACGTCTGCAGGTGGGGGCGTCACGTATTAGCATATAGCGCAGGCAAACTCTAGATATCTGAAGGGCGAAAGAACAGAGAAATGCACCAGGACATTTTTGATTAGAACCTTAAAATGAAACCCATGTAGATTTTCAAGCAAGACAATAGTCCACAACGCACAGTCAAGGAAACTCTTGATTGCTTTCAGAGAAAGAAAGTAAAATAACCAGAATGGCCCAGTCAGTCACATGACATGTACACAACTGAAAAATCTTCAAAAAGATTAGAATGGATAAAAAAAGAGCCCAAATCAAAGCAGCAATTGCTCATAATCTGATATATAATATAATAATCAATTATAGATAGATAGATCGATCATAAGCTATTTCAAAGCGGTGCTATGTTAATAACTTTAATTGTGACCTGCCTGAGGTTTTCTTTCTTCAAATGGGCTTTTATTAGTTTTCTTATCCATACAACCTCTGTAGGATGGTGGAGTGCTGTGAAGACATCATTCTGAATAAGATTCGAAAAAAAAAAAAAAAAAAGGAGTAAAAGTTTGGTCTGAATTAAAAAAAAAAACTTAGGCACAGCAAATAAAAACTTGGTACAAACGTTCTTCTCAAGATGCCTTTCTCCCCAGCTGCCTCCCTCCTCAGCAGGAACATGTGATAGCCATCGAAGCCATTGAACTGTTTCACTCAGGATGTCTCTGGAAAAGCATGTGGGCGATAATGATGGAGCGAGAGAGAGAAAGCAAGGAGAAGAGAAAGAGAGGGTCCCTCAGGGCTTTTGGGGGCCTGCTAAGCAGCTCAACGGCTGCAAACAGCATCACAGTCCACATGTGCAAACATTTAAGATATCTGCCTGTGTAATGGGGTCAACATGGCCCCTCTCCGGGTGCACCGAGCACCGGCGTTCACTTCCCACCGCAGTTTACAGAAATGAGGCGACTGTGGACTTGACTCCGAAGATAGGGAAGGATTTAGATTTTTACCTCTGGAATTTGGTTCAGTATGGCTCCAAGAAAGCTGAACATTTGCAACATTCTGGCCTTTTGTTGCTCTATCAGGTTTAGTCAAAATCTCTGAAAGCAAATGCAACTCTGCAACTAAAGAGCAAATGTACTTGGCTGCAAGTTGTCCTTGAAAGCATGAAAAAAAAAACACGGCAACAACACAAACGCGGATGTTTGGCGGGTGAAGACATACTTTGGCATCAATGGTTTTTACAAGTCTAAAGTTACTGAAACATTCTTTTCAGCGATGCCAGTGTATAACACGAGTCAAAGCCGGATTTACAGACATGCAATGAAATACATGTACATAAGAAAGATCCTTTATTGTCCCACAGTGGGGAAATTCAGGATGTACCAACAGCAAAGAGCTAATTTACATTAGAATAAAAAAAATACTAGTCTTAAATAGATTAAAGAGATGCACAACTGAGGAGGGTGATTTCAAGAAATGTTCAAAACATTTCTGTATTTATGCATGTGAAACAGACCATACGAATGAAGAAAACTGTGCAGGCATAGCAGGGATGTGAAGAATGTTTTGAGTTTGTTGGGAGCAGTGGTGGTTCTAAAGTCTAAAAGCTGCATGGAGGAAAGATCAGTGATCCCGCTCCTTTCTGCACAGAGGATGCAGCAGTCTGTCACTGAAGCAGCTCTGCAGCAGCTCCATGCACGGGTCTTAGACATTCTCCAACAGTGATGTGATGGATGCCAGAGTCCTTCTGTCTCCCACCACCTGCACTGGGTGGAGGAGGCATCCCAGGACAGAGCTGGCCCTCCTGATGATCACATCTAACCGCTTCCTCTCAGCTGCAGATGAGCTGCTGCTCCGACAACCTCCACCAAGATGATTGATGCCGCCACAGAGTCACAGAACGTCTTCAGAAATCCCCCCTGAGCTCCAGAGGACCTCTGCCTCCTCATTGGGTAGAGTCTGCTCTGACCCTTCCTGTAAAGAGCACCGTGTTGTGACTCCAGTCCAGCTTAGTGTTCAGGTGAACACCCAGGTACTTAGAGTCCACTATCTCAATGTCAGTGCCCCAGGAGTGGATGTGCACCGGTGGAAAGCCACTAACCAGCCCCCAACACTTCCCCGTGTTGACCAGGTGGTTCTGCCTGCACCTGTCCACAAAGTCCTGCGTCCACTGTCTGCGCTCAGCTGTCCTCACCTGTGAGGAGACAGACTATGGCAGCGTTTTCTGAGACTATCTGAAGATGGCAGCTTGGGTAATTGATGGAGAGGTCTACAGGGTGGAGGAACAGGAAAGGGTCCGGCACAGTTCTCTGTGGGGTCCCCCGTACAGCTGACTGGCCTATCAGAGACACAGCCCTGAGTCCTCACATACCGTCGGTCAGTGAGGTAGTCCGGTATCCACCATCCTGACCGCTCCAGCTTGAAATGACAAATATTAAGTTTTTTGTCATGGAGGTGTTTGAGTTTGTGGAAAGAAAAAAGGTGTGTTTTTTTCCTCCCTCTCTCACTTTTTGGGGAACCTCTATATTGACATGCAGTCCTTTTATGATATTAGTACAAACTAAGAATGGGTTGGTTACCAGTACCAAGGTAAAACAAGGTTTTACAAGGCTTGGTTTCAAGACCACTAAAACGTCACGTTGTTGCGTTCCTACAGGTTTAAATTCCTTTTGATGAGATGCCAGAGGACCTGCTGGAGTGATCCCAGTTCTTCCCTGGCAGTATGGTGCGATGGGTAACCCACAGCCCTTATTGGCATGCACTGCAGGTCAGCTGGCATAAAGGAGGACACATTACAGACATGTTTATTTTGACTAGAAGCAACGTTAACGTTTAAGAGCAGCCCAGCCAGAGACCAGACTGATTCTCTAATTAGGGTGATGGCAAAGAGGACTTTTCACACCCCAAAGACTCAGGACTCATCACCAAACATAAATGACTAAATACCAATGGAAACATGTGCTTTATATTTCGGTCTGTGTGTTTAAAGTGCTTTATAAACAAAGTTGGATTGGATAGGATTGTTTGGTTGCTGTAATACCACTAAACATTTGCCACTGATCTTTAAAAAGGGTATAAATCAGTTGACATTTTCTGATATCTGAAATGTCATTATCTTTTTGGACATGTCTGCCTCATCCATCAAAACACACTTGGCAGTTGAATTAAAATGATTGTAAACCTAAATCCACCTGCTGTATAAATAACTTTGGGCTTAACTGTACAAGTCAGTACAGCTTATTACTGGCTGCATTGAATGCAGTGACGCTACTTCCGCTTTAAGAAGAGCCACTAGCAGTACTTCCAGTCCCCGTCTCCCTGCTAGAGAAACAATGGCTCGCTGCCTCCAAGACTTGCTTAAAGTCACCATCAGCGACATACACCAATTTTCCAATATGAAATAAAACAAAGACTAGTAAGCACCCTGAAAGTAAAGCTAATGTAACCATTGGACGGTTTGCCCTACTTCTGTCCCAGAGACAGCTGATGCTAATAACATGCTAGGTTAGCTATTACTAGGAAGTGTGTCGCAAATCTTGCAAAATTAAACTTTTAATAATCACAATAATAACTACTTATAAAAATTGTACAAACGTACCTGGTGTCAAAGCGGATGTCATCATCTGACCCTGCAATGCGCTGCAAACCAAAGCGGCTCCGTAGCTGTAGCTCCTCAACCTGGACTCAAAGCTGCTCAATGGTTCTGTTCAGCCCCTCGGTTTCATTTAGCAACTCGTTGGCAATTTATCCCGTCGTCACAGACACAATCGTCATGATGTGGAGCCACGGTCACATCCATCTCAGAGTCTGGGTTCTCTCCTGGGTCTGCGGGAGGGCCATCCACAGGAGGGCGGCCTTGCCACACACTGAGCCTCCGAGGGGGCAATAAGTAGTTGTCCCACTCAAAAAGAACTGGTATAGCCCCTTTCATCAGGCTCCTTGATCCACCAGGAGTCTCCATTACATCTACCGGTAAGAAATGCCGGCTACATACTCAAGTACCTTTTGTGGGAGTGAAGCTGTCGCGTCGTAGTTTAGTTAGCCACAGCAGACGCACAGCATTAGCAACCGGGAACAAATGGAAACTTTATATTCCGGTTGTAGAGCAACGAATTGGTAGTGTAGCCCTGAAACTCCTAACTTTTGATAAGTTAAATGCCTTCACGGAACCTTAAACACAAATTTTTCTTCACCAACAACGCCAATGCTCACCTGCTAAAAGTTCGCTGTAGGATAACATCAGAAGTGCTCAACATAACACGTATCAACCGGAAGTTGACACAAACCATATTGTGCACAGAGCCTATTTACAGCAAATAATTCAAGGTATTTAAAAAAAAAAAAAAATACTCTTAAATCTAAAACTGTATTTTGCATCATAGTTGCCATACTATCTAGTCTCATATTAAGGAAGTCACCAACACTTACCTAAAAGGATGAAGTATGACTGCAAAACCCAGAAATGTTCCAGTTATAGGATGTTCACACAAACGGCCAAAGTGAACAGTAAGGTTTGAAACAGCAATAAGGTCCACTGTCCACCTGTTGCTGAGCACAGCCAGTCAGCTGGCTGAAATAAAGCCACTGCGTTTCCCTTGCAAGACAGATGGACCGAATGGAAAATATTTGAAGTCCCAAAAAAACTACAACGGAGCAGATAGTCTGACTAATAAAGCTCATTCCCCTGGTCATGTTTTCTTTAAAAGAAGTGATTATGTCAGTAGTTTTATTTTAATCAACCATATTTACTAGCCTCTGCCTACTGCAAGGTTTGGTCAAGATCCTTAGGCCACGCCTGTGTTTGGGCCCCAGACGTGTAGGTACCAGTTCAAGGTTACGAGGGAAGCAGGGCGCAACAAGGGGATAAAACGGAACAAGGCCGGAAGAGTCTGGGGTGAGATCTTTATTTCAGGCACGGAAAGAGTCTCTTCCTCTGATGGCGCCACTGTCTCCGTGCCATTTCCTCTTCCTCCTTCTGGCCGCTGCATACAGACGCAGGCCCCACCCCGTCTGTCTGCGTGTTATCATCAATACCTCCAAAAACTCACGAGGCGTCCCATAATTTAAGAACCTTCACATGAAACTGTATAATGACCCACACAGCCTTCATTATAAATCACTTTTCTTTATTTAAATCAGCGTTAGGCAGTTATGCTATGAACGACACAGGAAAAACAAAAACTGTGACAAAAAGAAAAGACATTAAAACATGAGATCCAGTTAACATTAACTGCACTTGGCACTGGATAGACGATCATGAAAAGAGGGGAAGGAAAAAAAAAAAAATTGTACATTTTTCATACCCGAAATAGAAGTGCCTCCAGTTAACGCGTCAAAGCGCCGGGAGTCGGAGCCTGGAGGACTTAAATATGGTCCCAGCAACACCTCTACTTTTATCAGGATGTTTTTGATACTTTCCAGGCTGCGTAGGTGCTTAACCTGCAACTGCCTCCCAACTTTTAGATCTGAGAGCAAAGCGACAAACGGAGCAAGGGACTGCTCACGTCCGTTCATTCAACTTCAGATGTACATTTACGGAGGCGACAGAGGCGAGGCGGTGTAATGAAGAGTATAAACTCCCTCCCACTTATTAACCGTGTAACACCCTCCCCCCCCACTAGCCCCAAACGTACCGTCACACACTCGCCGTCAAGCTCAGGGGCTTTTACTTTGTTCTTCTGTCCCTTTATGAATTAAACAAATTATATATATATATATATATATATATATATATATATATATATATATATATATATATATATATATATATATATATATGATCAAAAAAGAAAAGCACAAGAATTTGCGTCACCCTGTGCATTCCATTTACAATGGTAGCAATGCACAACACCAGGAGGATAAAATTAATGGAAAAAAAAGCCACAGAAAAGAGCAGAACCTTAAATCCTCACCCAAAAAAAAAAAAAAAAAGTCATTTATATATATAAAAAAAAGAAAGAAAACAAACCAAAAAAAGTGATCAGTTCGCGCTCGCCTATATCAGATGCTGAAAGCGGCCGTGGCTGTTTGTGATGGGCTGTGAATGCGACAGTATGAGTTTGAAAGTTTGCATCGTTTTAACCCTCCTAAAAGGCCTGAAGCTGGTGGGCCGACAGATCTACCTGCAGGGGGACGTCTCCGCCAGCGAAAAACAAAAAAAAAAAACCCGCCTCCGATTCAATTGTGTCGGCCAAGCAGGAAATGACTCTTCCCGGACACGTTTTAGCCAATCCTCAAACAGGAGAGAAGAAAAGAAAAGAGGTAGAAGGAGAGGAGAAGAGCAGGAAGAGGTAAACTCTTGATTCTTTTGGATGTTTGAGGAAAATCAAGAGCAGCTGATAGGTAAAAAAAAAAAAGAGGGATAAATAAGATAAACTCTGCGAGATGGGCGAATGGAAGAAATGTGTGTTTGTGAATCTGTGTTTTCAGGTGTGTGGCTGTTCTGTCCGTCCTGGGGCTTTATCTGACGGTGACTCCGAGTTTTTCCAGCACGCGGACTCCTTTCTCCTGGTACTCCTCTCGGGTCAACCAGAAGTTGTCCTTGTCCTTCATGATGTCGGCCAGCACCGCTCCACCCAGGAACACCATGTGCTTTCGCCTGGGAGGATCCTCAATCCGGATCTTAAATTTCTGCAAGACAGAGGAGCACGGAGGGGTTAGGATAAGCTTCCAGCACGTTCCCCCATGAAGGCCTCCACGGCCCTCTGATCAGTGGGAGGGAGATCTGCATCAGAACGCAACTGGACCGCCCAACGTTTTCTCTGCTGAGCGCTAGCATCCATCTCTGCTCCCGGGATCTGTGCCACGAAATGCACAGTTACCAATATTTAGATCAAGTTAAACAGCTCCTACACGTTTCTGCCATTCCCAGACTCAAATTTCCGGTTCATTTTGGCTCGTTTTTAAAAATGCTAATCTAAAAGTTCCCTGGGAACTTCTACAGTGGATGGAAGATAATTGTACAAAAGCAAACTGTGAGGAAAAATAGATGCGTTGATGAATCGACGGACAGAAGACTGGATGGATGGACAGACGGACGAAGAGACAAGACCCTGACAGACGATGTCGTTCAAATGAAAGGTGAACGGCTTCCACTTGTAAGGGACCACAAAGTGCTTAAAAAAAAAAAAAAAAAAAAAAAAAAAGTTATGGTTGGAGAAACTTCTTTTTCAAATCTTAAAATATGTCTAATCCAGATAACAGAACAGCAGAAATCATGTTTTCCTTTTCCCATGTTGACCCTGAAGCTGGACAACACTTTTCCAGAGCACATAGTGGGGCTTTAATGAGCTGCAATGAGTTCATTTATTTTTTTTTTTAGATCTCTACATTCGAAACATTTCTTTATTTGCACATTTAACTCAAAATTTGTAAACTATCCTGACCCAACCATCTTAAAAAAAAAAAAAAAAGAACAAACAATGCACCAACATATGAGATAAAAACTAGCTCGTGTCAAAATAAAGAAAATCGTCCTGATCATCGAAGCGTCGGCTTCATAAAAGTAGAGTTGTGACGTTAAATGTAAAACAAAGTTTAAGCAGTGAACTCAAAATTTGGATTTTTTTTTTTTTTTTGGCAAGAGGGAAACATAAACTCTGTGTAATATTTATACAAGCTATAACCTTGTAAATTTTATTTGCTGCATGGCACGTCAGTTTCAATATTAAACCCTGCAGCCTTCAGTGCTGAAGACATTTTATTGGAACCGGTTTTTATACAATAAAAATGTGTTGTTAATGTTTTTCTTCCTGCTGGTTGGTTCCGTTCACTTCCACTGAAATATCTGGGAGCCTACCGCTGCATCTGCGACGCCAACAGGAGCCGTCAGCGTGAACTAAAACGGCGTTCCAGCTGAAAGACACCGAGAGGCTTCGTAGAGGCAGGAGATGTTCATTACACGTCCAATCTAAGGCTGACAACCTTTAAGCAGCTTCATGTTGGAGCTTAGAGGTAGGAAATAAGCACTTCTGTGCCGTCCAAATGTTCCCCCTAGATAAAGGTGAAAAATAAAGCGGCAGTTTGTTGATCTGAACAAATGTTTAAGGGGCATATTTACCCTTTTTTGACACAAACAGATCTTTAACCGCATTTGATCTTCAGTTACAACTCAAAGCACCACCTAAAGATGGTTTCAGCCTTTTCCAGACAAACTCACTCTTTTTTCTGCATTCCTTATAATATAGTCAATATTTCAGTCCAATTAACATTACGATCTTTGTTCTCCATAAATCGTTAAATACAAATCTGAGGTTGGCTTCTCTTTGGGCAGTGTGGAAAAGTGCTTTTTCACCCCTTTTTTATAAATAACCCGGACCTATTTAGATCAGCTGTATTTCAAACTTACATTTCAATTAGTCAAATCTGGATTGTGTTCTACTACCCTAAGCACAGCCTTATTTAAAGTGTGTGATCTGGGGGGAAAAAAACAAAACAAAAACAGAAGTGTTGACGCAGACCCGGTTTAAGAAGCCCTGATTTAAGAAGGTCTATTATCGGATTAGTACGTCTTTCTCTTGCATCACTAGTTGCTAGGTTCTGTTCAAATTTACTGTTGCATTTATGAGAGACTAGCATTTTAATATTTTAACGGTATATAGCCACTTTATATTCCTATACCAAAATGGCCAAAATCCAGTTGATGTATATAAAATAAGGCTATGTGCGCCAAGTGTCCTAATTGGGCGCAATGAGCAGACAAACAGATGTGGCGCCATCTACTGGTAGCACGGCTGAAATATCAGAAAGCCATACGGCGGTTAATAAATCAAACTTAAATAATGCCGGATCGAGCCTGACCGCCTCGTGGAAAAGCAGCATGTCGGCGTGATCGACCAGTCGTTATTAATTAAATAAACCCATCTACAGCAACTTTAAGAGCTTTATTTCAGAACATGGCGGAGAAATGAATTTCCCGTTCATAGGCGGAAACAGGGACACATCATCAAGATAAGAACCAACCAATCAATCCATTTGTAATGTTTGAGGTCAAGAAGAGCATTGCTATTACTATTATCACATTATAAATCAGAACGTCAATAAACTCTGTGGTCACATCTGAGCCTGGGCAGATTAAGCGTCTGCTTCAGTGAACACCAACGTTCAACACTACTCCCAGCGCTATTCCAGGCTTTTCCTTCTTGGAATCCTATTTTTTGGGCTTTTTTCTCCACTGGATCTTGGACCTTTCTTCATTGTTTCCACAGTTCACTGGGAGATGCTAATAGCCGTTAGCTGCTTCCTGGTTTATCTCCTGCTTCACATGCAGTGTCGTACTGCAGTTGTCATTATAAATAAACCAAAAGGCTTTATTTGCTGACAAACTGAGCAAAAACAAAGCATAAAATGCCAAAATAACAACCAATACACCAGCAGGACGTGATAATCTTTTTATAAAAACCAGCGAGTTACTGACGTATAAATTTAAAAAATGTCAAATAACATGGCTATGCACCTTTAATGCATTGTTTTGTAATGCAATTTTGTTTTCCTTTTTTCCTTATGTACCTGAGAGACCTTTTTCATTCCTGAGAGGCGCAGCATTAAGATGTGAATTTCTAGCTCAAAATGTTGGACAAGGATGTTACTTTCTGAAAGATAAAAGTGGCTATTTATTTGAATTTCAAAAACATTATTAAAATTGTTATGGTAGTTAAACAATGAATAAACATGTTGCTCACTTTCACCAGGAAACTACAAGGATACATTTTAACACTGGGTAGTATCCAAGTGGTTATTGTTTAATATCTCTATGAGTACAAATAAATAAAAAAAATCTCTAAAAAATGTCTAGGTACCAAACACGTGTTTGTTATGGAAGGTTACTTTTTACCTCATTTCAAGACTAAGGATCAGATTAAACTTCCTGAAATCTGTTTCTCTTTTTTTTTGACAAGGGCTTTTCAAAACTAATTTTATTTCTTGGAAACGTGAATGCTAGATTTCAAATTCAGGACTGTGAAGTGAAACTCCCGAATGAATCACAAAGAGTCTTTTACACTGTGACACCACCTGGTGGTGGTTTACGTTCACAGCATGCTTTAATTCACAGACTGACAAAAGTTTATGAGTTATATATTTATATATATATATATATATATATATATATATATATATATATATATATATATATATATATATATATATATATATATATATATATATATATATATATATATATATATATATATATATATTAATAATATATATATTAATAATTGCAACAATTTTTATTATATTTGCAGATCCAAGGTGTCCTCATATACGAGCGTTTTTTTATTTATTAAGTAGTTTGCGGCTCAGCTTATTCATGCCATTATTTTATGTGCATGATATCAAATCATCGTCATGGTTTCTCAGACTCACTCGTGTTGTGAGCCACATCCAGCCAGTTTTCGATCACACAGCCGGTAATAGGAGGGGTGTGAAGTTAGTTTCTCACCGAAAGTTTGTCCACGTCTCCCTTGAGCACGCGCTCCAGGTACAGCTGTTTCAGTTCCCTCTCCAGTCGGGATGGCAGGCCTGGGTACATGGTGGATCCTCCTGACAACACGATGTGTTTGTAGAACTCGGCCCTGATCAGAGAAACATGGACGACAGAGACTGAGGAGGAGGAAAACGACCCAACATCCACATCTTCACCACCTTTCTCAGCTGTGCATTACTTCAAAGCCCACAAAGGTTCAGGATTCCTCTCACAGACAGAGGAGATCCTAAATTAAACTGGGCAGATGCTGACTAATCACACCGTCTAGCCTCAGGTTTATTTCTCTGTTCCTCCAACTCAAAAGATGAAGAAATGAACGTGACTGTAAATACGGCCATGCTTGTCTTTAAAGCTGTGGTTTACTGGGCCGGTGGCTCTCACCTGGTGTCTATGTCAGCGGCCTGGATGGTGTTGAAGAGGAGCTCGGCCACGCCGACGCCCTCCACGTTGATGAGGTGGGGCTGGAACAGAGCCTCGGGGGCCTCGAAGCGCTCTCCTCCCACCTTGATCACACGGCCATCTGGCAGCTGCAAACGTGTGGGAGGGAGATGAAAAGAGA
This sequence comes from Fundulus heteroclitus, assembly GCF_011125445.2. NCBI lineage: Eukaryota > Metazoa > Chordata > Actinopteri > Cyprinodontiformes > Fundulidae > Fundulus > Fundulus heteroclitus. The sequence continues at coordinate 36,082,693 of NC_046382.1, forward strand.
AGGGATGAGGAGGGGGGGGAGTGGTTGGACACCGGCGAGGCGGCAGAGCGCCTCAGGGTGTGACTCCAGGTGGGGAAAAAAAATTAAATACAACACAAAAAAGGCTTCTGAACGAGCTGATAACTTCTCATAGTCCCTCAGAAATAACGTTTGCCCTGCTACGGGAAATAAAACCCTCCCCGGGACGATGAAGAGCAGCCAGAGCCGCTGCGGGCTGTGAGCCACGCTGAGTGAACACGTTGGAGTGTCAAAAGGCTTCATTGAGCGGCGGGAGGAAGCGGGAGCCCAGCCGCTGCCGCAGAGTGGCTGCACAGGAAATGATGTCACGCGCAGTTCAGCGGCCCTTCGGCCACGCTCACATTGCCCTCCTTGTCTGGGGCGCGCCGTGCACGCCGACCCGCCTACACCAACCATAACACACACACACACACACACACACACACACGGTCACAGTGAGCGCCGAGACACAACACGGGCTCGGAAAGGCGTGCAGGAACACAGACGTTTGGATTCTGCGGTTCCCTTCCGAAGGGGAAAAAAGAACCTCGGAAAGAAAAGCAAGTCTGATGGCGGAGAGAGCCGCCCGCCCAGATGTTCTGGACCCAGAGAAAACAGCTGTACCCCGTCATTAGGCGGCCATCTGGTGGACCCTCCAGCTCGGTGCCGATATTTAATAAGCTACCTACTGCTTTTCAGAACTTCATAATGGATCCTTTGAGAGGGCTGATTATTATACGCCGTGCGGTAACATGAAACCCAGGCTCGGATGCGGGGGGGAGCAGATTTTAGATTAAAAAAAGGGAAAGCCGATGTTGGCGCTGGCAGGAATACCTCAGGCGCCGAGTACGTCCTGGACGATGCAGACGGTCCAGTTTGTCATTTTTCTTTTTAAAGTAACTGCATATCCGTATCCTGGAAGTGAAATTCTCTTCATCCTCTTACTTCTTGTCCACTCAGGTCAAGTTCGATCAGAGATAGCTGGAATATAACCACGGGCTCTGTGGGCAGGTGGACGGCGGCCGTTTGTTATAAAAATCCTTTCCACACATGGAGGGACATTTGTTGTCTTTGGTACAATTTACTGTTTAAGAGCAAGAAAATGTAGATTCTTTTGGTCATTTTATTTGATATCAGATAATTTGATATACGACACGTCCAGCTGAAGGCAGCAGGGAGCCTGTTTTACAAAGCAGGCCTCAGGATTTGAAGCGATATTAAGCAGCTAGAGACTGATGATGGTGGGACCACACGGCCATCAATAGGCTAGAAACTAATGGTTCATCTGGTGACTTCTCAGCGCAGTATGAAAATAAAGTCAGGGGTAGGTGGGCTTTAGGCTTGGGTACCAAGGTTAGGGCTAAATTTAGGCATTAGCACATTAAAGTAAAAATGGACTAACTGGAAAATGCCTGAAAAAGGCGCCGCCGTCTCAATGCTTGTTTTATTAAGGCAACTTCCGTTCAGGTCAAGGTGTTGAGTTTCTTAAAGCTGGCTCACTTCTCCTCTGGGTCTAACTACGGTAACTTCAGGTGTTTAGAGATCAATGCCATGAGAGCACTCTCTCTCTCTCATAACCAATCATAAATAGAAAACAGCTCAACATAAACTACCGTTATTAACACATTTCTAATGTCCAGAGGACTGGACGTAACACCTGGTAGGTTGTTTATCCCACATGGCAAAGGCCACACGCTTTCCCCCAGAATATGGGGGAATCCTGGCGGTAGTAGTGGTGATGGGTTGTGGGAGGTGTGCGTGGAGCTGTGGGGTGGGTGAGCGTTGTGTGATGCAGCTCAAAAGAGAGGGAAAGCCCATTAACCGGGTACCGTAGTGTGCGCCAGGCTAATAACAGCTAGCGCATTAGCTTATTTAGACCGGGAACTTTACTGACTGCTTTATGACGCTCTCAAACATTTAAGATAAACAATGTGTAGCCTGACGTTCACACTGCAGGCCTTGATGCTCAATTCTGACTTTTTGCTTAAATCTGATTTTTTTTCAAGGTGGCCGTTCATATTATTATTAAATGCAACCATCTTACTTCTGTCTGAACGGTAAAAGACCACAAAGTGAGCTGCATGCACAGATAAGAGGGAGACGTCACAGAGCAGCGCAATGTTTACACAAGTTATGGTGACTAATTGTTTCTAGAAGTCTTCAAGAAAGTTTTATTTAAACAAAAAAAACTCAAAAAAACAAACAAAAAAAAATGCAGAAACTGGCCAGCGTCTGTGATTATTATTAGAAAGCTGTTGAGCAATGGGAGCCGACAATATTAAGACCACATCATTGTGAGAAGAAGTGAGGTAAGAGGAAAGCAGCACAGCAGCTAACAGCGTTTTCTGCTGCTGCTGCTGCTGTGAGGACGTGTAGTGAGAGACAGGAGAGGGACGTCAAAGACCGAGAAAATGGGACCTTTCACTCTGTGGGCACCTGGAAAAATATCCCAGACGTATCTGAATTAGTACCGCATATGGAAGTGGCACAGATCGGATTGCTTTGTTGTTGAAAAGATCGGGCCGTTCACACTGCCGTGAAAAAGACGGATATGGGTCGCATTTCCCTGCAGCGTGAATGTAGCCGTAGATCCAAGCTCCATCTTTAATGCACACAGCTGATCCAGATCTTGGTCATTCTGATCAGAACGCTCAGGGAGAGCAGCGGGGACATTGTGCTTAATCCCATAATACCGCACAACCACGAGTTTCTAAGATTGTGCATTTTAGCTGCCTCTAATTGAATATATTTGAAAACATTTAAATTGGAATTGTGGGAAGACTGTGTATCCAGCGGGACTTGAAAGCTATTTACTAAAGGGAGTTTGCAGCTGCTAGAACACGAGGAAGGTAACCCTTACAGGTTCATTAAAAGCAAAGAAATGACTTTCAGCTTTAAAGTCCGTTTCTGAGAAGCGTTTCTCACCACAGCACTTCCCTTTCTCCTTTTAAAGTAGTGAACCACCTCTATGATACCAAAAAAAAAAAACCCTCTGCTGAAGCTGAGGTTAGCGCTTTACAGCCGGTTCTGACTCCCATTACAAGCCACTGGTTCATCAGCGAGGTCCGTGAACACACCTTCAACTCCTTTTCAGGGATTTATCAGGTGACTGCACCCACAAAAAACACACAGCTCCTTTATTTCTGATCTGATTAACAGGAAGTTCCACAGCAGGCATAAAGAAGTGCAGCGGTACCGTGTACGACTCCACCAACACGGTGGTCTCCAGCGCCAGCTTCTGCTCCTGCTCGATGTTGTAGCCCACGTAGCACAGCTTCTCCTTCATCATGCGAACCGTCTCAAAGTCTGCAGAGTGGTTGAAGGCGTAGCCCCTCAACAGCAGCAGCTGGAGCCACAATCAGCAAAGTCTGGTTAGTTGAACAAATCGGCTCGCTTTTCAATTCTCCAGAACTTCTGTCCGTCCTTCCTCTCACCTTAATGAGGTAGCGGGTGATGTCCCTGCCTGCGATGTCCAGACGTCGGGTCAGGTGGGGCAGGCTGAAGCCCTCGTACACCGGACAGATGTGCGTCACGCCATCGCCCGAATCCACCACCACACCGGTCAGGAGGCCTGAAACGTACCAACAGGGCAGTTTGCTGTGGAGTCCGTCAGGCTGGGGGGGGGGGGGGCTTAACCAACAGGTTCAGTGAGGTGAGTGCATACTGATGAAGGGCAGGGAGAGACCAAGACAACCTAACAGATCGATGCCAGACAGCAACATTTTTATTACTGAGATAGTCACATGGTCGGTGTTCTGATGAATGGGTGAAAGTCTCACACGTGGATTGTGCAGAAGTATGAGGCACTGCTTGCTAAAAGCTAGCAGTGCCTCATACTTACTTATTTTTTAATGCAGTTCCCACTAATTTCCCTCTGTAAACATCAATCAGCAATATGTACTTTGATAAAGTGTTGAGTTTGGTCAAATTCAGATAAATGTTAGAGTCATACATTTGATTAATAAACTAGCATTATCTTAAAACTCGCCCACTTTCTGTTGGACAACATGTCTTTTAAACTTTGTTCGTTTTTGAAAGTAAAAAAAAAAAAAAAAAAAAATCAGAATTTGTTGAAATCTGAAAAGGCAAAGTACAGAAAATCTCTATAAACCAAAGAGAAAAGGTGCAACTTCACGTCTGATGGTGCTGCTATTTCTTCACGGTAAAACAGGCGGGTGAAATAAGTTCCTGCTCCTGCCTACACAGCTCAGTCTATAATTTGTGTTCTTGCGGCTGAGCTCCACTTCTGCTTGTTCACATTAGTGCTACGAATGTGAACACAAGCCCAAATAACCCCCATAGTGTGACTCTTCTCTCAACTACAGCTTGGCCAGTCAAGGAACGAGTGTGGGAAAATACGTCATCCCCTCCTGGGTGAAACTCCGCCCATCAGGGCGTGGGAGGCGTCATCAAACCCTAAAAACCATTTATGACGGCTGTTACCGGGACGATGAGAGGTGATGCTTTTACTACGACCGGCCACGTCGCTTCAGCCTGATTTAAGAGAAGTCTAAAACGGGTATAAAGGCAGATCAGTAACAGGCTTTTCTTATTTATTACCGTTAAATGACCCTTATTGTGTAAAATTAGAACTTCATCCATCAGAATACTGAGATACGAGAGGAACATAAAGATTTATTTTCCTTATATTTGTGCCCTGAGAGATTATTTATATAAAGAGCGGCAGCAAGATTTTTTTTAAAGAGACAAATCAATTAAATAGGTGACATTTCAAACGGTCATCTTTTAACACCAATAAGCACAGCTAGCATTACTAAAACAAAAGCCTCCTTGGATATTCCCGATAAAATGTAAATTCTTATGTGAACTAAGCTTTCCTAAAGACTGGCTTTTAGAAATACAGCATGGTCCACAACAGGCCGGCTTGTTCAGCCTTCCTGTTCTGTGCGGAAAGCGCTGTTCTCTCTCCAGCGGTTTCCCCTTTAAAAGAAAAGCCTCTTACATCTCTTCTCCTGACCCCAACCTGATTAAAGCATTTCTTTTAATTCAGTAGAGATTATTAGAGAGAGGAATAAGGAGGGATAATAATTCATGTTATGTATGGGATCTCTTACCCTGGGCGTACAGCGTCAGGACAGCCTGAATGGCGATATAGACTCCTGCAAACTGGTAGGTCTCAAACATCACCTGTGAAAGGCATGAGAAATGGACCTGGGTTAGATAGGCAAAGAAAGCCAGCAACGCATCCAAACGTTATCGTTTAAACATGATCTATGAGTATTTACGTTAGTCTCACTTCTGCATATCCATTAATACGTACTTCCTCCGTGAAAAGCTGCTATTAGATAAGCTAAGAAAACAAACCGCGTGCCACAGACACAGCGGCTCAAACCAGCTCCCCATCTGCCTGGCAAACGTGAGCTAATGGAAAACAAAGAGGCGCGTCGTTGTGACGAGTAGGGCTGAACAATTAATCGCATTTTCAATATAATCGCGATTTAAAAAAAACGCAATTTCCAAATCGCAGAGTGTGCAATTTTTGGCTATGTAACAATTAGTGAATTAGACACGTCCATTAGGTGTTGGTAAAATGTTTAAAGTGGGTTTGCCTCCACATGGAAGGGAGACAGTTGCAGCAGTGATATAATCTTATTGTATTACTTGTTTTAGAGTTTATATAATCATACATAGCATTAAGTACAGGTCAATCAGTTTAATACATAGACTTGCTTGTTGGTTGCACTTTATGTTCAACAAGGATTGTCCAAATCAATTAAAAGCTGTTCTCTTGAATAATATTCTGATTAATAGAAACATTAAAAGTTCTTGTTTTAAATAGTCCTTGTTTACAAACATTTTTATTTAAAGGCCATTTTTGTTGCTTGTGGTTAACGTAGAGAAAAGTCAAAATTGCAATTTTGGTTGAAATATATTGTAGGCAGAACGCAATGATTTCTGCTCTGAGTTTAGATGCTGTGGGTCTTTTAGCACCTAATCTGCACAGCGAGGAAGCAAATTGATTTGTTGTTTGTGTATGTTTAAAAAGACACGATAAACTGAAAAAAAAAAAAAAAAAAAAAAAAAAAAAAAAAAAAAAAAAAAAAAAAAAAAAAAAAAAAAAAAAAAAAAAATCATCGCATTAAATCACAATATTAAGAAAAAAAAATCGTAATTAGATTATTTTCCAAAATCGTTCAGCCCTAGTGAAGAGCGTACCTCGATGATCTTCTCCCGGTTCTTGGTGGGGTTCATGGGGGGCTCGGTCAGCAGGATCTTGCAGTTGCGGGAGTCGATGTTGAGCTTCTCCGGGCCGAAGGTGTAGTCCCACAGGTGCTTCATGTCGTCCCAGTTCCTGACGATGCCGTTCTCCATGGGGTAGTTGACCTCCAGCATGGAGCGCAGCTCGCTGGCCTCGTCGCCTACCATCAGGTCCTGGGGGGCGGGGTCAACACGGACAAACGCTGTCAAACCAGGCCAAAGTCTCACCGGGCTCCTTCTGGGACCCTCTGCTGTCGCTCGCACACGGTGGAAACCAATACACTAACTTATTCTCGCCTTCCGGTCTTCCTTGTTGGCTAAATCTTGAGCCATCTGCCTAGTGCCCACAGATGCATTCCTGTAGCCTTTCAGCGCAGGACTCTGTTACCCAGCATGCACTACAAAGCATTGTTTTCCATGCATTTACACCTGGAACCACTTCCCCTCAATAACAGCACCCCCCCTCCCTCCTCAATCCCCCATCCAACCATCCACATGCAAGGCCCTGTAGCAGTGTAAACAGCTGCTGGGTTAGAACTCGCTGTTAGCCACACAGTCAAGCATCTCACGTTGCGCTCGCAGACATCAAAAGCCGGCTGAAAGCAGCCATTTTATGGGTTCATCCTGTGTGCTTTGGCATTAACAAAGTACCAGGCACAGGCATCGCCTCAATGTGGTCTTAAAAGAAAAACAGATGTCCTCCCGGCGGTCTGCCGCGCATCCTCCAGCGCGGACGCCTCCTCTGCTCCTAAGCGGGCGTCCATTTAAAGCGCCGCGACGCCTGCAGTTCCTGCACGTTTGGGAGCGGGGAACAAAGAGCTCCGGCGGAGCTGACGTTTTGGATCGCTCTCCCGCTTGAAGCTGTGGTAGGACGGCGGTGGGCGTTTGGCTGTCAGGGGCCACGAGGAGATCAGAGAGTCTGAGAATGGAAGCGGTCCAAAATCTCTTTTAGCACTCCATCGATAACAGCTGGCCTATGATTCATCGCAGGCATCGCTGCCAACGCTCTCAGCCGGCGGGGGGGGGGGGGGGGGGGGGAGTACGTTAACAAAGTGATGGATGTCTTCCTTATTCCCTGCCACTCACTGGGCCAGCCACACACACTCACACACACAAAGACAAAAAAAAATAAAAAATAAAATAAAATAAAAAAAAAATCAGCCAGCAAATTAGGTCAGTAAGTTAAAAAGACAGAACCAAAAAAAAAAAAAAACAAAAAAAAAGATTGAAGTTCCTCATTTTCAGCATAACATTTCCAAACTCTCCATACCAGGCAAGAGCAGGAGGCCCACACCAACCTGAACTTACCATCTTCTGGGAATTCTACTTCACCGAAACATGGAGAAAAGGCAAGGCAGGTAGAAAAAAAAAACAAAACAAAAGATGAATAAAAGGAAAGCAAACAGCAGTAAAAGTAGAGGCAGCTGCCAAAAAAGCCACCCTCTGCAGTCTCTAAACTGATGAGACCTGCAATACAGAACCTGTAAAACCTGATAACCAGATCAGGTTCAGATGTCAACCACGTGGGCTTTAGACACAAACTTTGCTCTTTTACCAAGAAGCTTAAGGGAGATTTATTAAATGATAATAAAAACAAAAAGATTTGGGTCAGATGGACATTTTCAGGAGCCGCTGGGCTGACCTTGATCTCGATGTTTCCCACTTTGGCTGTGGAGCGGATGATGGGCCTCCCAACAAGCGCAGGGAAGATGTGCTCTGGGAAGTTGGAGCCTGCATAGCCGCACTTGACAAACTGCGAGAACCATGAAGAGAGCAGAGGAAAGAGGAAGTGATTAGCAAACGCATGAAAGCACTTAAAAAAGGTAAACAACCCACAGCTTAACTTTGACAAAAAAAAGAAAAAAAAAAAGAAAAAAGGTTTGGTTTCATGCTCGGCTCGCACGCTGAAAGTTAACTGGCTGATAGCCGGCTCCTACGACTCTCACCAGAAAGATGAAAATTTGGCGGTTTGGACATTTTCTTCGTTGTAAAAACCACGAACACCTGAGGAAACGGCAGGAGCTGCTAAACCAGGGGCAGCGCAGCCGATCGCAGCTAGCCTGACTTTATCACCTAGCTAATATTAGCCCGTTATACTCGTGTTGCTCGAGCGCAATGAGCACTTAAAACAACTCTATTTAGCGGGTATTTATCCCATTTTGCATATACGAGTCAAACCATCAGTTTAACATCAATAGCTTTACGACTCGTGTCAATGTTAGAATAATTCAACAGCATTAAAGGGGGGGAAAAGGGCAATTTCATCACGTTATACATTTTTTCCTTTAAATCTTTACGGATATACAAGAACTGCATTATGTGTATATAAATAAAATCTGAACCCTCATCGCCGTGTAAATCATCACACTGGCAAAGATCTGCTTGGACACAATATTTTCAGTTCCGTGCAATCACAACCTCTAAGCTAAAACTGTATAAAAGATGGACTTTCACTATTTTTTTATATGACTTTGCCTGATTTGGATCGTAGTGACCAAAGATGCTAAATATCAGGGAGCTCAGTGGGTCATTGCTGTTACCCATCATCGCAGCGCCTAACATTTTTCACATTTACTCGCTACGGTGCAATAGGGTATTTCTATTTAAGCTCGTCATATTGTGCCGTGGGATTCAGAAACGCGTCTAGTGACCACGTATCCATGTATGCACAGCCAACGATTCAAAAGATCCACTTGACTTTTGAACTAAATGCACCTTTGCTGCATCAGTAGTACAAATAATTATAACAACCTCTTAATGAAGAAATGTTTAAACTAAGGTCTAAGGACAAAGAAAAAAAAAAAAAAGAACCATTCAGACTTTTATTGTTGATCTTTTAGAACCAGAGCCCAACATTTGAGTATTCGACACCAGAGGACAGAAATTAGTTCAGCCCTCCCCTCACCGACCCACCGACCGATCGCAGGGAAAAACCAGCTTTTTAAAAATAAGGCCGTCCCTCACACTGATTTCCAGCCCGTTGCCCAGAACTTAAAAATAATGTCACATCGCGCACCGAGCAGTGATCTGAAACAGAGTGTGTCAGACCTCTGAATACGTGCCTGTGACATAAGCTGCTGTGGTTTTGTCTCTTCTCACTTCCTCTTGACTTCTCTATTCAACTCTGACACATACATGGCCGTTTCTTTTCTTTCTTTTTTTGTCTTCCCCCCCTCTTTTCACTGGCTTCACACAGCGCTACAGAAAAGTTCACATCCGAGAAAGAAAGAAAGAAAGAAAAAAAAAAAAGCCTGGTTAGTCAGTACCGCGCTGAGCCAACATCCTCCCCGGCTGCTGACGGTGTTTAGATAAGGAAGTCCCTGCGCTCCAGATGAGGCAGCGGCACCTGTGTGTGTGCAGCGCGCAGATTCCTGAGACTAAACCGATGCTCAGCAAAGCGCCGCACTTAAAACGTCAAGAGGTCAGAGAGGCACAGGAATCGTCTCCTGCGTCGGCCTGGTTGCTGTGACACAATTAAATACGCTTTTTATTCAACCGTCTTGTGTCGTTGTCCTTGATTATTTATTTTCTCTTTTAATAATACAAGAAAATCAGTTTTGTTGGTTAGTGTGTTTAAAACAAAAGCAGCAATGGGTCTTAATTTTGATGCGTTTGATTAAGAAAAGAAAAAAAACCCTGATTATTTTAAATGAAAAATTGGCCATTCTTATCTCTGGCCTTTTGATCGGTAGACGTTTATAACTGCATGGTTGTAGCGCTTTACATCCTCTTTTTGAGCAACTAAAGATAGCAGCTAGGGTGCAACTAAAACATGTGTTTATTGATTATTTAGGATTGACTATCTTCTTTTTTCTTTTTTAAAAAGAAAAACAGCCAAAAGGTGAGCGTGCTTTGTTGATGCTACTGTGATTGTGTTTAAGATGGGTTCTGTGTGGACGTGAATAAGACAAATGCTGCAGGAACAAAATTGAACTGATCGAGGTTTCAGCGCCCTACTTCCATTTAAAACCACCATGGTAGATTTTATTTTTATAAATATGAAAAAAATAGCTAACTATTTTTGCTTTATAAACCTGCCTTATCTAAAAAAATAATCTGCATCTTTACTGGCTAATAAAAAGCCGACATTGCTGTCAGACTTATTTTTTGGTATTTTTCCACTGTAGTGAAGGCTTTGACGGCAGCATTTCCTCCATCCTCCTGCGCCCTGATGAAACGCTTGTCAACAGCTGTGGATGTGATCGTAGAAAAAAATAAATAAATAAAACACGCGTTTTTTCTTCACCCTTGCTAGCCGCCGCCAGGTAACATTTTTTTAAGGGCGAAGTCGCTGCAAAAGACCAAAGAGGAGGTTCCTCTATTCACCTGCCACGGCCTAGATAGCCTTCCTCCCTACGAGCTGCAGAAAGCAACACGGACATTAAAACACGAAGCCTTCGCCTTTTAGGAGCAACATGAGTGGGTAGCACAGACGCAACCCCGCCATTACCGAGCGTTTATCGAGCAAACCTTCTTTAAAAGCCCTGCCGCTGCCAACAGGGAACCAGCTGTTCTGCCCTGACAGGCTACCTAGCTAGCAGCTTTAGCTCGGTTACCGCTGGCTGCGGAGACCAGCCCTCGGTGGTGGCGACTTTAAAACACGCCAGAGCTCCAGCCGCGCCGATGAATCCGGCTCCGGGCTCGCCCACTGCAAACACCCGGCGAGGTGTTTTCGAGGGGAGCTCGGATGAATGAAAAATGAGCCGCAAACGGAGCTACACGCCCAGTTCGGGCTAGCTAGCTGCAGACGCTGACAGCCCCACTTCCTGTTTCAGCCAAAACTGCCCGACATTTCGGCTCCGTTCAAAGCGACGCGCGGCTCGGCGGCACGGAGAGCCCGAGACGCGAACCTACCCCGGTTCCATTGTCACAGACCACCACTTTCCTTCCCTGGCTGTCCATTGTGTAAAAGCCCAGATGCCGCTGAACCCTCCGCAACTTTCTTCGGCAAGCCGGAAGGAAGACACAGCAGCCCGGCCAAGAAGAGGAAGGGAAGGGTGCTCATCCGGTGTGTGACGGAGCCGCTGAAATCACTAGTCACTCCCTCCGAGGTGGTTCACTCTACCGCTGTAAACGCTACTTTATTTATTTATTCATTTACACAAGGGTAGTTTTCATAATCGTATTAAATTACCGCGCAAAGGCCTTTAGTTTAGGCTTCGCAGTTTTAGTTTAATATCTCACCGAATAATCTGTATCGTTTGAGCCCAAGAAAAAAAAGACTTGTCGTTGCCACAACCTTTATGCTTGAAGTTTGTGTTCACAAACAAGGAATTTTGTCTTTTGTTGAGACGTTTTGAATTTTAAATATATAAAAATGAAAAATAATAGCTACGAAATTGTTCCCCCTTTTTTAATAAACACGTATGCATCGGCCTACATTGTTTTAAACTAAAGAGGAAGACGAGGTCAGGCTGTGTTACCGTACCTGGCCCAGCACGTGACAGGAAATAAAAGCAAAATGGTTTATTGAAACTGAGCAAAGTCCTCTAAAAATAAATACATAAATAAAATAAGATGGATGCTGATTGGATTATTTTCCGCAGCAAATGTACCTCCTTAATAAATCTGAATTTTATTCATCTGAAAGCACTGAAGATCTATGTGATCCAGAGAAATATCAAAACACCGCAAGATCCGCTTCAGTTGCTTCCCTCTGTCATTTTTAAACCTGCATGTGTTTGTTTCCGAGGTCTGTCATGCACTAAAAAGTTGGATTTCAAAAAATAAAAATGTATTTAAAAAAAATACTTATTTTTTTTATCTAAGTATTTGAAAAGTTGGTGTTTGAACAACCGAAGGGATTTTTTAAAATCAAACATCCTAAAACCTCTTCAGTCCCAATGCAGCACAGCACTGCTACTGTTGTCCTAAAAGTTGTAAACGTGTTTGAGGCACCGAAGAACTTTTGTGTTGCTCTGTTTATTGATGTAACGGCATTTCACACTGTACATCTGTATCTTTTTAGACATGTTTATCAAAAATGGCCTCTCCAAACAAGCTGTCACTTGGCAGACAGGACACAATGTCTTCACATTTCTTACGGTGTACCTCAAGGCTCAGTCTTAGGTCCAATCCAGTTCTCAATCTACATTATTGATCTTTGTACAAACTTATCAAATGTCTCCTACCCAGGGGCGGTTCTAGACAGGGGCCAACAGGTGCCCATGCCCCTGTAGAAATGATCCTGGCCCCTGTTATGGCCCCTGTACTGAAGACATGATAATAAATACACTTCTCATAATTATTTCCAATAGTAAAGAAACCATAACTGACTGGTCCCTTTGACCAATATTATTTTTTACCTTTGCAGTTTTACACTAAAAAGAATTTAAAACTTAAGATGTTCCATGTTTAGCTTTAGCCGTATTGAGCTGGGGGCAAAGTTTTCAACTGCTAGATCAGGGGTCCGAAACCTGCAGTTCCAGAGCCACAAGTGGTTTACTTAATATTATTACACATTTAAATATTGCCATTTTATTTTTTTTTTTTTTTTTTTTTGTTCTGTGCCCCTTTGAAAAAACACTGGCCCCACCTTGGCCTCCCTGGTAAATTTGGTCTAGAACCGCCACTGTCTCCTACTATCTTTGTACGGGTGATTCTGCAATATACGTACTGATGTTCAAACTCACTCGCACAGGCGTTTGAATTTCTGCAGTCTGCCTTTGAAGCAGTGAAGATCTATCTATAGCAATATAAACTGGCTTTATATGCTGAAAAATACAAAATAATGTTTTTTTTTTTATTTATTACTCTGTTTCCTTGGAGAATATAAATAATTAATAAAAAAAACTGCCCAAGGTAAAACTCACAAGATAGTCACCAGTTACAAGTACCTGGGATTAAGTATTGATGGAGAGCTTTCTTTCAAAGTCAATTTTAAACATTTCATCTTCAAATTAAAGGTGAAACAAATCATTGCCCCAACTTGTTTCATCCATCCATCCATTTTCTGACTCGCTTATCCCTCATGGGGTCGCGAGGGCCACAACTTGTTTTTTTTACAGAAACAAGTCGCGGCAATGTTGTGCATAATCTTGAATCTGAATTATGGCGATATTGAAGTTCTTCACTCCAGTGTAGCACTGTGCTCTGAGATTTTATTTTATTTAAATTAGGACAATGCACATGAATTAACAGGTCAACTTTAAGCACCAAATATGCCAGAGTTAGCACAACAGTTAGTTTGTATCCGCCTCCCAAGACAGGTAAGGACAATAAACATAAATCAAGACAATGTACAGAGGAGAACACATACAGGAAAAACTCCCAATAACATGAATTTACGATAAACTCAGATTAACAGGCCCAGGGAAACAGACAGTCTACCTGTGGACGCATCCCTGGTTAGTTTTCGACCAATGTTTCAGAGTGTTTTTAAAGTTAGAATAAGTGCTACAGTTCCAGATTTGAGCTGACGGTGTGTTCCACAGCTGCAGACCTCTGATGGACGCCACCATCTGGCCAAATTTAGTGGCTGAAGCAGCCACAACCAGTGAGATTTATCACTGGTTGTGGCTGCTTCAGCCACTATTGAATGTAAGGCAGAAAACACACTGGATGACTGTGGTTTGCAAGGCGCTTATTGGCTTGGTTCCCAATTATCCAGGCACTTTTGTATGGACAACTTCAAGCCGTTATGCCTTACAATGAAATTACATTTTGTATTTCTCTGCACCTCGTGTTCAACCTGAAAAGCAAAGGAAAGCTTTCAGTTTCTCAGGCCCCTCTGCTTTGAACGCTCTCCAACCTGAACTGAAACTGTCAGAACTGGTTTGGCTGACAGCCCTCCGCTCTATCTTCACACACCGACAACGGAAATCCTTCGAACAGTGCCGGAGTTTTAAACCTTAATTTCTCACTGTGGTAAAATTTAACTTCTGCATTTCATTCATCAAATTGCTTGCACTTTACATATTTTGGTGGTTCTTTTGTTATCAATACTAATGTATTTTATTTATTAAGCACTTTTACTCCTCTTTCTAGGCCAAGTGAAAAAGGCTTTGATGTCAATGGGTCTTTTATCTAGTTAAATAAAGATTTAGTAAAAAAAAAAAAATCAATAAAATTGGACTGTTTCCGTTAATTTGCCACCCATTATAACCATATTTAAGGAAACATTCAGTGCTGTGTAATTACTTTGCATTCTTTGCCGTGCCTGTTACCGTCTATAGCCGTAAACACAACAGATTGCTTTCTTGAAGAGAAATCCCTCTTTTAAAGGATCGTGTTGATTGGGTGTGATGCTGCTTGTTGGCATCACAGAGGACATACTGAGGGGTTGAGCTACAAAGTTCCTCTTTGCAGAAAGCATTGGTAAGCACCGTGGAGCTAAGCAGGTGAAGCGCGAGGTTTGCTTCCTCACCCACTAAAAAAACAGTCTTTAGGTTGGATACACATTTTGTCCGCGGATTATGAAACAATTAGTGTTGAACTTGAAGGGAGGGACAACCGACGAGGAGGACTCAACGCAGCTCATGCACTGGCCTCTACAGGTAGCTCAAGCAGGGAGTCAACAGCCACACCGCTGAGAAAGCCAAGGTGTGTAGTTTGGTAGCATAAAGTTTCTCTGATGAGAAAAGGCCTTCCTTTGCCACGGTTTTCACTTTTGTGCCCCCCGTCAGCACAAAGATCTGTTGATATCTGCAGCTCGCGCCAATCAATAACTGCTCTCCCCCAAATGTGAGAATTAGCCAAACACTGCACATAGTCGTCTGGGGTCACTACTTGTTTTTTTTACCCTAGGATCAGACTTTTTCTTTGAGCATAAAACGTCTTGTAGGCGTGACCTACTCCTTCAGCCAGGTAGAAGTGACCTAGCTGAAGGAGTATCTTCTTTCTCTAGAGATCTGGTGATGGAGATTGTTCTAGTGCCTCCCATGGCGTTGTGTCTAATGACCAGCTTCACTCTGCACGCGTTAGCCCGTTCAGATTATGCTCAGAGCTGGGAGAGGGCTGTGAAACCACCAGCATGGTAATCCAAGGCTAAAAACGCTCCCAAATCATTCATGTTTATAATGTAATAACTAACAAGTACTTTCTTTATTTCACACCTACAGTTTTGTGAAAAAGGTATTTGGCGCCTTTACGTTTCTTCTTCTTCTGGTCACATTTAAATGTTTTAGATCATAAATACCAAAAGCAGTTCTCATGCGATCATTTAATTTCCAAAGGAAAAATGGTATCCAAACCAACCAGGCACTATGTGAAAAGTAACTATCCCCTAAACCTAATAGGTTATCCTGCCTTTGGTAGCAGCTACTGCCAGCACATGCTACTAATGAATTAGTGTTTTACATTGAAGAGTTTTTGTCTAATCGTCTTTGTAAAATAGTTTTAATTTACTCTTGCTACAATGGAAGGTTACCAAACCTAAACAGCCCGTTTAAGGTAACGTCCCACTGCGTCTCAAATTCAAAACTCAAAGTTCAGAGATTGACTCGGCCACTTAAAAAAAACATCCATGTTTTTAGGCCATTCAGAGGGGGACTTGCTGAAGTGTTTTGAACATAGCCATGTTCTATAACCCAAGTGCACTCTGGTAGAGAGCAGAAATCATGCTTTCCTTGTTCATTCAGGTCCTGAAGCAGCCCCCTAAACCAACACCATGTTTGTAAGTATTTTTGTCAATGCTCTCTTGGAATAATCTTAATAGGCTGTCCACGTTTGGTAAGGTAATCTATGTCCCATATTTGCTCTATTTGTGGAAAATGCCTCTAACTGTGGTTCACTGGAGTCCAACAGCCATGGTGACTTTTATTTTCACCTTCTTGAATTTCTTTAGGTTGTGACCTGCTGTGTTGATTTTTGGGATCTTTCAGGCCATTTTATGTTAAAACTTGTTCTACTTAAGTGATTTGAGGTTTGTCACTACCTAGGTCTGGATGTGGGTTGAGAAATTAAAGTACTTCATGTTTAGGCAAATTTACCTTCATATAAAAGTAAGCTGTGAAACCTTTTTTCTGTTGATGGTGAAATCATTCGCTAACTTCTTTAGGTATTTATTCATGTTGCTTTGTCAGATATTGAAATCTGGTTGAAAATCTAGATTATTTGAGCATGATAAAAAAAAAACATGAATTGTTATTTTGTAACCAAGCAAAATAAATAAATAAATAAATAAATTCAATTAAAAAACGGTTCGGGTCCCACATCTCTTTATATGCGCAACTTCCCAAGTTCAGGACTTCTCAGATGATCCATCAAGTACATTCTCTCTGCTACGCGAGCAAAAGGTCTGATAATTTGTCACGCATAATCTTGCATTTGCTTAATCCGACACAATTTCCATTGAGAAGTAACACGCACGCCCCAAATATTTAAATAATACAACTTAATATACATCTCTAAAGTAAACACAGGTTGGTTAAAACCAAAATAAAAAGAGAAGACTGCACTTCAGGCGAATAATACTGCAGCTGTAGATTCCATGAAGCCTACTCAACACTGAAAAACATGTATTAAGCAGCCAGCAGGTGGCGTAGTTTTGCGAAAACACGAAGATCCCTGCCCGCACAGATCAGACGGGCCAGTAGGGGGCGTCTCAGGCTCTGCTTTTTAACAGATCCATTACCCATACAACACACAGTTTGTGCTTCCCTTGTGGCTGGGCTGCCAGAGCTGCGGGTCAGAGGGGGGGTGTCGGGGCAGGGTGGGCTTTGGGTGCCAGGAGGCTTGGGAACATCAGCACCCTGGCCTGCATGAAGGACAGATCAGGGAGCTCAGAGATCATCCTGCCAGCCTCAGCGCTCGGCTCTTCTTGCGCCGGACGCTTCCTGGTCGAGAAGAGAAACACACATCGACACATTTAACGATCGCTGGCTAATCTGTGATGTGCAGCTTACGCAGCGTTTTTGCCAGCAGACCTGGTGGAGGTGCTCGTCCTCTCTGCCGCGCACATCAGGCGGTTCAGGGCGTCTCCCGTCTGGCTGCGGGGATCACTGCCAGCTTCCAGCTTGCAGGTGATTAATTCATACAGCTCACGGTCAACACCTTCAAACGCAGACGGGCATTACAAACACATGAATAAAAAGGGAGAAAAAGGGAGCAGAGCACCAAGTCCTGCGGTTTCACAGGCTGACCTGGAGGAGGACTGCTGGCACGGCTGCTGGGTCTGCTTTCATCTTCACAACCAAAATAATCAAGGTTGAATGAGGAGCAGACTGTTAGCAACAGGAGAAATTGAAGGGGAATGAGAACTGATGCTGGATTTCATTTTCTTATTAATGAAAAACTAGACACAACAATCGTAGTTACTTTATTATCATCATTATTATTTCACCGATTGGCTGGTTTAAGCTCCCTTCAAAAGCGCTTTATTGTCTATAAAGTTTCATATTATCACCACAAAACAACCATAAACAGAAATTTGAATTCAACAAAAACATATTTCAACTTTGCGCCCAACCCGGGAAGCAAAGTTGTTTGTTTTACACAAGAGTGAAGGAAGGAGAAGACAGGCCCGAAGCAAACAGGGAGGATCAACTGATTTATTTCAGTATTTACAAGGACAGTCTTTAATGCAAGGCATAGTAATGTCCTCATTTGAGCAATAAAACCGATTAAGTAAAAAAAAAAAAAAAAAAAAAAAAAAAAAAAAAAAAAAAAAAAAGTTCTGCACATTAACAGTTCAAGAAGAAATTAAATAAAATGAAATAAAAGAAGCTGGCACAAGGTACAACTCAATGAAAATTTCTGCTGTCTTTTTAAAGCAGAAACAATTTTTATTGGTGATGGAAAAACCAAATAAAAATTAGGATTAGAATGACTGTATTACATATTGATAACATGTCGTCTCCAAATGAGGAGTTCAGCTCGTAAGACAAGTTAAAGTGCACAAATGATTTAAAAAAATAAATAAAAAAAAGTTTGATAGAAAGTTGCAGCTGCATTGAAACTGCAGCTTTTCAAAGCTCGAACTTGTTATAATGTGGTTTGCCTTGTTTAAAGGTTTTAAAATTAAAACGGTCAATGAGGCTCATTTGAGGAGGAAACCCATCATCCAGGGGACGGCTAGAGTTTCAGGAACATGCTGATCAGGTCAGGTCGTAAACTGGATAAAGGCGTATTTACATTAGTTAGAGGGATCCACTGTGCGTGTTATAGGACAGGTTTTTATCTTTTAAATTCAACTTTCTTATGCTGGTAGTTAATAAGTACTTCAGCTCAAGCACGTTTCATGAACAGTGCTCTGATTCCCTTTAAACTTTAACCACAAACATTTATATGTATTTAAGCAGGATTTGATTTGATATGACATGGCCTTTCGTTTTTTTAAACAAATAAAAGCTGAAAATGGTAATGAGCCTCTGTATTCTGTGCTCCCTGACAAGCCATTTCTCTCAGGTTGTTGTTGCTGTTGTTGCAAATGAATTAAACAATTTAAGAAATATAACTGATTTTTTTCTGAATAACTTGTGTTACCTGCAGCATCCAAATATACCTGAGCTAACACCAACTATGGCAGCTTACAAAACAGCCTTTTTACCTAAAACTACACAAACATAAAGGAAATACGTCATATGACTGTATAAGTTTGATTTAAAGTAAAATGAAGTGACTCAAACATTCCTGCGTTAAGATGAGCTGGTGACCAGAGCCGAGTGTTTAGTGTGTTGTTTACGTCTGATATGTAAAGTCTTCCCAGAGCTCAGGGAACCAGCAAGGCCTTGTTAGGTGAAAAAAAACAAAAACAGAATAGACTAAGAAAAAGTAAAAAAAAAAAAAAAGTGGAAACCCTTTTTTACGTCGAATAAAGGTGGAGAAATCTTACAGAAAAAACCCAACTGGACCCATGCAGCAGGTGGAAGTGAGTTAGTTTTACTACAGGACCGTGAAGCTGCATTCATCTGGACCACATCTGGGGTCGCCACTCGAGATTAATGAATAAATCTTTTTCTCATCACCAACGGGGCTGATAAATACTGAGATAAATGCTCCAAATAGTGGCAGGAGATAAAGGAAATAACTGATCTCCTTTTCCTACTTGCTCCCACATCGGTCGCGCTTCCACTATCAGACATGGAGCTGTTGAGAGCGACAATATGTAGCCCACGGCAGCCGAGCGAAGGAAGGAAGGAGAAACAGCGGGAAACACGGCAGGAGCCCAGCATGCTCTGGAGCGAGAGGAGAGGCTTTTTTTGGCTTTCTAGCAGCAGCCATTGGGAGCGGCTGGTAAACTACTAGGGGTGAGGGGCTCGGCAAGGGGACGTACCCTCCTGGGAGCCGCTAAGGCGTCTGCAGCTCCAGTCCGCCTTGTTCGGTGGAAGCTCCTGATCAGACACAAGATTTCCATCAGTGTTTCAGCTTCAATGCAATAAGCTTTGCAGTTGACCGGGCAAACGCTACCTGTTCTGAACGGGTCGGGGGTTCCTGCGTTTCCCGGGGCCCGGAGGGTCCCGTGACCGCCGGCGAGGGGTCTTTGGTGGCATCCAGCGTCCCCTGATGAAATATTTATGGAGGAAATGGAGGATAAATCGCCGGTTTAGCAACATGACCGTAATTAGAGGCCGAGTCAAGATCCTGGAACATAAAAAAACGTCGACAGCTCACCAGGGAAGAGGCATAAGCTGGCACGGTCACCGCCTGCTTCTTTGTGCCCATGAAAACCTTTCGGGGGGGGGGGGGGGGGGGGGGGCAAAAACACGTCATATTCACTGAGGCATTGTTAGGACACACTTGAATAAAAATCTGACAACAAACTTACAATGTTCCTAGGGTCCACACCAAGGCACCTGAGCAGAGTTGTGTTACTGTGAGAACCCCCCCACCTAAACTGGAGACCAAGCGAGCAGCGCAGGTCCTCGTGTGGGCTTAACACCGACTGCTGGATCCTAGGAGGAGTCGAGACACAACACGCTTCCTTTTTAGAGCGTACACCATGTGATTTATTAAATCTTCCCTCCGTGCACTGCTGGCTAGTCCAGTGTTAAATCGCAGAGACTGCAAAGATAAATACTAAAGGTCTAATGAGGCTGCGTAGCGCATCAAGTTGTGAGAATTGGATTTATTTAGAGATCTTTGTAAGTAAAACATTTAGGGTCAGAGCGGCAATCCTTGCAAACCAAAACAGAAAAAAAACAGCGCCTTGCAAATAACATGCAGATGTCTATTCTGAAGACCACATTTGAGAAACAAATGGGACTCAATGACAGACGGGAAACAACGAAGGAAAACAAACAACGTTGGGCATTTCCCTATTGCTATACCTATGTGTAATTCATCAAATTTGTATTTACATTCCAACTTTTGCTAGAATCCTCTACAGGGCTTGTGGAAAGCTTTGCGTAGGTTTTGAGGCCAAGAAAGAACAGCTGGATTTATATGGGAATAAAAAGACACACAGACGGTCTATCAATTAGTTGTCATGCTAAGGCAATTATGTGCCCCAGATTTTATTTATCTGGGTAAAGGTAGCAGAATACAAATTCACACCAGATTTTCCTTTGTAAAAAAAAAAACGGAAAAAAAAAACATATGTAACAGGTTTCCAAGTTTTCCTTTTTTCACCTCCGGAATATCGCCAAATTAGAAACATTCTGTCCAGGAGTGATGCTGAAAAACTGTTCCACGCATTTGTTACTTCAAGGCTGGACTATTGTAATTCTTTACTATCAGGAAGTCCACAAAATGCAGTTCAAAGCCTTCAGCTGATCCAAAATGCTGCAGAAGGAGTTCTGATGAAAATCAACAAGAGGGATCATATTTCTCCTATTTTAGCTTCCCTTCATTGGCTTCCTGTTAAATCAAGAATAAGATTTAAAATTCTCCTTCTAATGTATAAAGCCCTTAAAAATCAAGCTCCATCATATATCAGAGCTCTGATTACCCCGTATGTTCCTAACAGAGCACTTCGCTCTCAGACTGCAGGTCTGCTGGTGGTTCCTAGAGTCTCTAAAAGTAGAATGGGAGGCAGATCCTTTAGCTATCAGGCTCCCCTCCTGTGGAACCAACTCCCAGTTTTGGTCTGTGAGGCAGACACCCTGTCTACTTTTAAGACTAGGCTTAAAACTTTCCTTTTTAACAAAGCTTATAGTTAGAGTGGCTCATGTTACCCTGAGCTATCTCTATAGTTATGCTGCTATAGGCTTAGGCTGCTGGAGGACATCAGGGCCTATTTATCTCACTCTGCTGAGTTCTCCGGTGTTTGCATTGTTGTTATTTCAACTTTTAACCTCTTGTTCGCTGTCTTTTTTTGTGTCTTTTTCACTTGGCCTGGCGTTCTTTTAGCTGTGACATCATCCAGGGGGCAGATCATCTGCTACCATATAGGACAGAAAGTATTCCTGGATCAATGTGTACTTCTGTGCTTTCTGTGTTTCAGCTCTGTCTTCCCTAACCCCTAGCTGGTCATAGCAGATGACCGTTCACACTAAGTCTGGTTCTGGTTCTGCTGGAGGTTTTCCTCCCTGTTAAAGGGGAGTTTTCCTCTCTACTGTCGCTTCATGCTTGCTCAGTATGAGGGATTGCTGCAAAGCCATCAACAATGCAGACGACTGTCCACTGTGGCTCTACGCTCTTTCATGAGGAGTGAAAGACTTGATGCAATCTGCTTGGTTTCCTTAGATAGGAAACTTATTGACCAATCTGGATGATATGATTGAATTTGACTTTGTAAAGTGCCTTGAGATGACATGTTTTATGAATTGGTGCTATGTAAATAACATTATATAAATAACACAAAGTTCCGTGTGATTTTTTGTGTCACTCATAAAAATAAATCCAGCCATGATCAGCATCTTTTCTGAATCTCCAGTCTAGACGCATTAGCTGAGACGCTTGTGGTCACCTCAGAGCGTGGCTGACTTCTGGGATGTCCTCCTCGGTCTCTGGAGAGGGCTGGCTGTGAAGTAAAGCACCAAGGTTGGGCAGGTCCTCCTCCCCTTCCACTGCTGGGAGCCGTACCTCCGGGAAACTGGACCGGAGGAGCTGCTGGACATGGCAGAACAGGGAAGCCTGACCCTAAAGAGAAAAAAAAGGAGTGCTGATGAACCGTAAGCAAGGCGGGACAAAGTTTAAAAGAACCTCTTCCTACCTGACACCTGTTCATTCTCGTTACTCCATCTTGGTCAGGCTCCTCCTCCTCGTCGCCAGGCTCTCTGCGCTCTGTCCATACGCTTCCCTCCACCGGTGCGCTTTGGCCCGTGAAGTCCGCCCACGTCGGCCCCTCTTCGTCGTCCTGCGCGGGGGCCGAGCAGAAATCTGCGAAGCTGTCGCTGGGCGCGAGGGTTCCCAGGCTCTGCACTCCTGGATCAGCCGTCCCGACAGGTTCCCTGTGTGGCTCGGTGTTAATGTCGCTAAGGTGCGTACGCTTCTCTTGAGTGTGTGTACCAGAGTGTGGCTGGCAGGAGGTAGCAGAGGTTCCCTGAGGCGCATTGCAGTGAGGGCCATCCATCTCAGACTCAGACAGGCCGAGGTTGGCCCTACAGCTGCTGACGAGGGAGTCCGGTGTCCCACAGTTTTGCGTTACTTCCCCCTCGTCATCAGTCTGGTCCCAAGCAGCCTGGCCACCGGGGGACGTAAGGGATGAAGTGTTTGGTTCTAGCTCTGCAGAGGCAGCCTTCAGTGACAAATCATCAACACAGAAAGCCCCGTCACCTGAGGCAGGCTCCTCGGGTCCAGAATTCCCACCTGCTTCATCTTCCTGAGACCGACGGTGGTCCTGAGGTGGTTGCACGGGTGCCGCGTCTCTTTTCTCACAGTGCTCGCTCTCAACGCAGACCCCTCCGTTTGCCTCATATGCCAGCTGGGATCT
This sequence comes from Fundulus heteroclitus, assembly GCF_011125445.2. Lineage (NCBI taxonomy): Eukaryota > Metazoa > Chordata > Actinopteri > Cyprinodontiformes > Fundulidae > Fundulus > Fundulus heteroclitus. The sequence goes on from NC_046382.1 coordinate 36,105,662, forward strand.
AGGCTCCGACTCCGTGACAAACTCCCGCCCTGAGTCACAAACCTGTTCGTCCACGCTGAGGCGTCCCCCTCCCGCCCTGTCGTCCCACTGCTCCGTGAAGCCACAGCACCACGGGTGTCCCGCCTGCTCTGTGAACACGGCGAAATCGGCAAACCCCGTTGCCTCCCCAGAGCAGCTCGCTATAGAGCCGCTAAAGGCCTCAGGGCGCAGGTCTTCCTCGGCATGGCCGTTCGAGCAGTGCGAAGATTCAGGAGGACACCTCCCAGACTCCTCAGACGTTGGTTCAGCCAGGTGGTTAGAGCCGGGGTCCGGCAGGCGGGTCGCCGGCTTCTCTGTGGGATAGGTCCGTCTGAAGGAGGACGGCGGTTCTGAGACGTCGGCATGACCTGGTGGGGTGCAGCCCCCCCCTTTAGAGAAATCCCCAAACCCTTCCTCCTCTGACGCCACCTCATCGTCAGTGTCCAGTGGAGGGGGGGAGTGAGAGGGCGTCACGTCACGATCCATGGGTGTGTCCGGCGGGACCCAAAGGCCTCATGCGTCTGGCAGAAAGGGGGAAGAAAACAGAAAGATCTGAATCACAAACCTTTAGGCACCGTGGATTTCAGAAAGACGCCCAAAAAAACCTTTTGGATTGGGTTTTGATCACTTTTAATTCATCAGAACTAAAAAAAATAAAACTATGAAACCTGCGTTCAGAAGCTTCAATACTAGGGTTTTCATAAGAAGAAGGATTTATAACCGGTAAAGATGTTCTCAAACATAAAAATAATGCAGAATGTTGCTTCAAATATGACGGGGGGCATTTTGAGCATGTGGGGCTCACAGGTTTCCCAGTGGGCAGATCCTGGAACCGATGGGTGGAAGACATCACCCTCATACGCCGTAAAGGTTACCGTTGTCCAAAACAGGCCACATCACGCCAGAAGTCTAACTCTGCACCCAAAATACTACACAACCCCATCCAAACAAAGGTACTGGACCCTTCACATGACCGTATGCCTAAAGACGGCGATATTTTGGGAGGTTTCGCCAAGTCTTACCTTGCTCTTCCGCTCTTCAGGGGGATTGCGTGAAAAAATCTCACTCTGGTATTATTTCTTTCTACTGAGGCCTTTCTCTTCTTCTCATAAACATGAGCAGTGTGCTTCTTCTGTCTCTCAGCCATGTTCAAAGTCTACGGTGAGAGCACCGGAGCTACAATGAACAGCTAACTGCTAAGCTAACCTAGCCGCTAAGCTAACTGTATGCATGCGCAGCCAGCAAGCAGGGACTAGGAAGGAACGAGCACGGACACTGGCGACATGTGAATGCGTTAGCATGATGGTATGGGGGACAACCAATAGATAAGGCGATACTCTCAGAACTTGAGGGACAGAGGAGGAGAGTATATAATGTCTATGGGTGAGAGCAGCAATAAAACTCTGACCAATCCCTGCCCTTGGGACTGAATGGCAGAGATTGGTTATAGTTTTTACACTGCAGCCTGCAGCTCCCACAGAGAATGATTTTTTAACCTCCTTTTTCTGAATACATAATGTATTTACTACTTTCAGGATGGAAGGACCATTTTACCCAGTATAATAAAGAGTGTTTCTGAACAGGATTACCAACTATAGCTTTAACAAGCAGTGTTGTCAGACAGTACCGTGAGTCTGGCATGCTGCACTGGTAGGGAAGTGGGTTTTAAAAGGCCTTGTCAGCATATTCAAATGCTCCCACAAGTCAACTAGGGCTGAGGATCATTTCAAGATGAGGCAGAGAACGTCTTCAAGCGGGTCTTTGGGAGTGTTTACGCCAAACACGACAGTAACCTCCGGGCGGCAACAGGAGGGACCAGTTGCAGGACATAAACCGGTCCTCCTGCTTATCAGTGAAATGTGCCCTTTGGGGCAGGGTGTCCCCAAAGGTAGCCTCAGTGATGGATTTCATCCGTGGAATGCAAAGAGCCATGCCCAGAAGCACAAGAAACATTGTACGGGAAAAAAGTGTAGCGTGTCCTTTGTTTTCAGACCCGCTGAGTCAAATAGTTTGTAGAACTCCCGTTCTGATACCAGTTAGAGCGCCGAGTCTTTTGGGATACGTCTTTACTAGCTTTGCATGTCTGAGGAGAGTGACTTTTTTTTAATTTGCTTATTTGTCAAAAATAAGCTCAAGTTCAGTCAGATTGGGTGGAGCGCCTCTGTAAACAGCAATTGTCAAGTCTTGCCATGGATTTTCTAAACCCTATTTAAGGTCTGGCCAGATGAGAATCATATGTTTTAAGCTCAGCCATCCCATTATATTTCTGGCTCTATGTTCATGGGTCCCTCGCTGGATTTTACTCAGTGGCATCAGTGTAAACGGGGCTGAACACGGATGCATGTTTCAAATTTAGTGTGGGGCTAAAACCTTTCAAAACCAATACTACTTTTTACCCACATCACAGTAAAATACCTTGAAATTTGATGTGATATTGGGACAAACTGATGCTTTTTAAATGCTTTACAGCAGGGGTGTCCCAAAGTGTGGACCGGGGTCCATTTACAGCCTCTGGACTAACACCCCCCCTGTAGTCAATTAAATTCAATAATAAAGATTTTACTACCCACAGGGGGCTGATGCAGTTAGAGACCTTTTATTACTAATAAGGGCAAAATTATCTGTGATAAGTGAAACTATTCATACAACAAAAAAGGTTAGGAATCACACAAAGTACTTGTCTTTTAATAGCCTCACTGTTTGCTTAAATCATAAGTAAATACCCACATTTAGGAGGTCCCTGTTACTCAGAAGCAGACTTTTGGGCACCTAACGCTGCTTTCAATTAATGAATTAATTAATTGATAAAGAAAGTTTTGACACAAATTCTGCTCCTATTGCTCAGGATACTTTTTTTTTAATATTGAGCCCAGAATAATTTTGCAAACTGGAGGAATTTCTATTAATAAGCAAAAGTCTTCTGAAGTTTTGGATCTACGATGATGCACATGCCCTCCTTTGAACACAATAATTTTGAACAGTTTTAGTTAAAACGTTGCAATCTTATTTTTTTGCTGAGCAAAAAAAATAATATTTTTCTTTAATTATTTTACATTTTAAAATCACATTTATTTTTTTCCCCACTTTACTTTTTTTGTAATGCACTTTCTTGACGGCTACTTTAAATATTTGGATTTCAAATATGATTCCAGTAGTTGTAAAGATTCGGGTTTTTTATCATTAATATTTCGTTTTTTATCCAACTCTGCTGACTGTTAATATTTTTGCGGATGTTGCCTTCCTGTCATATGCCTTTTGTTCGCGTCTTCAGTTCAGTCAGTGAGGTGTTGGTGGAAAAAACAAGGGACCAGTCAGTAAACCGATACAGGAAAGATAATCCGCCCCGCAGCAGCAGCAGCAGCTCCGCGGTAATGGATTAACAGCTTTAATACACCGTCCTTTCATTTAAATACGCCATACACTGCCCGTTTCGCCACTTTGATAGCATTTTATGCCCTTTGTTCTTGTGTTAATAACCTGGGTGTGCGCAGATCGTTGGGTTTGTTGTCGGTAAAGCGAAAACAACCACTGTGGTCCTACCTTGTCCTTGCCCCGCAGTCTTCATGCTGAATAGAGCAGACAGGTGACAAAAAAAACAAAACAGAACAAACGTGAAGCCACAGAAACGTCATGTCAAAACTAACACCACAAAGTTTAAAAAAAAAAAAGAAGAAGAAACGATCAAAGCAATATGCCACTGACAGTAAAATGTGTTTTAGACAGAAAGCTGATCCCATTAGCTCATTATTTTGTTACCATCGCAGCAGATTAGCTAGCTTTACCACCAGTAGCCCGTTTATCCCGTCCGTAATTTATCAGTCACACGCTGCCATTTTATGAGATCTCATTTATCTGCGGCCGAATAAAAGTTAGTAATTAAGAGTTTTTAGGTCACCGGCAACAATTAATTCTGCTTGCCTGTCAGGATCGTAGGTCTCCATCATCTCCTTTTAGCTGTATGGGAATGAGGTGGAATGAGGTGTGTGCGGGGGAAACAAGAAGAGGTCTCACTCTGCGCCAGATTTCAGGCTGATCCTTGCTGACAGAGAAAAGCAGCAACGGAAACAGCTAGGTTTGGTTCTTTAGTGTTTAGGGCCGTAATGAAAATGAGCACGCAATAAATGGGACCAGGGGTATTTGAAAAAATCGTAGACAATCTTGTAACGTGCAACAATTCTACCATCCTAGTTTAGTGTTACCATGTTACGATAGACAATCTATGGGGATGTCCTTGTTGCCTGGTCGCAATAACAGCACCTCCTCCTGGCGTAAATTGGTATTACACTTCATTTTTAGTGACCCTTGGCCTGCTAATTCTGCTGGTTTGGGTGATTCAAGGAAAGGTCTCAGTTTTAGGGTGACAGAACGCAATAATTTAAAGTGAAACATTGAGGATAAACTAGTTTTACAATTATTTTACAATTTTCAACTATGCTATATGTAGAAAAGTATAAAGACACTGCATCATTGTTAACTGTGACATCATCCAGAGAAGACGGCTCACCCGCTACTACCATCTAATGTAGAACAGATTACTGGATCAATGTGTGCTTCTGTGCTTTTTTTGTCTCTCTTGTTGTGTCTCTGCTCTGTCTTCTATAACCCCCAGTCGGTCGAGGCAGATGACCGTTCATACTGAGCCCGGTTCTGCCGGAGGTTTTCCTTCCCGTTAATGGGGAGTTTTTCTTCCCACTGTCGCTTCATGCTTGCTCAGTATGAGGGATTGCAGCAAAGCCATGTACAATGCAGACGACTCTCCCTGTGGCTCTACGGTTCCCCAGGAGTGAATGCTGCTTGTCGGGACTTTGATGCAATCAACTGGTTTCCATATATAGGAACATTTTTTGACCAATCTGTATAATATGATTGAACTTGACTTTGTAAAGTGGCTTGAGATGACATGTTTCATGATTTGGCGCTATATAAATAAAATTGAATTGAATTGAATCATCTATGCAAGGCATTTTGTACATATAATTCCTAAAATAATCCCCCCCCTTTTTTTTTACTTAACATTTTTGTTTATATATATCTCAACTCAAGTCTTAAAGTGCAACTGAAACATTTGTAATTATAGTGAACAGCATCGCAGACGTTTTTTGGTTCTTTATTCTCAGTTTAATCAGAGAGATATAACAACAGGGAGTGAAAGGACCTGAAACACACCAGGCTTCTATATGTAAACCTGTACAGCGGGTTTTGTGATGGGTGAAAAATTATTTGCATTCACAATACTATATGACTTCTAGGTTCTATACGGGGTAAAATACCAACCAAGTAACGATGGACATCTGATCAAGAAAACACCTGCACCAGAGCATGTGATTTCCTCGCCTCGTGGATCTTCATGTGCACACTGAGGTCTGAAATGGTGTGAAATTTCTTGCCACACCGGAAGCAGCGAAACGCCCTCTCGCCGGTGATGTCTGCCGTATATGAGCTTTGCCTGGAGCATATCTTCAGGTGATACGAGTGCGCCACCATTTTGCCACACGTGTCGCAGAAGTAGGGCTTCTCGCCCGTGTGTTTCCTCATGTGAACCCTGAGGTTGGAAGTCTGGGTGAAGGTTTTGTCGCAGAAGGGGCACCTGTGCGGCTTCTCGCCCGTGTGGACCCTCATATGCAAAGCCAGGCTGTCCCTGCGGGCGAACTCCTTGTGGCACTCGAAGCATTTGAAGGCCTTGTGCCCGGCGTGGGCCTCCTCCATGTGCCGGATCAGATCACAGTCCCTGATGAAGGACACGCCGCAGATACGACAGGACTTCGTATCCAGGGTGAGTTCCTGCTGCAAAAAGGAAGCATCGCCGTGACTTTGACCAAAATAAGACAAATCGGAGCCAGCATTCTTGTTCCACTCGTTGTGCACGGCTTCATTGTTCAGAGTCACGGTTATGGAGCTGGCACTTGGTAACAGCTCGGGCTCAGTGTGAGGGGCTGCCTCGGATTCGTAGGGGAAAACTTTCACATCATCTGAGGAATCGGTATCCAGGTCAGGGATGATGCAGACATCCAGCTGCTCCTCTTTGACCTTCTGATGCTCCTGGCTTTCCTTTCGGTCCTCGGCTGGAGGCGGCCTCTCGCTCTCGGGCACCGACCGAACACCTGGGAGACAGAATGTACCCGAGAAAGAGTCATCTTTTAGACACAACAACGTTTCAGAAATGCAGCGCATGCAGCTTTTAGTCGCAGGTCAAGTTTGCAAAGTTGGCTTCCTCCCCGAAGCCACCAAAACATCGATGGAGAGACTGACAGATGTGGCACGTATGGCTGCGTCCCGTACGCCACTGTTACTTAGCAACAGCTGCTCCGGCAGCATCGTCACCGACCTTCTTTGAACAAAGCCACCCGCGGCTGTAAGACGGTGAGCTGCTCGATCTGCTGCCTCAGCTGGATGATCTCCCTCTTGGAGCGGACCACCTCCTCCTGGTAGTCCGTTATTGTCCTCTCGACGAGCCCGAAGATCTCCTCGGCAGCCGCCGCCAGCCGCTCGCTGACCAGCAGCCTGAGCTGCTGCATTCCCGACATGATGGCGGACCCAGCCGGAGGAGCCGCCGGACGAAAAGCGGGGAACGCCGCACGACCTGTCAAACAAAGAAACAATCACTGCAGCGCAACAAGCCTGACCATAATCGAATTAAATGACAGCAGCGTGACTTGTTTTCTTTTCCCCCCTGCTTTACTGTAAAAGTAAAATATTTCTACACCGCCCCCTGGTGTTGAGGAGGGTTTTACCTTTCTAAAAAAAAAAAAAGCCTCAAGTTCAATTTCTTTTAGCGATTCAATTCAAAAAGTTATTAATTTCCTCTGAAAGAATATTATAGGACTAATAAAAAAGAATTACACTTTCAAAAATATCTGTCTAATGAAAGCATGTTTATGTACTTTAGAGTACATAAACATGCAGTCACTGTTGTGGGTCTGGACTCATGAATTAGCGCGTGGATGCGGCGCGGCGTGAAGAGGACCAGCCTGTGGCTCGGCTGGGATCTTCAATAGCAGCTTTCAGCTTTATCTGCATTCTGGGTTCTGGTGTCTCTCAGCTTCCTCTTGGCAACAGCCCATAGGTTCTCTTAAGCTTTAGGTCAGGCCAGTTTGCTGGCCAACCAAGCACACTGATACAATTGTATTGTAAAGCAGGTTTTGGTACTTTTGGCTGTGTGAGCATACGGCAAGTCCTGATGGAAAATAACATCAAAGCTACCATAAAGTTTGTCAGCAGAAGGAAGCACAAAGTGCTCTAAAAATGTTCTGGTAGCTGGCTGCACTGACTATGGACACGCCACATAACCGCTGGCTGTGGACACTTCTCACTGGGTCTCCAGCAACTTTGACTCTGTACCGCTCCACTCTTCCTCCAGACTGTGAATGCTTGATTTCAAAATTAAATGCAAACTTTACTGTCATCTGAAAACTTTGGACCAGTGAGTAACAGTCCGGTCCTTTTTCCTCCTTACCCTAGATGAGACTCTTCAGTTTCTACTAGCGGTAATGTGTTTTACATGTTGTGGATTAAGTCATAATTATTCATATAATAATTTTTACATACGTTGTTACATCAAACCTAAGATGTAAATGTTAACTGGTCTAAGTCGGTGAAGTGAAAGGAAAAAAGCAAAGATAAGGAAGATGTAATATTATAATGTGCATATGTATCTACTCCCTTTTGGTATGAGGCCGCTAAAAAGTTCTCTTGAAACCATTTACCTTCAAAGATCCGGTAATATGTTAGGTGGAGTCCACTTGTGCACAATCTATGTGCCACACGATCTGTTAGTCTAAGCAGACCTTTTCTGAAAGGCCCCAGAGGCTGCAGCACCACAAAGCAAGAGGCATCACACAAACAGAGGACCAAGGAGCTCTCCAAACAAGTCAAGGGCAAAGTTGCTGGGAAGTACAAGTCAGGGTGGGGTTATACATAAAGCATATGGTACCACAAGAAACCTGCCAAGAGAAGGGGCCCCTTTCCTAAAACTCACAGACCGGGCCAGGAGGGCATTAGTCAGAGGCCGCATGGAGACCAGAGCTAACCCTGAAGGAGCTGCAGAGCTCCACAGCAGAGACTGGAGGATCTGTCCATAGGACCACAAGCTGCACGCTCCATAGAGCTGGGCTTCATGGAAGAGTGGCCAGCAAAAAAATGTGTCAGAAATAAGAAGCCCTGTTTGGAGTCTCCCAAAGGGCAGACTGGTGACTCCCTAAATGTATGGAGGAAGGTGCTCCGGTCAAATGAGACTCAAAGTTAATGTCTTGGCCACCAAGGAAAACACTGTCTGGTGCCACCCCAACACATCCCACCACCACAAAAAAAAACCAAAAAAAAAAACATCTCCACAGTGGAACATGGTGGTGGCAGCATCATGCTGTGGGGATGTTTTCCATCAGCAGTGATGGGCAAACTGGTGAGAGTCGAAGGAAAGATGGCTGGTGCTAAATACGGGATTATTCTTGAGCAAAACCTTTGGTGCACTGTACAAACAGACCTAAAAATAAGTAAAATGTTCTTGAAATGTGGGTTTTTGTCCTTGATCTGAGCAGGTAAATAAGATTATCTGCCAGTATTGGACCCCTAAAATAAGATAATTAGATAAACTGCACCTGAAATAAGACAATGAAGATGAGTTGTTCCTATTTTAAGTGCAAAAATCTTATTCCATTGGCAGATTATCTTATTTAGCTGCTCAAATCAAGGACAGATACACTCATTTTAAGAAAATATTACTTATTTTTAGTTCCGTTTTTGCAGTGTGGACGGTGGCTCGCCTTCCTGCAGGACAATGACCCCGAAGCATCCTACTAAAGCAACACTCGAGTGGTTTAAGGGGAAACATTTAAATGTGTTGGGATGGCCTAGTTAAAGTTCAGACCTCACTCCAATTGAGAATCTGGGATTACCCTTGAAGACTGCTGTTCACAAGTGAATGTCATCCAACATACAGGGGCTGGAGCTGTTTAGCCTTGAAGAATAGGCAAAAATGCCAGTGGCCAGATGTGGGGGGCTCAGAGAGACTGATCCAAGCTAGCTGCAGCAAAAATGGCCCCACAAAGTGCTGACTATGGGGGTTAGGGTTCTGTAATGTTGACCTATGTGTTGTTTGCTTCACAGAAAAACGATCAACGTTATAGGCAAGTTCTGTAAATCAAATACCTTTGCAACACCTAAAGAGGATATACCAGACATTTTGGTTCATAGTTTCACACTTTCTATCAGCTAAGGGGGGCTATTGTTAACTATTAGTAGGGATTCTGAATATACATACTGTTCCAAAACGCCAAATGTAACTAGAATTTAAAGCAAAGGACCAAAGACCGCATTTAAGAGTGAATTCCCAGCTGACACCTGAAAAGAAACAGAATCCAGACATTTATTGAGAGGTACATCACAATAAGTAGGGGAAGAAAAAAAAACAACACATAAAACTTGAATTTGTAAACATAGAACACTTAAACACTGATATATTATGAATACAATTATTTTTATGATTCCAAAAAGCCTTTTATGATAATAATAATTTATAAAAAATAATAATAAATAGTAATCATGATCAGTTAGTATATATGCCACCCGTGTCTGATCAGTGATTGCGTGGCTCTTCAGTCAGCTTCACACCCTGCGTTCAGTTTGAAAACCTCTCCCCGCTGATGTCCATCGCAACCGAGGACCGCCTGGAGCATGTTTTTAGGTGGTACGAGTGCGCCACCATTTTCCCACACGAGCTACAGAAGTAGGGCTTCTCGCCCGTGTGTTTCCTCATGTGAACCCTGAGGTTGGACGTCTGGGTGAAGAACTTCCCGCAGAAGGGGCACCTGTGCGGCTTCTCGCCCGTGTGGACCCTCAGATGCAAGGTCAGGCTGTCTTTCCGGGCGAACTCCTTGTGACACGCGAAGCATTTGAAAGCCTTTTGCCCTGCGTGCGACTCGTCCACATGCCTGATCAGGTCACAGTCCCTGATGAAGGACACGCCGCACAGACGGCAGGACTTGCTGTCCAGGACGCGCTCCTGCTGCACAAGAGAAGCCCGGACGCGGCTCGGCCCGCAATGTAAGGCGCTCGTGCTAAAGTTCCCGATCCAGTCCCCCTCATCGGCGTTGTTCAGAGTCACGGTTATGGAGCTGACGCTTGGTATCAGCTGGGGGTCATGCTGAGGGGTTGCCTCCGATTCATAGGGAGAAACCTTTGCGTCCTCAGAGGAATCGGTGTCCAGGTCTGGGATGATGCAGACATCCAGCTGCTCCTCTTTAACCTGCTGACGGTCCCCAGTTTCCTTCTGCTCCTCAACTGGAGGCTGACTGTGGTTCTCAGACACTGACTCCACATCTAAGAGACAGAAAACACGCAAAAGTGGGAATATATATATATATATATATATATATATATATATATATATATATATTAGGGCTGGGCAACGATTAAAATATTTAATCGCGATTAATCGCCCTGATTAATCGCGATTAATCGCGATTAATCGCATTGTATTTACAAACTCCAAGAATGAAGTAGTGTAAAGAGCACTTTTATTTTAATGTTGTGCTGCCATATGAACAAAAGTGTTGTAACATTTGTAGCACTTATTTTATACTGGATATTTTCAACCCATCTATTGAATTTAGTGCACTAGTTGATCTTTTCTTCATAAGAGAACAGCAAGCACTGCAGCCAAAATATGGCCTTTTTTGACCTGCTGTATATTAGCCAGTCCCTAAGCTTGATGTATCATGAAACTGCTGACCTTTTGGGTTTTGTGGTTTTTATTTTATTATTACAATTAAATAATAATAATAATAATAATAATGTTATGTTCAGTGTTTTTTCGCTAATCCACCTCTTATATATTTCAATCCTTATGTAATTTTGTCTGTGTTGTGTGCACCTGCCTGTTGCTTTAATCCTATAAATTTCCCCGTCGTGGGATAAAAAAAGGATTAGCTAATGTTATCTTATCTTAAATAACACTTTTTAATATATGTACTGGGTTCTTTCAAGGTCTTAATTACATGTTATGTGTGGGCTCCAGTAACATCCATCCATCCATCCATCCATCCACTGATCTACCTGGATGTTCCCTGGAGGACTGAAACGCCTCAGTCAGAGACGTCTGTGGGTCTGTCGGGGCAATGACAGAAGTTTCGTCTCCTCTCTCCGTTTCTGGGGCTCGACGTTTTCATGTTTTTTCACGTGCTTAGATAAATTTGTTGTGTTTCCACTGAGATGAACCGGCTTTTTACAAAACATACAGCTTGATTTCATTTACGGTATTAAAATAAAGCCAAACGGTGCTACTTCCCCTGTTCATGTTTTTTTGCTGCTGCGGTCTCTCTCAGCTGTTTGTTTGTTAAGTTTGTGTGAGAGCTGAGTGGGCGGGCCAGGCTGAGCCTGCGTGCTGATTGGCTGGCGCCGCTGAGCCATGTACGAGAGGGGAGGGGGAGCATCAGAGTGCTGCTGTGACAACGCGCTGCAGTCACTGAGCTATATAAAACACTGGAGTGCTGATTTTGCCGAAAAACTGAAGTCACTGGCCGCCATCTTGCTCCTCCCTACTCTCACAGAATCCCACAGGATTTGGTTGCAACAACAAACAGTTTTCTGGCTGTGTGAAAACGTTTCACAGGTAATTCTACAGTCAGTGGATGTACTAACACTATCAACTACTAGGAAATTAGGTGCCGAAATATTTTACATGTTATTCATATTAAATGTATATATATGTATATATAAGTATGTGTATATGTATATATGTATATATATGTATACACATATGTAAATATATGTTTTTGTATATTGTTATTTATATATTTATAAATGTTAAACATATATATTTAAATGAATAAAATGCTAAATATTTCAGCACATGACTTTCTCAGTACTTGATATTTTTTAGAACATAACATAAAAGTATATGGTATTTGACATTTTAAAAGTCTTAAGCCCCCCCTGAACATGAGAAAATCCTCGTTATTCGATGCTGTAGCGCACATATTCCCTAGTTACTGGGGGGAAATAGGGAGTACCAATATGGCGGCTGGTGGCTTCAAAGCGACTCGTTCAAACAGACGGTGATTAGCACTCCAGTGTATTATATAGCTCAGTGGCTGCAGTCAGCGCGCCTGCTGACTGACACTGACTGAAAGCATGTGAGCAACATGCGTTAATGCGCGATAAAATAAATATCGCCGTTAATAGTCTAATGAATTAACGCAAAATTAACGCGTTAACTTGCCCAGCCCAAATATATATATATATATATATATATATATATATATATATATATATATATATATATATATATATACACATATACATATATATATATATACATATACATATATATATATATATATAAAACACGTAAAACATTTAGATTAATTATGTGCAGACTTTCTTTCTTGTTATCACAATGATTTTCCACTTACATTCAATGAAAACATAATTTAGATTTGAATATTACATCAGACCAATAAAAAAAAAACTATTTTAATACAGAAATGTTGCCATAGTAAAAAGTATGTCTAATACCGGCTTAAATGTATTTAAAAAAACAACAACTCTTAATCAGACATATGAGGCTCAGTGGAACACATTCTAATTTATTGAATACTATATATACGCATGCATAGATGCATACAGACAACTAGTGTACATATATATGCTGTATATACGTATGAGGGACAAATTATTTGAGAATTTGTTTTGGATTCATTTCTTTGATTTAGAAGATTATTATATGTTTAACCAGTTTGGCACCTGCCCGGCCACATGATGGTGGCTTTTTAATCCTCTAAGGTTGATTGGGAACAGAGAACATCATATGTTGTGCAAATAGGAATGCAGCATCTGAGTATATGAGCCGGGGAGGCTTTGCTTTGCTGCTGGTCTCAGTCTTAGAGGAAAATCTGTGTGCAGAGCTGAGAAGGTGTGAGAGCAGCTGGCCTACACAAGTTACACAGTTCTGTCTGGAGGAATGAGCCACACATCCATGAACTCCACTAAGTAGACCTGCTAAGGCGATAAATGGAAGTCTCATCTTCTTCTGCGCACTTAGCAAAAAGAAACAGCATTGTAATGTAAAACTGGGAAAGTTTGGTCTGGTTTAAAGGGAGGAAAAAGGGGTTATATGAGAAGTTTTATTTTATTTTTACCCAATAAGTGCAGTTAATGCATCTTTTACACCAACTTGCTACTGTTTCATTTAGCTGAATTGGGTGTGAGTGTGACTGCGGATTTAGCGCAAATGGCCGCAAAGCCAGCGGCTTTTTTTTTTTTTTTCCTGTTTTTGTTTTTTTTCCCCTTTATTCTGGGTTACTTAGCAACAGCTGCTCCGGCAGCATCGTCACCGACCTTCTTTGAACAAAGCCACCCGAGGCTGTAAGACGGTGAGCTGCTCGATCTGCTGCCTCAGCTGGATGATCTCCCTCTTGGAGCGGACCACCTCCTCCTGGTAGTCCGTTATTGTCCTCTCGACGAGCCCGAAGATCTCCTCGGCAGCCGCCGCCAGCCGCTCGCTGACCAGCAGCCTGAGCTGCTGCATTCCCGACATGATGGCGGAGCCAGCCGGAGGAGCCGCCGGACGAAAAGGGGGACGCCGCCGAAAATAAAAAATAAAGTCCCTTAGAGCAGGGAAGCTGTTCTCTGTCGAACTGAACCAAACTAATTTAATTAATCTTTTGTCTTTTGTTACAGGCCGACAAGAATCATAGAAATTGGAAATTCTGCAGCGCCCCTTGTTGCCCAGGAGGACCACTGGGGGCTTTGTGTAATGCTGCTTGGGTTTCTCTGAACCTGCTCTAAATAAATTAGGGGGATAGGACAGGTTTTCCAGCTTTCTCTCTTTTTTCTCCTACCTTTTTATTCTCTCTTCTTGTGAGAATTTCATTTGCCTCCTTTTGTGGTTTGAAGACATTTCTCTTTGCATAGAGGTGAAACGTTCCTTGTTCAAGATGCCTGCCTGGTGTGACTGTGGATGCAAATCAGCAGAGCCTGGTGCAGGCCGCTCAGCAGCAGGGAGGCCTCAAAGAGCTTTCAGGGGTTGCTGTTTGATGGTGCCTCTTCGTTGTTCAGACAAAATGAACAAAATTGGCTTCCGGGGGTTAAGCAACTTTGTTAAATGTGAGGCACAGACACAGTTGGCACTGGATATTTTCTCTATTTATCACCCACACGGCAATAGCTGAACCGTAGCCACCAACCTCCCTTATGTCTAACAATGAAATCGTATAATAAATGAATGATGAAGAACTGTTGAGCTGCAAAAATATACACTGGCCCCTTTTAATATTTTTGGCAAAACGATTATTTGGGTTCACCTAAACAAACAAAACCAGAAATTGGTTTAGTTAGGGGGGGAAAAAGCACTTTTACATTCACGTCCGTTTCCTTAACAATTACAGCCGTTTGTATTTTAGAGGTACAGTAGCAGTAGGTAGGTCGTTCTCAAAAGTACACATACAGCAGGTATGCCATGTTTATCTATATTAAAAAAGATCACGAGCAATTATTTCCAAATTGTTTCCACATGAAAGGAAACAACTAAAAATAGTCCAATAACACAACTGCATACGTGCACACACCTTCAAAGTGATACTTAGTTGAAACATAATTTTTTTTTTTTTTTTAAATTGGGCATCCCCATTCTGTCTTGTTTGGGATGAGCTCTAAAAACCCGTTAGATTGTGTGGACATCTATAGTCCACAGTGAGCATGATGTTCTTGTGGTCATGTTCAGTGTTGTATTTGTGATAAACACACCTTCTGGAAGTGTGGCCCAAATTTTAAATTTGTTTTCATCAGACCATACACAACACGTGTTCACCAGGCTTTTGAAGATTCAGAAAAGGTTTCTGATCTGCAGCCCGACCCCTTAGACCAGGTACATGGGGGGAAAAAAAGGAGATTTGACATATCCAGCGCATGGCAAAAATGAATACAGCTCCTTTATCATTATTACAGTCACTGAGCTGCTGTGTCTGTAATAATGATAATGCATTTTATTCATTATGTACTTCACATTTACAGAAAATCTCAAAGTACAATACTGTTATAAAAGTAATAATTTACAATGATAAAAGGAACATTAAAACACAGATAAAAGTATGGATACAAAGAAAAAGAAAAATGGAACAAGGTAATTAGAGGTCATTAAATAAATTGGGTAAGAATGAAGGTTTTCGAAATTAAAGGCACTCACAGTCAGTGGAGACGGCGTTTCAGGGCGTGCACACTTATGCAGCCAGTCTATTGGTCCTTTGTTTTTGTTTTTCAGATTAATTGTAGAAGATGCGACACACGTTATGTACACTTCAGAGCCGCTGAAAGACTAGTTTGTGTCCCTGCAGAATAAAGGTGCATTCACACCAAGCGCGAACAAGGCAACTATCGCGTTGACCACCTGCCCCTGGTCGCTTGACATTTTGCCTCTCTCTCTCTCTCGCAAACAGTCCGCACTAATTATACGCTGACGATGCAGCCGATTTCCCCCACTGCTTCCTTCACAAATAAGAGTATCTACTTGCCACCGGTTCCTCTCGTCCGTTTAACTCACCAGGAGGGAGATGGATTTTAAAGTGGAAAGCCGAACAAGGGTGTCTGTGTCTCCGGTGAGTTTGGCGAGTACCTCCATCTGTCCAGGACCCAGTATGGGGAGCTGCTGCCCGGCATCAGGGGACCGATCAGCCTTTTGGGACGCGAACGAAAAAACAGGTGTCTTTGGGGAATAAATCCATCATTGCTCAATAGAAATATAGCCTAATTGTGCTGTCTAAATATGTAACATATAAAACATTTTCATCGCCAACCGTTGATTCGCTCCAGTCGCCTTGTTCAGGTCCGGCGTGAACACACCTCTAAGTACTGATTTTCCTTGCTAGTCTCAGTTACGCATTCATTTTCATTTCACTGTGAAACTGAAGGAATTGAAAGAGCAAGTCAGTGGGTACGTTTAGCATGAGAAGTTTATTTGCTTGCAAAGTGAATGTTTTTAACCAAAGCAGGAGGAGAGGGGAAACAATGCTGTTGAATCTTCACTGAAACACAGCCGAGACAAGAAATTGAGGTTCCATCTCAAATAGTTTCAGGAATGTTGCATGGTGGGAAGGTAAGTGCTTCTGCCATATAATCACACACTCAGACAGCTGCTCCAAAAGCCATCAGGATGCATGATCAGATCAAACAGACATTCAGGAGATGAAAGTCCCATCAGTTAAACCACCTGGGGACGGCCAACTCTTCGTAGGTTAATCTTAATACATTAAAGTCGTTTAAACCAATACTCCCCCTCCAAAGAAAAAAAGCTGAATGGTTGTACAAACTGGAGATTGGAACTTCTCAATATGCCTTTATTTGAACAGCATAGAGCAGACTCATCGCTAACACACATGATCCCGAAAGTTACACAGAAATAACTTAATAGAAAATGACCTGTACAAGCACACGATACATTAGAAAGAGATCAGGCCTACGTCTACTAGGAGGACACGTTGTAAATAAATGGGATTACACATTTCAGAGCAAATATAGATTGAATTAGTTCTTAGCTGGGATTTCTTCACCCTAATCCTTTAGTTTGTCATGTCCGAGTGTACACTGGAATAGGGTGTTTTTAATCATACTCGTTAACAAAACAGGCCACATAAAAAAAAAAAAACAGAAAGCACTGAATAGTGGAAGAAAAATAAACAGCATGCTTTACTAAGGGGAGTGGGGAGGAGGGCACCAGTTAACCTTTGTCTGTAATAACATGTAACTCATTTATAATGGAAAAATAATGAAAAAATAAATCCCCTGAGGCCACGCCCACCAGTATCTGCATCTAAAGTCCAATGATAGGGTATTACACAGATCAACTTAAAACTTTTGCAATAGATTGCGGATTTTATCCCCGAACAGAGGAGCAGAGCTGGGGAAAACGCTTCTGGTGGTAATAGAGGCTGGGTTGAGTTAATCCAGTTACAATCAGAGAGAGACATTCAATCCTTCGGTTACATTTTTAAAAAGTTTTTTTTTTTTTTTTAGAGCAAATAATGGGACAGTGTGGAGTTACAAAAGAGTTTACGTTCCAAAATTCATGGGATCATAAGGAGATCAACAAGTGGAAGTTGTTTAAGGAGAAAGAAGCTTTTCAAGCACATGTGCCAAACTGGGAGTCTTTAAGTTGACACTGATTTAAAAATGCAACAGAACAAAGAGGCAAAATTCAAGTACCCTTGGGTACATGCATATAATACCCAAGGGTATATATGCATGTACCAAGTTCTGCAGAAAAATTCATCAAATAGTACAACCTAGGCATGGGCTGGATACCAGCAGCAAAGTCCACCAAGGCTTTAAAAACCAAAGGTTCTCCTGAATGTCGTTCTTAATCGTTTAAAGCCCTTTAAATTAGATGCCTGGGAGTGGGCTGGAGTAGCAACAGTTCGTTTTGTCCGTAAAGAGCTTTGAGTTATAGTCTGCATCCCCTCCCCCACATGTTGCCGTGCACTGCGAGTCAGCCGGTTTAAAAGAAGGCTCTTACACTTTTTCCTCCCTTAAAAGAAAGCCAAGTTTAGTGGGCTTTTATTTGCCGATTCTCTGATTTCTTGGTTTTGAAATCAGATGAACAAGAAATTCCTTTGATATTAATTAACCTGTAATAATATATTACTTTATCTAGCAGCAGTAGGAACAATTGTTGCTTTTCTATTTTAAATAAAAAGCATCCAATCATGGTAGACATTTGTATGCCATGGAGTATTTTGCATTACTTTTATACTGTGAGAATCTGATACTGGCCCATGCCTAGTAGAGCCCACAATATTCCACCCCCTGCCAAAAAAACAAACAAAACAAAAAAAAACACCTGGACTGAGTTTAACTGTACTGTAACTAGCTGAAACTCCCAGCTGAAAAAGCTTGATATAAACACAGCGCTGCCTGGTTTGAGGCCTGCAATTCCCCAATTGTTTATCTCCCTCCCCCATGATTCCTGCAGCCGTCTACTCTGCAAACTGGACGACGGCTGAGGACCCACACACGAGAAGGAAGTTAACGCACATCTACCACCGACACCTACTGCCGAGTCACTCTTACCCATCACATAGACCATAATAAACATGTTGAGACAATAGTAATGCCAACAGTCATTAGTCAGAAACAACAAAAAGGAAAGTACACCACCATTAATGCACAATTACACATCATGTGTACTGATTGGATCTGATGCAACACTGAAGCCTGTGAGGTTTCAAAGGGACCTCTCAGCACACTTGCATACCACACTACACACGCTTCCTGTTTGTTTCTGAATCAAACGAGTGCCTGCAAGCGAAGAACAAGGACAGAACTCAGGAAGACCCGGTTCAGACCACCCATGGCAAAGAGACGCTCTGCCTCGGGGCAGCCGTTGGTACGGCAGCAGTGTTATTGCTACGTTAAGGAGAGAAGGAACAGTTGGGGCATACATGGGTTCACACAGACTTCTTCACGTTTTGAGGACGCTGCATGAATAAAAAAAGAAAAAAGTATGGTGGCTGAAATTCCAGGCAGTGAAGTCAGCGCACCAGTTATGCACCGTTGTCATGGCTTTCTCCAAATTCACAGCAGCAATGATGGAACAACCTTTGAATCTCTAGTAATCAACATGGAGTTATCCAGATAGTGTACAAAGGCAGATTTGTGCAAATTTGTTTCTCTTAAAATGTTAGACAAAAAAAAAAAAAAAAAAAACAGTTCAGTTGTTCTGTCTGAAACTTAAAATAGTTCAATATCGATTAAACCAATCAGAATCAATTTCCCATCTGAACTTCCTTATCTAGTTTTTACCCACACCATAAATGAGGCTGTTTGACTTGGTAGTAAGTTACTAAATCTAATTTCATACATCAATTAATGAAATTGCAGCCAGATTATGAAAAGGTGTCTTGACTGATCCTCATGTGAGTCACCCAGACCAAATGTCATCCTTTAGATTATAAAAAGCCACACTCTCAGACTTGTGCTGCATTTGGAAGTCAGAGACTTTCCAGATTCCCCATTTAGAAACACAAGAATTCCCCCTGAAGTCACAGTTCCGACTTACAAAGTTGGAGGTATCCAACAGCTCCAGGTTCAGTAACTAATATTGTTGCTGTGCATATAAAACGTAGCGGACATTGCAGGGATAAACTTTCTGTATTCCGTTAAACCAGTGGCACACTGCTCTCTGTAATATCTGCATGTGAACATGTTCCTTTAGTGTTAGAACACATTTCATTACATTGTTTGCTTATAATCCTGATAATAGTCAAAACGTCAACAAATAGCCAATCCCACAGGTTTTCCTGACTTGCAACTAAGACTAAACTAGGTCATGGTGTCATTTCCGGGTCCGAGCTCCCAACTGGGAGACAAACTGGATGCAGCAATAATGCCAAACATTTTAAAGAGTCAATAAACTTGGTTAATCCCTTAGTTTCACAATGGCTGACAAGTTATGTGACATTGATCCACATTAAATCAGCATTTCCCATCCTGGAAGCCAAACGCCTCTACCCTCTCTGTGAAATTTCAGTTCATCTTATCTGATGAGGCTTTAGCAGGAAATTACAGCCCTGCAAATCTTAATGGAAGAGGAGTATTAGTAGCACCAACAAAACTTAAGACTTTTAGCAGTTTTACTATAAATAGTGCAGAGTTGTCCTAACGGAGGAAAAAAAAAAAGATCTCCTGCACACAGAGGAACAGTCAAAGTGACGGAGCTGTGCATTGCGTGGCAAAGATCACGTCATTAGTCGGACCTGTGAAGAAGCTGCCGATGGTGTTAAAGCTCTGCCTCGCCATGAGCTGGTGTGGAATGATTCAGCAAACCGAAATAAAAACAGAAATGGAAAACACAAAAGTTCATGACCCATGACATCACCAGCCACACTGCAAAACATTTTTAAATTAATTATTTACATCGTCTATACAACTATGGAAACATGCACTTCATACATTCAGAGTACCGCCAAAGATGTGACCCTGCTTTCAAGCTAGCTACCGGGTTTGAAGGGTTTCTTTCAAATAAAACAAGAACGCGGTTTGTACAACATGTTAGCACACCGTCATGAATACAAAGCCATCCAGAGTACCAGCTAAACCAGTCAGAAAATAAGTTACTTCAACAGGATTTTCAGCTTCCTATCTGCAGGAGTCGCTAAAGTCGCAGGAAGGTGCCTGCAAGCGAGGCACACAATATGGGACATCTCAATATAATCCTCCTGTTTGGGTATTTAGGTCGGCGAAGCTGCAGCACATCAACGTGTAATCTGGGATGCACCTTATGGAGAGCAGAGGGGTTGAAAGTGCATCGGCAGAAAGTAGTTAACAGGGTATAAAGTTTTAGTTCTGCAGCGATAAAACTAAACTTGAACTGGAACATCTCCAGCTTTGGAAAATCAAATTCAATCAGGCTGTATTTTGACTGATGTCAGTTTTAGCTGGTATGAGACGCGTTTTCAGGACTTCCAGTAAATCTGCTTGAATCAGTTGTGTAGATTTTGTCTGAAGAAAGTTTTCTGTGTGCACAAAGCATCTTTGAAAATCATAATCAACTAATTTTTCCAACCTTAAACTCAATATTTCTTTTTAGCTCATGATATAGTTCCTCCTGAGTAATCTAGTCTAAATGTTTACTTTTAATTATTGTCATGAAGGATTTAGGTTTTATAGAACAGCTCTGAGATTTAGCGATTATAAAAAGTGGAAACAACGACAAAATATTAGCAGAAATGTTCATCATGTCCCGATGAGAAAAAATAAAAACTAAAAAAAAGCAGGAAAACCCTAAACGGACCTCTCTGGAGAGCTTTTTTTTTTCCTCCTCTCATGTGGAATGCTGCTGCAGCGCTGCCTGTCAGCTTACCGGTGATGATGTAATACGCGAGTGTGTGTGAGCGGTCATTTGTGATCAAGTCTTTGCTTCACACACACACAGAAACTCCTACAAGTTGGAAGAGCAGGGAAGTTTAACCGAGCTTGGTGATCTGTAGATCTCCTTGTATCCGTACTGTGTCGATAGAGGGCAAGGATTTTACTTTGTGATAAAAGTCAAAGAGCTGGTGTCCGTCCACGAATATCCGGAAGCGCTGGTGCTCGCAGTGGATCTCAATCTGCAGCAAAGGAGGAAAGAAAAATAAATATGTCAGATTTTGAAGAAAAAAATTTTATAAAATTATTCAAGCTATATTTTTGGAAATTTCATTTAAGGCTAAAACAAAGACAACTAATGGTAAAATGATTTTCTACCAAGTTCAGTCAGACATCTTACTCAAAAAGCCACATATCGTGTCTTCCTTTAAACTATGGAGTAAGATAGCTCTCAAAAAGCTGTGTGCGTGATTATAATTGCTATTCATATATGTAGGTCAACACAAAATACTGTATAAAAAATTCTGCTGTCATATGTGCGAGTCTGAGAAACTGCCTGGATTCGGATTGTTTTATTGTGTGAATCTAAAAGCTGTGAGTACAAAGTCTTGTAAAAACAACTTATTTCTACGACAACAAAGCTTTCACTGCTGTGGACACAAATTAAAATTTGTGACGTTAAAATGACGTCGCAGGAGAGTAATCGAATGAGAAGGGTGCCTCTGCAGTGCTTAAGTGGGTGTTTCTTGTGGTGTGGGAGGAGTTTGTGTAAGAAGAAGAAATCATTATTGTCATTGCAATTGTACATTTGAAGGAAATGTGTCTTCTCCATTTAACCCATCCCTTATGGAGCAGTGGGCAGCTATTAAAGCACTGGGGTCTAGGGGTCTTGTTCAGAGACCCACAGTGGCAGTCTGTGGGGATCGAAGTGGGTACTCGCAACCTTCTCAGGTTGCTCTAATCACTACGCCACCACTCCTCACAAAATAAGACATGACTGGTTTGATTGACAATTTTGGGTCGAGTTTTAAGATGAGTTGACGGTCGACTGTGATTACTTTCTTCCTCGTACTCCCCAAGAGCAGCCAAAACAGTCACCAACTAGTGCTAGCTAACACGCTACATAAGGCTAAGATACTTTTAAAATATGTTTGATTTATTATACCGAATTTATTAACCTACACCACTCACTTCAACTCTGTCGCCGTCACACAGTCTAGACTCTCAACAAATAGTCACAAGCACCAAGAGGTCACCAGCTGTGTCTGCTCACTAGCCTAGTGTTGTGCCAGTTCAGACGTGACAGAAAGCGGGCATCAATTCGGGACGTAACGGACTGCGTTACCCATGATGCAATGTGGTCAAAATGGCCACCAACTCATGTAGTTCATACGTGACAAAAGCTGCATCAATTCGGGACGTAACGGACTACGTTACCCATGATGCAATGTGGTCAAAATGGCCACCAACTCATGTGGTCAAAATGGCCACCAACTCCCATCACGCAACACGGCAAAATGGCCGCCGATCAAGATAAGGTTGCTATGATGATGGCTATAAAAGCCGATCACCCACGACCATCTTTCTTCTTCCCTGGCTGTTAGCCAACCCGAGAAGACACGCACAGCTGATTCCGTTGGGGTGATTCCCACGCCACGTGTTCGATTGCTCGCTGGACCGAGATTTTTCGACGCAACGGTTATTCCCTGCTTTATAACAGGAGGTCGACTTAAATAAGTACTTTTAAATTCCCTCTGATCAAAAGACTGAGAGACGCCGCATCTCCCACTGATCGAAGAGGACCCCGCTTTGTCTGGCCAACAAAGCGACCGAACCCGGAGGAAGAAACGAAGCAGCTTCTTCCCCGTCCCGCTGCAGCCTGTGGACAACTGCGCTCGTCGAAGCGCGTCCAGAAAGCCACACTCGGAGCGTTCCGGACCAGCCCCGAGGCATCTCAAAGTAACGGACTCTCCCCTTTTATTTCTGTCTCACCAACAGGGTGTTTAGAAGTGCCTGGGCAGGCGGTAGAACTTTGTAGGTGTTGGTTAATGCTTTTATTCCACGACGAAGTTGGAATTATTTTGCTGAACATTTTCTTTGTATGTGCATGCATTTTACAATTGATTTGCTGTGTTGATTTGTGATCCATTAAGAACCCCGCCGTGGGTTGCCGCTTTATTCCTTCCTATCTTCTTCCCTGCTTCCCCCTTCTCTCTCTTTCTTTCGCTTCTTATCAGTTTAATTTCTTTGTCCGAGCTCAAGTCGCGGGCTTTGCTTTAAACTCCCAGTTAGCTGCTCCCCCTCTCGAAGCGAGGCATTATCCTATCAGCGTAAGCGTGGTTACGTCATTAGGACCTCCCCTCATACGTCATCGTAGCAGCCATCTTGGGAGGGTCACGTGTATCTGAACTGTAGGTAGCTTAGCTGAACTAGCTTTGTGTAAGACATCAAAGCGTCCAGTGAGATTCCCGAAGCTGTTCTGTCTGTCAATGCTGATACGTGAAATGCCGGTGTTTCGAGGGCGGTGTTAAACAACTTTGAGTTAAGTTAAGATCTGCTAACCGCTCATTTTAATCCATTGTTTATTTTTGTTTTTGTTCTTTATTTCCACATATATATTTTGCATGTTAGTTTAGTAATGAGTAAGAATTCCAAAGTTGTTTGAATCAGAGAATTACTGTAACAGGGAATTGCTTTTGGTTCAATAAAACCAACCACTGCGGAATAGACATTGTTTTGTGTTCAGTCCAATTCACAGTTGCCTGGTTATTCAGAAATCAGAGCTAACCTCCTTTGGAGTTAACATCTGATATTAATACAGAGACAATATCATTGGATGGTGATAAGGAATAAGGATTTAAACTCTAATTGCAGTTACATTGGGGTTCTCACAGCCTGCTGGATAAACCTGGTCGGTTAACAGTCCGACCTGATCATTTATTCCAGCATAAATGAGTTCATAACAGCAAGTTAACTAATGCATTAGTGGTATAAATACTTATAAGCTTATAGCTAACATCACCACCATTTGAACTATATTTGTTATAGCGAAATTTTGAGTTGAATGATTTATTATTTAAATTATAATACCAAATTATAATTAATAATAATAATAATCATATTCAACCAGCTTATGGCATAGCATAAATTGGCTTTTCCCGGTGTGGGCTGGAGTCTACTTATTGGCGTTCCTTTAGACTAAATCGAATAACCAGCAACTTATGAATTGAATGAACACAATCCATATTCCAGCATTTTGACTGCTCACCTTGCCAAAAGGACTATTCAGTCATAATTGATTAAGGAGGTATCATTACTAAATATATACGTGTTTGTGGTGGTTTGAGGTTGTTAACCTGAGGTTTGAATATTGATTTCTGGACTGGAAGTCAGCTAGATTGAAATACACAGCAGCCAGCGTCTGCTACTTGTCAATCAGTCTGTGTCGTGTTCTGCTTTGAAAAAAGAGACCTTGCCTCCATCTGGTGGCCAGGATAGGTAGTTGCAGTCACGGTTTTAAAGACAGCTTAGATCGCTCAGTGTCCCGGAGGGACAGTTTTGAAAGTCAGTTTCTTTAAACTTACCTTACGGTTCCGCCCTTTTGTCTTCTTTAATTTTATTTTATTCATATATATTTTTTTTTCTCCTTTATCCCCTTCTGCTCATCATAAGTGGTCAAAATTGAGCTGTGATTTTGAAACTAAGGTTGCAATTTAGCGGTTTTTAACTGTCATTCTTTGCCACCTGTGAAGCTCCAAAACACTTTGCTATTTTCCACACATGTGTAGAGCACCTGTTCTGAAATAACTTACATCACAAACAAAGCCACAGCTTTATCATTTAATTACCGGCCGAAAGGTTAGTGGTCCATGTCACTCAAAGTTAATTTTCTCAAAGTTAAACAAGCATATTAACCGTTCCTAAAACTAAGGAGTTGTAAGTCTAATTACAGCCTAATTAAACGCACGTATTTGAATCCACTTACTGCAGGTAAAGTGAGTCATAGTGCGTGTTTGCTGTTAACAGTCAAAGTGAAGCCACTTAACAGTTGTTGTTAGCAGTTGTTGTTTAGCGCCGAGCTAAATTAAAGTGTATGCGTTGTTGCTTAGTGCTAAGCTAAAATACAGCGTTGTTATTTGTTGTCTGTCGTTTAGCGCTGAGCTAAACTACAGTGTTACTTGTTGTGTTGTTATCCATAGCTGACACAGAATGGATAGTGAAGATTCCTCAGTGTTTAGGTCTGAAGGAGCTGAAGGTCCAAACCATTCCATTGGAATGGAGGCCCAGGATGTCATTAGCTCACTGCTTAAAATGACACCGGACGAACAAACCCGTCTGAATCAGTTTAGCATAGAAGACTGTGAGAGGAGAATTCAGGAATTGGTGGAGGAGGTCCAGAGCAAACCTAAACATAGATTGGTAGCAGATGTTTTGGGTGAATTAACTGCGTTATACCACCGAAGGTTAACGCTAGAGACCGATCTGCGTAACAGAGAGGTTGAGATACGGATCGCAGCTGAGGAAAGAGTTAGGGAGCTAGAACAGAGAAGTGTTCAGGGCAGCTGTCATCCCACAGAGGAGCGAGAGGAGGATCGCATTAGCTTGCAGACAGAAGGATCTGAGTGTGAGAACTCCAAAGGAAAACATGGAGATC
Source organism: Fundulus heteroclitus (assembly GCF_011125445.2). NCBI lineage: Eukaryota > Metazoa > Chordata > Actinopteri > Cyprinodontiformes > Fundulidae > Fundulus > Fundulus heteroclitus. The sequence continues at coordinate 36,131,184 of NC_046382.1, forward strand.
ACACCTGGAGGACATTGGATGAACTGGGCCCCCAGACACCTTCTGAGTGAAGGGTAAGCGAAGGTCAGGACAGATATAGCAGTGTGATACGGAAAGAAATGCCTAAACAACTTAGGGTGGCAATCAGGACTGATCCACATGATGTAAATCATGGGAAAACACCTGCTTCCCACCTGACCCCTGACACGGTCCGCTGTGATCTTTTCCCCCCACCAGGGCGACGAGAGCACCGTTCCTGGGACACAGGTGAACCCCACTCCTCTGAACTGCGTCCACAGACAAGAGTTCATGACAGGGGGGGTCCCCCTGCGTCCCACGAACGGCCGCCGATGCCAGGTAGGTGGTCAGAACTGGAGCCTCCCTCCCACCGTGGTTACCACAGGCAAGAGTCGTCAGGAGAGGACTCAGATGGACCAGCTCCGATCCCTGAACAGGGACTGCGGATGCGTCAACTTGAGTCCCTGGCCCGAGACATAGAGCGTTTTGATCCTAGCAATACAGAATCCACCATTGATGACTATCTCAGAGAGGTAGAGCGCTGTCTGCTAGACTTATATAGCCCCTCAGCTCGAGAAAAGTTGAAGCTTATCTGGAAAACCACGTCCAGAAGTGTCCATGTTTTCATAGAAAGCCTCCCTCCAGCTACACGTGACCGTTATTCAGCTCTTTGTCAGGCTTTAAGAGAAGAATATTCGGCGTTTACAGACCCAGCTTCGGCCACTCTTGGAGCTTTTGCAATTCAGCACAAGAGAACTGAAGCACCAAAAGAGTACTACCGTCGCTTGCGGGCTGCTTACTTTCAGGGACGAAATGCTCCCGGCTTGGAGGAAGACCACACTTTCAAATCTTTGTTCCTCCATAATCTTCATGAAAGCGTGCGTTATGAGGTTACCATGCATTGTAGAACCAAGAAACTTACCATGCAGGAAATCAGGAAATACGCGCAGGTGGCATGGGAAACACGTGTCCGGCCCAACAAAGGAGCCGATAGTGATAAAAGGGTTCTGCAGATTCAAGCCGAACCAGAAAAGAGTTTAGGTCTGGAGGGACATGAGATGCCTCCCTTCAAACCTAAAACTAGATTTGGTCCTAAGAAGCAACATGGTTTTGAGCCGCAGCAGAAGAAAGCTTCCCAGGATAGGAGAGGTCAGCATGGCAGCATGGAAGGTGAGAGGTTTCAAAAATGGCACAGGCCGGATCCAGCTCGATACGGTAAGCAAACTGACAGGCCAGAAAGGTCGAAAAGCACACATGACAACAAAGGCTGGAACCTGCGCATAGAGGAGTCAATGAGAAAGGAGATGGAGGAGACTTTTCACAGGTTGCTAGCCGAAACAGTGCATCAGATCGCGCAGCAGCCGTCCCAGCCATCACCCAATCCTGCCGACCCTCCAGGTAAGCCAGGCCCAAAAACCCCGTCAGCATGACTAGGCGTGGACCAGGCTTCCCCTTCTAACAGAGTTTATCTGATTAAGTGGGGGAACCAACCGAAAATTCACCAACAGCCTTCTAAGATCCCATCAGCAGGTGATCAGAAAACCACTTTTCTAAGGTTTTTAGGTGAGCTAAACCATCATGAAAATGCACACCGCTTACACTGCTCGACAGTTATCGGAGGATGTGTAACTGCAAATGCTCTTTTAGACACGGGTTCCGAGATCAGTCTAATGTGCTCAGATTTGTTTGATGAGGTGACCAGAGCTATGGTGTCTCTTGGGAAACCGTTCCAGGTGGAGACCTGTAACGTGGGCATCACTAGCTACACTCAGGATCAGTCATGCATCACCAAACGGGCGTGGTTAGACATCACTTTCCGTGACATGACCCTGGTGCACCCCATCTACATATGTACTTTGGACACAGAACCTTTTCTTGTGGGTCAGGATCTGTTGAACAGGTTAGCCCCACTCATTGACTGCTATCATGGTCATCTTTGGGCCCAAGTGGGGACTCCCAAGCCCCTCACTTCTGGAAGTGGACTGCCCGTCCCCATCAACCAGGTGACATGCTCCGAGGAGCCCAAAGAACTCTTAGCACCATTTCTGCCTTCAACAGAGCCGATTTCCGATCAGAGAACTTCTCTCTGCAGCCACACACCTTTCCTCTGCTCACTTAAACACTCTGGAGTTGAACCCTATAACCCCAGAGTGGCTGAAGGTGTGCACCTGGAAAACACACTCATGCCAGATGTGCTGCTGGCTCTTTGGTCAGAGAATTCTGCGATCAGCAGAGATCTGTACAGCTCTCTGTGCCGTGAAAAGCCCCATCTGGCTGAAACAAAACACAGCCACTACCTGCTCTCAGCAGACTGGCCTCGCCGGCTTCTGAAAGCAACGGGGGTGTGCATACTTTATGCACAGATTGGCACAAGACAGGACTCTCCAGACACCGTGTTTACTTTTCCTTCCAGCATGATCCAAATCAGGCGACATGAAGCTCGGCCTGCTGGATCTATTTGTGGTGCAACGCTTGAAGCTGAAGGAAATCTGTTGGTGTATGCGACAGCAACCGACCCAACAGAACCAGCACCAAATCAACCAGGAGACCGGGACTCACCCACTGAGCCCTACCCTGGTTTCGAAACAGAAATTATGCAACAGCTGGAAAAAGCTGATGCACTGACCACTGAAACAGAGGAAATGGCACTTAAGGAGCTGTTTTATGAGTTTCAGACCATTCAGCCCAAAGATTCAAACGAACTTGGGATCACATTGACACACGTCCATGACTCACCAGTAGGAGAACACAAAAGCTGCAAAGCTAATCTGAAAACTCCCCAACGGGTGACGTCCCGGCCTTCAACGGCCCAGGAGTATGTACAAGGCTGCTTAACCTGCAGCCAGTTACAACCCACACGACCACTAAACCGAGCCCTGCTTCAGCAAAGGGGGGTTATATTTCCGTGGTCACATTTGCAGACTGACTGGATCGGTCCAGTCCCCGAATCGTTAAGAGATAACAAATATCTTTTGACAATAACAGGCAGTTTCACAGAATGGTTCGAATGTTTGCCGGCACCGAATGACACCGCTGTCACCACAGCAGCCCTGCTGCTAAATCACGTTTTCAGCCGGTGGGACCTTCCCCTGTCCATCGACTCGGACAGAGGAACGTCAAACATTATGACCGTGCTTTTTGACATGTTGGGCGTGGAAGTTAAATTCCACATTCCCTACCACCCACAGTCATCCGGACAGGTGGAGCGAATGAACTGCACCGTGGTCAGCATGTCAAAGGAACATGCCAGCAGCCGTGACAGGGACCGGTACATAAAGCTTCCCCTGGTCCTAATGCTAATCCACTCTACCTCACCATGCTCCTCAGGGGTGACACTTTTCCAGATGATGACAGGAAGACAAAGGACACTTCCCCTGAATCTCATCTACCAACCCGAAGACGTCAGTGTGACAACCGTCTACACTGCACACCAGTGCGTCACTGACTTAAAAGACCGTCTCCGAACGACTTTCGCGTGGCCTCGAAAGAACCTAGAAGCCAGCGTGCAAAGTCCAGAGTACAAATGGGTTCATTCGAACCGAACTAAACCGTCCACCAAACTCTCCTCACAGGGAACGGAGCCTAACTCCGCCCCCGCCGAAGAGAACGATGCATAGCATTAAATAGGATAAGTGCATGTTCAATCAGGACACTTTAAACATGCACTAATAAAGCAAGTGTCCATACATAACTTCACGTCCATAATTTCACACTCAGCCATAACACCATGCATTGCTTTGGAAACGCTCACAGAAGTGGTAAAGAATGACATGATGTATACTCAGGTTGTTAGAGATTTAATGCAGGACCTCACTCGAGAGGTTAGCTCATCCATAAATAGCCTTGCTGAAGGACGGATTCCTCCGTACCTGGTACCAATAGATTTGGTCGAAAAGGTTCTCAAATCTGCCTCTAGTGAAACACTGTAACCACCGCAAACACACCTGGCGTACAGCCTAGGTAGTGCAATTCCAATATTTGTAAATCCTGACAACTTGGAGATAGGATTTATGCTAAACCTTCCCATCATTGAAAGAGCTAATGTGTATAGGTTTGAATCAGTATTGAATGTCGGTTTTTGGCAAGGTGAGACCCACGTACACCTACAAACTCCCTCAATATTGGCCTATCATGATGCTGACCCCAAACTTTATTTAGTCACTAATTTGGATTTGTGTACCAAAACCAAAGACATCCACTGGGTATGCCCAAGCAACCCATTTATCAGAGACGTTACCAATTACCTGTGTGGTCTAATGAATCTCCTGAACAAAACTGTCAGGCTAGAATGACCCTTAAAGATGCAGGTGTGGAAACCAAAATTGAGCGGGCAGGTAACCGCTGGCTCGTTAGCACCCCAGAGGCAGAAGCCCTGTTATCCTACGAGCAGCACGACACAGTTACTAGACTCAAACTGCCCAACCAAACCATTTTCTGTTCCCCACCTCAAGGCGCTGTAGTCCACATTGGAAACATGGTTCTGCATCACCTTGACGTTGACAAATATGACTCAGAGATTGAAATAATAGATGTCTTTAAGGGATACAATTTCAGCATTGATGTCGGCATTGAAAGACAGCTTTTACTTGCAGGCACCCAGCTGATTAAATTCAGTCTCACTCCATCAGAGTTGAGCTCGGTCCCTCTGCTTCGCTTCCCCAGAGCTACAGAGTCGACCGACACTCACATTATGACCATTATTGTGGTTCTCCTTGTATTTGGATGGGCCATCACTACCGCGATGGCGTATGCAGCATACAAGCAGATCAAACAGTTGCAAACCAGGATTGACGCCCTCACCTTTGTCGCTCCCAGGTTCGTAGCACCAGCTCCTTGAAGGCCATAAGCTGATTAGACTACGAACCGCTGTCTCTTTCCTTTCCCTTTTTCCCTCTCTCCTTTCTTTGGTTCAAAGTTCAAACCTGACGACCAATGAATGTATTGACAATGGTGATTGTGAAGTTTGCATTTCTTTTTTTTTTTTTTTTTTTATATTTTTTTTATTATTACTTTATTGTTGCCTTATTAGCCAATAGAAATGACTAGCTATAGCTTAGTCCTGCCCAGGCTAGGTCACTGACCCAGGCACAATGAATGCTTTGTTTTTCCTCCTCTTGGATGATGAACTGAACTGCATGAATCCCAATGGGCTACTAGAAAGACTATTAGGTTGTTCCACTCATGCACAACGGATTTTCGTCACGCCAGAATGGACTTGGTTGTAGCTTTAAAGACTGTGACCAGCATCCCACTCTTCAAAGCTAAAGGGGGGTATGTTGTGCCAGTTCAGACGTGACAGAAAGCGGGCATCAATTCGGGACGTAACGGACTGCGTTACCCATGATGCAATGTGGTCAAAATGGCCACCAACTCATGTAGTTCATACGTGACAAAAGCTGCATCAATTCGGGACGTAACGGACTACGTTACCCATGATGCAATGTGGTCAAAATGGCCACCAACTCATGTGGTCAAAATGGCCACCAACTCCCATCACGCAACACGGCAAAATGGCCGCCGATCAAGATAAGGTTGCTATGATGATGGCTATAAAAGCCGATCACCCACGACCATCTTTCTTCTTCCCTGGCTGTTAGCCAACCCGAGAAGACACGCACAGCTGATTCCGTTGGGGTGATTCCCACGCCACGTGTTCGATTGCTCGCTGGACCGAGATTTTTCGACGCAACGGTTATTCCCTGCTTTATAACAGGAGGTCGACTTAAATAAGTACTTTTAAATTCCCTCTGATCAAAAGACTGAGAGACGCCGCATCTCCCACTGATCGAAGAGGACCCCGCTTTGTCTGGCCAACAAAGCGACCGAACCCGGAGGAAGAAACGAAGCAGCTTCTTCCCCGTCCCGCTGCAGCCTGTGGACAACTGCGCTCGTCGAAGCGCGTCCAGAAAGCCACACTCGGAGCGTTCCGGACCAGCCCCGAGGCATCTCAAAGTAACGGACTCTCCCCTTTTATTTCTGTCTCACCAACAGGGTGTTTAGAAGTGCCTGGGCAGGCGGTAGAACTTTGTAGGTGTTGGTTAATGCTTTTATTCCACGACGAAGTTGGAATTATTTTGCTGAACATTTTCTTTGTATGTGCATGCATTTTACAATTGATTTGCTGTGTTGATTTGTGATCCATTAAGAACCCCGCCGTGGGTTGCCGCTTTATTCCTTCCTATCTTCTTCCCTGCTTCCCCCTTCTCTCTCTTTCTTTCGCTTCTTATCAGTTTAATTTCTTTGTCCGAGCTCAAGTCGCGGGCTTTGCTTTAAACTCCCAGTTAGCTGCTCCCCCTCTCGAAGCGAGGCATTATCCTATCAGCGTAAGCGTGGTTACGTCATTAGGACCTCCCCTCATACGTCATCGTAGCAGCCATCTTGGGAGGGTCACGTGTATCTGAACTGTAGGTAGCTTAGCTGAACTAGCTTTGTGTAAGACATCAAAGCGTCCAGTGAGATTCCCGAAGCTGTTCTGTCTGTCAATGCTGATACGTGAAATGCCGGTGTTTCGAGGGCGGTGTTAAACAACTTTGAGTTAAGTTAAGATCTGCTAACCGCTCATTTTAATCCATTGTTTATTTTTGTTTTTGTTCTTTATTTCCACATATATATTTTGCATGTTAGTTTAGTAATGAGTAAGAATTCCAAAGTTGTTTGAATCAGAGAATTACTGTAACAGGGAATTGCTTTTGGTTCAATAAAACCAACCACTGCGGAATAGACATTGTTTTGTGTTCAGTCCAATTCACAGTTGCCTGGTTATTCAGAAATCAGAGCTAACCTCCTTTGGAGTTAACATCTGATATTAATACAGAGACAATATCATTGGATGGTGATAAGGAATAAGGATTTAAACTCTAATTGCAGTTACATTGGGGTTCTCACAGCCTGCTGGATAAACCTGGTCGGTTAACAGTCCGACCTGATCATTTATTCCAGCATAAATGAGTTCATAACAGCAAGTTAACTAATGCATTAGTGGTATAAATACTTATAAGCTTATAGCTAACATCACCACCATTTGAACTATATTTGTTATAGCGAAATTTTGAGTTGAATGATTTATTATTTAAATTATAATACCAAATTATAATTAATAATAATAATAATCATATTCAACCAGCTTATGGCATAGCACTAGCAATTAGCCACCATGCTAAATCAGGCTACTGTTTAGGAGTTTGCACAAAGCTCTGTCAGCATACCTACTTCTAGCCAGTCCTTAAAATTGTATTATGCCGGTTTGTCCACAAACTTTAACCGTACCACCACAGTTATACTACGGTCAAACCAGACCTCTCAACTTTGATCAAAAGTTAAGAGTGAGATTATGCTCATTTTGGGGGCGGGGCTTGTTTGGGGCGGGGCTAACCGGACCCTGGAAGAGCCGGTGGAGTCAACCACAGACATGAATACGTAGACGCTGCGTCCTCGGGTGAGAGGCGTGCCGACAGAGCGGCCATCTTAGGTCAGACCTAGCTGCAGCCAGACAGAATACAAGTCAATTCAGAAAAATTTACTTTATGTTTTCAGACACTCTGAATCCGGTGAATTCTCACCCGATTTCCAGATAAATCAACTGACTGAAACGTCACCCCTTTAGGGGCTACATGGGACCAATTGATTGAATTAAATTATTGTCTAACTTAATATATAATTTCGATTTTGTATTGAAAGTAAGCAAACTTCCAGAGCTACGTCCCAGGAAGCCCGACTTTTACTCCGCTTATGGGTGCGCAAATAAAAGGATAGGCCTACTAGAAACCAGATCCTGGGGAATTACCTTCCATAAGTAAGATTTTATGATAGATAATCCCCATGCTTTACAGTCACAGTTTTTCCGGCATAAACACAATATGTGCTAATGGGTAGCAGGGATGGAAGTAGAGAAAAGTACATTAAACACCAAAAACAAACAAAATGGTCCTAAATTACTGGATAGACATGATTTGTGGTGGGGGGGGGGGGGGGGGGGATATTATACAGTTTTTGCTATGATTTTGTAATGTATTTGATTCTTAGATGCGTTAGGTTTTTTGTTGATTTATTTCCCCCCAGATTGCGGTTTGTAATATATAATTTTTAAATGCTGTTATGAGCACCTCTGCTCTCACTTGTCTGTATATAGTTTTGGTCCTATGTGGATCAGTGCTGTTGTCTGTAGATCTGTGTATATAGCCTATACATACAGTATATATATATATATATATATATATACATATATATACATATATATACATATACATACATACATACATACATACATACATACATACATACATACATACATACATACATACATACATACATACATACATACATACATACATATATATATATTGGAAGAAAGAGAGAGAAATTTATGTGTGTATAAATTGTGTGTATATTAGATTAATATATAACTGCAAAATATGTAAGTGCATGTACATTTTTCATCCAGTTTGACTTAAACTTAAATAGTTTTGGTTCTGAATAAATATATGTAATCTGTCTGAAATGTCACGAGCATTGTGAACATATGATTAAAATGAGATCTGAGCTGCCTCCTATTCATTTTGACAGCAGATGTCTGATCTGTGGTCTGACCCAAGATGGCCGCCCTGTAGGCACGTCGGCCCAGCGGCCGGCAGCGTACAATGGGGCGTCTACGTATATGATGTCTATGGAGTCAACTCCATCTCATTTTTATCCCACCAGACATTGAAGTAGACATTACTTTTCATTACTTTTGTTAAAGAGATAAAGAGACGTATTAATACTTTATTCTTCAGTTAATGGATTAAAACACAAAAACACACATTTGTTCAAATAATACTGAATAAAAATAAGTAGTTTTAAGTTATTGAACGAATTATTACAGTGTTAAACATTCATCTATGGGTTGTTTATCATTGTAAATCTATAACCTGATTGGTGAATCAGACTGAGTTTCATCAAGCCTTTATGATCCCCTCAGCAGTAACACTGAAGCACACAGAGGTTCCCGCTGCGTCTTTACGCACGATCCAGCTGCTAATATCTCCCTCCTTTCAGCTCAATGCACTTCTAGACTGTTACAGTTTATAACATTCTCATCACCTTTCACAGCGACAGGTTTCTCAGTCAGTCGCCGCGCTGACCAGACAAATCTCTATTGCTCTCGTCAGTGCGCTCAGAGCGCACTGACGCCCAGAAAGCACCTGCTCTGAGGGAAAGGAGGGGAGGGAGAGGAGCAAGCGTGGAGGCACAGAAATACGGTGCATGTAGTTAAAAAATGCAGAATTAATAAAAACGAAACTTATAAACTGACCAAGTGGCGTTTTAAACTGCATCTGGTTAGCAGAACTGTTTTTATGATCAGCGTGCAGCCATGACTGGTTCTGAATGGACCGGTCATCTGGCAGCAGCTCTCCCCCCCCCCCTCCCCTCCTGTGTACGCGGTACAGGACCTTACCGGCTCACTTTCACCACTGTTAAGACTAAAATTATTCATAACTCTGATCACTCCTCCTGCTGCTCTGTTAAAAAGAACTGCAGCAGGAATTACTGATGGCCACAAGCTGTGAAAGAAGCTGAAACAGCTCAGCAGAAGGCGGAGTTTTGTCGTCCGCAGCCCAGATGGGCTTTGTGATTTTTATGCGTGAGAAATTCCATGTTTGCGTGTGAAATGTCATGTGTTGCGTGTGAGCGTGTGGAGTTAGTGAAATGCGTGTGTCACACGGTCAATGCGTGAGAGTTGAGAGCACTGGTCAAACTATAAGCCCAGTGGACCTTCCCATGGCTTCCCAGTCAGTTAGCGTCGCACACAGTGACTTACTGACGCTTTTTAAATAAACTTTCCCAATATGTCACATCACAACCATAAACTACAATGCGTTTTATTGCAATGGTAGGTGATAGACCAACACAAAGTAGTGCATATTTGTGAAGTGAAAGGAAAATTATACATGGTTTTGAATCTTTGTACAATTGAGACAGAAAAATGTGTACATTTGTATTGTAGCATAAAAAAAAGAAAGAAAAAAAAGAATTGCCCATTACACAGCATTTACTTGTGTGTAATTAAGTTTCATTATAAATTCAGTTAAGTGCTTTGTAAGAAAACAGTGAACAAACAAAAAAAGAGCTTAAGGGCCCCAATCTTCCTTTCAGCAAGACAGCAACCCTAGACATACAGCCAGAGGTCTGATGGAATGGTTTAGATTAAAGCATATTAGTTATGTAATGTCCTTGTTAAAGCACAGAGCCAAATTTAATTGGGAATGCGTGGCTAAACTTAAAGTGTAACTCACTCCAATGTAAATACACAACTCGCCCCCAGAGACATTTTGAAAAATGCCACCACAGTGGGCAGTTCCAAGAAATGCAGCTAAGAGTGGGGATGAGTGGTGGGGGTTAAGCGGGGCTCGGGGCTGCGTTTAGGAAATTGGCGTGATGAAACATGGAGTGACCAGGCCAACATCTGGTGGTTTTGCCACAGATCGGTCTTTTGAGGTGGAGGATATTTCACCCCTTTTGTCACTGGAGTTTGAGGGAGGCTTTGGAGACCAGTGGGGCTGAGCCTCAGCTCGAGCCGCTGGCTCAACGCGCAGACTCAGCCATAACCGGAGCCAGCGCTCCCGAGGCTATCGAGGACAGAATGAGTGCAGTTTCTCAGTGGTAAAGTGACATTAGCAGCATCATTGCTGATATGGGCTAAGGTTAAAAGCATAATAAACACTGTCGATCAATGCTCCAAATGCTTGCAATAGGGGGTTTTCACTGACGTCACTGGCCAACTTCCGGTCCGCCATATTGGGTGGCACACTTCCTTATCTCTAGTTGTCGTACACGTATTATCGTATCGCGAATGGATAAGTACGCCAGCGGGCTAGAGCGACCAGATAAGGACGTATATCTGAGGAAATGTTCCGTGATCGACCATATGGACCCGTATGCCCTCCACGGTGCCTTGTTTAGCCGTAATCCTGATGCATTACCTGGTGTTCGGTGAAAACCCTCTGCACACTCTTGAGGAAATGAGAGCTTACAAGGGTCTAGAGGCTCACAACCAGTTCACATCTGGTTATGTACATCAAGGAAATCGCCATCATACGTGGACGGGTGAGTTTTAATAAGATGGTAAAAATGTAAACAATCCGACGCAAATGTGTTGCATGCTTCTGCGGTGGCTGGCGGCCGGCGGCGGGCGGTGCGCGAAGGCGCTTGGCTGCAAGGCCGATCGACGCCGCTCGCGGCTTTAATTATTTAAGCAGAACAATGACCAGTGCAAAATTAAGTTGTATTTACCGTATTGGCGCCGGTAGGAGCTGCAGATCATAAAGCCAGCAAACAGTGGGAACACAGCAACTCGTTCAAAGGTAAGCTGCGCTCGGACGGGCTCTGGTACATGCTAGTTTAGTAGCTGCTAACCGTTAGTGCTAACAACCACTCACGCATGTAATGTACTTTTAACTAGCTGCTATGTGTTTCAAACGTTTAGAACACACTCTCATTGACATCGGGATACTGTGGAAAGTTATGTTCGGTCGACTTACAGCCGCGATCCAAGCGAGCCGACGACTCTTTGTTATCTCTGTAACTCGTTCAAAGGTAAGCTGCGCTCAGACGGGTTAGCACATGCTAACCGTTAGTGCTAACAACCACTCACGCATGTAATGTACTTTTAACTAGCTGCTATGTGTTTCAAACGTTTAGAACACACTCTCATTGACATCGGGATACTGTGGAAAGTTATGATCGGTCGGCTTACAGCCGCGATCCAAGCGAGCCGACGACTCTTTGTTATCACTAACAGTTGTTCTCCGTGGTTGCGCCTCCAGGCAGGAAAGCGGTGGAAAATGAATCTGTTTCTATGTTTTTCCCATGGCGATCATGTGTTGCGCTGTTACAGCCCACAATACAGCAACGGTTTACCATGGTTGAAATCAAGTTAAGGTGAAATTAATCAAATTAAAACACGGCTGAGAGAGGGAGTACAGTATGCGGTAGTAATAGGCAGTAGAGGCGGCGGAGGCAGTCAACATGACAGCCGCGGAAAGTAATAAGTCATAACGCCCAAGCCCTATTATTAATATATTCTTCTTACGTGTTTTAAATACTTAACAGTTAATTACCTGTGACAAAGTGAGCACCGCAGACTCTGGCGTATTCCAGCTTAACACCGTCCAAATCGGACCTGGATATCCGTGTCAGCCATAGGTGACGGCGTTGTTCAGACAGCTGTTTTGTTTTTTCACACTGATTCACGATTACGGCTGGTAGGCGATAGAAAGAGCGTTGATCTCCACCTCCACGGGCCGTGCAACCAACCATTAAACACGTTTTCCCCATTGTTCACTTCCAATACTGCCTAAGGCGTCATACAATGCAGGTCAACGGTGCGAAACGACTGCCACCCAATATGGCGGACGGGCTGAGTAGTCACGTGAGCGTGACGTCAGCTGAAAACCCCCTATTCCAACTCCTGAGTCTGAGCCGCCACGGGAACGACGGGGCATATGTGTCTGACTGAGACGCTTTTATTCCCGAACGCAGGGCTCTGGTGACAAAAGCATGTACCCTTCGAACAATACGAAAATTCAACTGCAATAGCCACCATTCAACCCTTAAAAAGGGCAGCGCTAAGACTATTTTGAGACAAATACCATTGTGGACAGTCTTTAAGGGATATTCCATATGCTTATATGTCTGACTGTGTTTTTGCAGCAAACAAACAAGTTTTTAGAAAAGTAGTTCAACAGTTCTCTTTCTAGCTTTTTTTCCACCTCAGTCAGATATTCATTGTATTTTTTTCCTTCCAGACTCTAACTGAGACAGGGTTTTTTTGGACCAAAAATGGGCTTTTTTTTTCACTTCCACTTGTTCAGTTTGTTCAAAGACCCAAGAGATGCGTCACAAATGCAGAAAGTGCAGTTGTGACCAAATACAGCAATAAATACACAACCATACAAGGTTCACACACACACACACACTGGTAAACAACCCTGATCTGCTTAGACCAAAGGAAACCTGCCCTGCCGATGATAGGGCTGTTTCCATAACGGGATCAGAAGAAATGAGTCACGTCATTGTAAAAACCACAGCACATCATGCGTCTATCCACATGCCTCCAGTCTCTAGCTACTGACTGCGCTCCGACCACAAGCAACAATGCCTAATCAGAGAGATGGCAGTGAGTAGCTACATACAAAAATCATGTCTAAAGCCATCTTGTAAAGAAGAGGCCTGAAAATATTAATGCAGCCGCTCAGGAGAACGTTAAGCTGTTTAGGACAAACAGCTTATGGTATTTTTAGCTGATTGGGATGCAACATTCAGAACTTATTAGAGCGAAAAATAACGTGAATGAGCCAGCAGGTCCTGATCTCTTGTAGTTTGTGACGAGTCACAGCTGTTCACCCAGAGAGTCCTCCCTCCCTGCAGCGTTCACGCTTTATGTGAGCAGCTGATGCTATTTTGTCAACACACCACTGCACACATGCAGGCTGTCTTAGCACTAAACACATACGATGCTCCACAGTTCATCTACTGATTTTTATCCCCAGTTTTAATGCAGCAGGAACAGCAACATGTCTCAAATTAAAGAGCAAAGAAGCACCGATTAGAGATTGCCTGGCTGATGTCCGGCCACTGATTTTCAGAAATTTTATTTCATTTTCAGTGATAGAAATTACAAATTTTGAGCCAATATAGCTGATTCAGCTGTCTTTAGCATCGTATCTTAGTATGTTAACAGAATTAGTGCAGTTAGCCTTGCTAACATAAGTCTATGTTTACGCCCTGTTAAGTCAGGAGACCCGGGCTAACCAGGAATTTCCTAACTACTGCCAACACTTCTTCATCCAGCCTCTTCTGTCACAGATACGACTGGACGGTTTAAAACAGAGAAACTCTGCTGTAACACATCTTCCATCCTATTACCTGTTGAAATTTAAAATCACAGTTGTGGCAGCCGGAATATGAAGTCCAAAACTCCAAATGCCTCCAAGCAGAAAATACATCTTCCTTTCTAGAAGCTTTCGACAGTCTTCCTCTTTCCTCACATTTTTAAACACCTCACGGATACAGAAAAAAACTAAAGAGGAGGCTTCTTCCTTCAGTAACAACTTCCACACTGAAGAGGGTGGTTATCACAACCTGTTCGCGCTTATGAATGGTGCATTCAGTGGCCTTAAAAAATGTCAGACTTTTAGCTTCCAAAGTCAGAAACTTGGTGTGTTGAACTACTGAATACAGTACTACTGTGTTGAAAGTGTCTGGAAACTCCCAAATCTTATATACATATTCCCCACAAGCCACTCCTAGCCTTTTTATAAATATATATTAAAGGGGAGAGGATGAGATTTAGTAAGTTACAATATTTGAAAAATATATATATTTTTTAAGTCTAATTCCCTCACCTGGCTCTACCCCTCCACCCCACTATTTTTGTCTTCAGCACAATAAGCGCCTAAAATCTTGTTCTGTTTTTTGGTGTTTAACCCCACAATTATGACTCCCCCCCCCCCCATTCTGGCCACTCCCCTAACAGGTCTCTGGGAATACCTCTCCTTATGTCGAGACAGTAGTGCCAAATGGAGCACTTACCCTAAAGGGCTGGTCTGGGATGAAAGGAAAGTAGGCAGTGGATGCCTCCTCCTCCGTCCATTTTCCGGAGACGCGGGCGCAGCGCAGAAACTGCCGGTCGCTGAAGCGAGCGGTGAGTTTCAGGGCCACGTCGAACGGCAGCGCCTCCTTCTCTGAATCTCGCCCGCAGGTCAGGCTGACGTCGAAGCTGAGGAGACAAACAAGTTTGAGTTGGACAGGATGCTCAACAGGGAAACAGATGCTGAAAGTAGATCCAGAACTGGACAATTATGTTGGCACCTCCACTAAAGGTGTAAAAAAAAAAAAGCCAAAAATTTAATTTATCTTTTAATCTTTCTAGGTCATCCAGAGTCCTCTCTTCTCTCCAGCTCACCCCACGGGTTTTCTAAAGGATTCAGGTCTGAAATGTTGTTCCAAGAAGATACATTTTTGTTTGTCTTGTGTAGCGTTCTGTGTTGAGTTGGTCATTATATTTTGGATCAGTAGCCTGCTGAAAGACCCGGTTGATAATCCTTTTTCAGCTTACTGGTAGAGGCTTTAATTAAAATGTCCTGGTACTTAAAAAAAAAAAAGAGTCTATGCCATGCACTCTAACAAAGTTCTTTGAAGGAAGGAACTTTCCCGCAGCATCACAGATCCTCCACCGTGCGTAACAACGGACACAAGGTACTTTTCCATAGATCATCCTTCGTTTCACAGCAAACCCACACAGAGTTTATTTTTATTTCCTTGCATCATGCACTGAATGAGATTAGGCCACTCCAATAAAAGTTTAATTTATGGAAAGGATTTTTACTCATCTTTCCCAGTGGGGGCAATAAATGTGTCCACGTCTGTTGCTAATCTGGGATGAGACATATGAATAATTCTGCTGTTGCTGTGTAAGAGTAAAATGTGTGTGTATGTGTGTGTGGGTGTGTGTTAATTATGCATAATCCCTGATGCTACAGTTTCTGTTTATCCTTCCTCCCCTCCAGCTGTGCAGATCATGCATATTCAAGCATCTCATCCTTGCAGTAAAACTTTCCAAGAAGCAACAAAGAAAAGAGGGCCTGTTGGAGCAGCTCTTGTTTTTCACATGAACTTTTAACTTTTTGAATCTCCTGCCAGCAGCAGCAGCAGCAGCCTCTGAACAAGATGAGGTCATAAGGAGATTTTTTTCCCCCCAGATTCAGCACAAGTCTCCATGAAAGCTAAGGACACACCCAAACAAATCTGCCTCACTGGGGCTTCTTACTCCTCATATTTTCCCCTCCATTTCCTGTCCTCCCTGCTGGTGAGGGAACGCCCTGTCTCTGCATATTTAAAGCGCCACTGCCCACGCCTGATGAGGTGGCTTTGCAAGTTTGCCAAAGTAAAAAGAAAAAGGATCTTATCTAGGGATCAGTCAGTGCGCACAGACTTGCATTAGAATACCATACATGTCCAGAGATAAGGCTGAGCTGAGGACGCAGGCACTGCTTTGTGAGGCCTTATCTCACCTGTGTGGCTCCAGGTCGACAATGCCCATCACTATGATCTTCTTCCCTGGCCGCATTCCGCCGCGGATGCGTCCGCTGAAAGGCACAGTCTGTGCGCAAAAAACAAATAAACCGATCAATCATACACTGGCATGACGACGTCAACGCTCAAAGCCAGCCTCAAACAATGATACCGGGGGGACATTTCTTACCAGCAGACGGGATAAATCCTCCTTGTCCGGTGAGATCAGACCGGGGTTCCCCAGCGAGTCGTTCAGCGTGGGATCCTCGTCCACGTTCATGTTCTTGGAGAGATAACAGAACACAGATCAGGGAGCCTAAAACCGGGCAGGACTGGGGTCAGAGACCCACCGTGAGGCTGGAGGCCTGTGATCAATAATTCAGATTGTTGTAGCCTCGCATGCGGTTCGCAACAATGACGATGTGTGCCAGGTTTACCGGAGCCACTGTAGGTCAGCGAGCTCGTTATATGCAACAGCCTCCTGTTTGAGCGCCGTGCGTTCTAAAAGCACACACCCAGAGCTCCAGCTGAGCAGCCGGGCTGATTGCATGCCACCACAGCCAGATTGGATCTCCCCGTTTCCTCCCCGGCCCACAGATGGGTGATGGTTGGATGAAAGAGGAGTCCCTTTGCGCTCTGGCCGCTCAGCGCCCCGCGGTTACAACAATCGCTGTCCAGATAACGGTGCGCAACAACAACCAACCCCCACCCAATGCGCGCATGAACGCACTCCCATCCACCCCCGGCTTCGATTACTGATGTGGCTTTGGAAATACTCACTATTCCGTCCTTTTCTGCTGCCTGTACCGCCATCTTGAGCCGAAGAGCACAGGATGGGAGCCTGCCGCGGCGTGGGGAGCGTGGCGTGTCAGCGTCGTGGGACTTGCCTCAGGAGGATTTTCCCAGTTCCTGCGTCCCTCCGACGTCTGCTCCGGCCTCACCGCAGGGAGGGAGAAAGACCGCAGCCGCCTAGCAGGACATCTCCCCCTGCTTTACTGTCTGCCCCTAATGGGTGGATGTATGTGCTGACGTATGCTTTATAATAATTAGAGAGCAAAGCTTTAATCCCCGTCTGTTGGAGAGGGCTAATCATCGGACAGATCTTCCCCAAGCCTTCAGCCAATTAGGCGACGCGCTCTTTGGGCTGTTTTCGGTTTTGGCAGCGGGCTGGAGCTACAGTCCTGCAGGTTGTATCGGTTTATGAGCATCAGGCGCGGTCTGGATGTGGCACGGAGTGGGAGTGCACTTATTTTAAATGTCCGAACACTGCTGCGCGCATCAGATCAACAAGCTGCGCAAAGTGTGATCAAAATGCGCAAATGTGTGCACACAGGAAAGGCTTCCCACTAAGTAAAGCAAACAAAAATGCGTGGACTTTTTTTCCCCTTCCCAGCCTTGACCAATGAAACGTGCTCTGGTTTCTCTCTGACTGGTTTGGTTTGATTGAGCCACTCTGCCCCGCTGTGGACATTTAGAGACATTACAACACTTCAGCCCATTCCTCTGATAAGAAATGATGCACCAATGAATGCGTAAAAAAAAATCAATGTACACTTTATTATCCTTAAGGGGCAATTTGTTTTGCAGCCAACAGAGAAACAAATGCAAAGAAGGATAAACTATACAAACATCCCAACATTCAGGATAGAAACAAAAGCTCCTACAGTTTCTGTTTGCCTGATCGGGTCACATTATTGAGAAGGCCGGTCCTGAAAGGGTCAAATGAACATTTGTACCTTTTCTATACTTCAGTGCTGTGTATCTGAGACCAGATGGCAGCAGCATGTTGTTCTGATGAAGACGATGACTTTAAGGCTTCCTGGTGATTCTGGCTCAGCATGTGGGAGGACTTCAGATTTGGACCTTACAATTTTGCTGCACATTTTTACATTGCTGTTTAATCTGTGCTTCTTTTTTTTAACGTGAGGAACTTTAAACCGATGTATAAAGGAAACTGTTTAAACTAATTCGATTAGAGAGGAGTAAAAACACATTTTCATAAAAGACCAACATTAAAGCTTCTCAGTTTATGATAAAAATGAATGAACTTTAGCACAGGCTGGATAAATTAGGTCGAATGGTTGTCAGTACTTTTACTGAGGTATTTGTGGCTCCATTCAATACTGTAGAATATTATTGCAACGTTAATTTATTCCAGTAGCTGAATTCACTAAGTGAAACCCTTTATATAGATTCATTAAATTTAGGTTGATGTTTTAAAGCTTTTATTTCTGTCAATTGTGTTGTTATTCTGTTTAAAGCTAATTAAAACAGCTCATTTAAGAAGATTAAAATATTACATCAGACCAATAGTAAAAACTAATACAGAGATATGAGATTAATGAAATGTATGTTTAATATCTGCTTAAAGATTATTATTTTAAACATATTTTAATTTGACAAACAAGCCTCAGTAGAACACATATTCTAATTTATTAAATATGACTGAATAATGTGGCAGAAAACTAACCTCAGATCTTTACAGGTCCAGAATGATCTGGCACAGCTCTTCCCCTCTACCTTTCCTCTCATTCAATCCCTGTGATATTATCATTCATTTATGCCACGTTCACATTTTGTCATATTTTTATTTGAACAGAAAGCTTATTGTAATTCAGTCATGACATTCAGAATTTTTCAGACCGTTTCCTGCATATTTTCCACATCTGCAACCAATATAGAGGTCCAAATGTGTCACATTTCAACAAACAATTCAATTGGTCACTATTAAATAAATATTTAAAACAAAGATATAGAATATTTGTTGAATCCATAGCAATGTAATGTGGTGCAAATACAAATACTGCTAATATTGTTTCAATGTTTTCAATTGATTTATGGTTGGATGCTGCAGCACACCATGAACATATTTTATTATCAGTGAACCTGCTAGAATTAGAGGACAGGGATAGGCTTGCTGTGGTCAGCTTAATTAGCCTAAAGCTGTGCAGGTTAACCAGTCAGATGTTAGATCTGGGTACCTGACGAGCTGCACTAACAGTCTGAATTATTGGACTGTGCACTACAGCATAGAAGCCACAATAAAGAAAAGCTGAAATAGTTACACTTTAAAATAGTTCTACAAAACTTATTTAAAAAAAAATGTTCAAAGACATTTATTTACAGTTTAGTTTTATTCAGAAAATGTAGAAATCATTATTTAATTTTTTATTTATTATTAAAAAAATAGATTTTTTCCCCCATGGTTTTCTTGTCTTTGTGGTTTAGAGGCTTTCATCTACTCCTGTTCTTCATTACCGCATACACACAATCAAAATTGTTCTCATACCTGGGAAAAATGCCATTACGATTAAAGCAAATTTATTAAACAAGGAGAAAATGACATAATAACAAGATCACTGCTGACACAGGTATCGCCGTCTCAACAACCTTCTTAAGTTGAATTAGACTTTACTGTCATTACACTATGTGCACGATGTACATTGGAGGGAGATTTCGTTGCAAGGCTCCGAGTAAAGACAGAATACAAAAGAGAAACATTATAAATCTATGTATGTGCCATAAACGTATAAAATAAAAAACATAAAAGAAACATAAACTAATACAAAATATTGTGTCAAATGTAGCAACTAACAAAACAGGTATTTTATATGTACAGAAAAGTTATGTGTAAGACAATATGAGTTGAGCAAGTTTTTGTAGCAGCAGGATGCATTGCAACAATGAACAAGCCATGTCAGACCAAGGTGCAGATAATACAGTTACTCAGTGCAATAGATACATATATGCAAAGGAATCACTTTTTTATTCATACTTTACTTTTTGAAAATTTTTAAATTTTTAAATTGGTGAGATTTTCTAGGAGCCTCTGATCAGTAATAAAGCATATTTATACCCAGGACATAAGAGTGTACTGTTACAGAAGTGTTATACCCCTGAGGATACAGAGGCCCTTTACACGAACCCGCTGGGCCCCAGGCGGGGAAATAAATTTATCTCATCACCAAACACATCGATAAGGATCATATGGGAGGCAACTTTAAAAGCTTATTCAAAAGCGTATTGTTAAAGAAATGCAGGAAGGAAGTTACTTATCAACCTGATGTACGCCCAGTGACCGCTGGAGATAAGCATCAGCCCTAAGCTCAGATCCTGCACGGATAAACAACGGATGGATGTCTCCCATGTGGAGTTTGCTGAACACCCATGTAACTTTGCTGTGACTGTGTGCTTTGGTCAGGTGAGGTTAAAACTCAGCTTTCTGGCAACAAATCAGGCAGGACTGGCAAGAAGCAAAGAATTTTTCTATGGAGAAACTGTTCATGCCCATAGTTAGTACGGTGAAGGATCTATGATGCTGTGGGCCTGTTTCTCTTCCAAAGGCCATGGAAACCTTCTTAGAATGCTGCCATTACAAATTCTTTGTAATACCAAGGGACGATGAAAAATTCTGGTAGACTCTACCAGAAAACAGAAAAATATGCCATCACTGAATCTTTCAACAGGATAATAATCCAAAACATATACATATAACCAAGTCAACACAGAAATGGTTCACCAGACAAAATCTGGAGCCATATTAGTTAAAGCGGTGAACGGACAGTTCTGGAAGGTGGAGGAGCAGAGCCGAAAAGCTGTATGTGCTGGTACGCAGACTGGCTTCGGTGGTTGAACTCAAAGGGGTGATGGGATAAAATCTGGAAGTGAAGCGTGGAAAAGCCCAACAATTTGGAAAATTGGATTTCACCATTTGGAGCCAGCAAAAGACTTAAAGCTGACAGGAAAGTTAGAGCAGCTTCTCTCATAACAAACAACATATTAGGATTATGCCTTCCCTATCTAATCACTCCTGATTTGTTATGTCGACAGAGCTCAGAACTCTACCCTGCTCCCTCCTCCCCCGCTGACACCTGCGGATGCTTTCTAAACTGTTGGCCGGCTGATAACATCAAGGACAATGGCCTCTGTTCACGGAAATATAAACACTTTCACCCAAACAGACACGCATAACTGATGCTCATATAAACTGATGAACTTACACGTGACTAGTCTCAAATGTTTACCTTCTGCTATATGTGTCTCGTCTTATTTGTGCTTTTTGTGCAAGAGGTTTTCAAACTGTATCCTGTTATAGGATAAAGTATGAGCTATGTTTTTTTCCCTCCCACTTCCTTTTTGTTGCCTCTATCTTTTCACAGAGTAATGGCAGCGCCATGTGGGCACCGTGTAAGGCGGTTCCTTGGCAGCAAGGCCCCAGTAAATCGTCTCCCCCTTAAATGTTTGGGATGTTTGTTATGTTATGGCGATTGTACTGAAACAGCAATTTCCCTCTGGGATTATTAAAGTATTTCTGATTCTGATTATACCATACCTAAATCCCGTAGAAGACCTGTGGGGTAAGCTAAAGAGAAGAGCTAATAGAGATTGTGGAAAAATGAATGGCTATGGAGCTCCCTCTGTATGACCAAACCGTGGGTGTCTGTGTGTGTGTGGGGAGGGGGGGTGGGGGGTGGGGGTCCATGCACTAACTAGGAAAGTTGCAGTGTCTCTAAGTGGAAAAAAATAAAAATTATAATTTTATTTTATGGACATTAGGATTAACACCAGCCATCACTTACAACTGCTTGTCCTTGCAGTGTCACTGGTTCCTGTGAATGCACAGGCATATGCACGCGCGCACACACTCCCACACTTCTTTCCAATACTTCCTGAGGACCTTACCTTGACTTCCATTAATTTTCAACTCTTTCTATGGCCTAACCTTGAGCCTAAACCTAACCACTACCAGTACATACCTTCCCCTAACCTAAATCTAATTGACAACTTAGTCCTAAACCTAACAACAAGCCCCAAAAAATGAGGACCAAAAAAAGGTCCTCAGGTTACATCAAAGTCCTCCCTCTGGTGTGAAAACATGAAAAATACTCAGCTGCGAGTACAAACACACACACACACACACACACACACACACACACACACACACACACACACACACACACACACACACACACACACACACACACACACACACACACACACACACACACACACACACACACACACACCGAACAGACATTTTTATTTTAACTTTGGGAAGAGGCTGGATTCCCTCAGGGAACCCACATGTGAATATGTGAATAGAATAGAATAGAATAGAATATTTAATTTGTCATATTCAGAGATGTGCAGGAAGAACATGCAAACTCCATGTAGAAAGGGATAGTTTAATTACCTTAATCTTAAATGAAAATTAATGATGTCAGCAATGTCACTAACAGTGACATTACGACTAGTCAAAATGACATTACAGATATCTAAAATGGTAATTCCAGATAGTTAAACTTACTGATCAAATGCTAAAACATCTTGTCATACTCCCAGAGCTATTCACATCAGTTTCTCCAAATTACTTCACAAAAATTTTTTAAACCAATAGCAGTACGGATTCGGAATTCAGTGCAAAATCACCGTTTAACCACAGGAGGGCGCCACACTGACAATTTTAGACACAAGCAGGATTTCAACAAATATGCACTAATTTGTCAAAAATTATGACCAGGATATGTGGACAGTACTATAACACAACCATGTTATCAGTCTATTGGAAAAATATAGTTGCTTGGGGGTGATTTACCCTTTAAAGAGTTGTGCAGAGTGATTTGTACGTTAAAGAAAGATGTAGCGTTAATAGGTGCAGTGGCTCTTTTAATGACTTCATCTATAAGAAAAACTGAAGTTAATAGATAAGCTATTAATCATTAACAGAAAAGCTTTTTTTCAGTAATTTTCCCCAAGTCATTGGAACATGTATGTCTGCAGCTTCTTTGATATAGAATCAGAATGGTGAAGTGTTAAAAATGGCCACTGATAAAGGCCAAACCGTCAGAGCGTTCTTTTTAGATTTGAAAAAGGACTTTGATCTTTTGAATCATAATGTTCTCTTACATAAAATATCCAAGTTAAACTTTGACAAAGTGGCACTACAGTGGTTCAGAACACATTTAGAACAGACAAGGTAATGTGTAGCAGGTAATAATAAAAGGTCATCTCTCTTAACATTAAAAACAGATGTCCCTAAGGGATCAATACTTGGTCACCGTTTTTTTACACTATATATTAACGACTTGCCAAAAACAAGCTTCTGGTTTCCAAATGTATGCAGATGAAGCGGTAGTTTATGTGAGTGGTAAAAGCATTGAAGCCATAACTGCTCAGCTGCAGCTCCATCTAGATGCTGTGTCAGTCTGGTTTCAAAACCCTTGACTTATTTTAAATGTCAGTAAAACAATGTCAGTTTGTTTTGTTTCCTGGTTTTGTCCTCCAGAAAACTTGCATCTGACAATAAATGGTTAAGATATTACACAAGTTAAAGAAATTAAATACCCTGACCTGACAGCCACATTAAAAATGCTATAAGAACAGATGAGGCAAATTTGTTCAAGTTCAAAATCATAATGATAATCATGTTTATCCTTCCATGCAGCAAATGTATCCATGCATGCTATGATGATATCTTTTCATCTCAGTTACTGTATAACTTCCTGGTCTCGGGCAACAACAACAACAACAACAATCAGATTAGTGAGAATAATTTACAAAAGAGCACTGAACATACTCGACAGAAAAGAGAGATTTGGTTTTCTCAGTTTTGAGAATTTTGTAAAGTTTTCCAATTTAAAATTGATGTATAAACGTGTACACAATTTGGCCCCTGATGTCCTCAGACAGTTCATAGTCCCACTCAGAGCAGCGGGTTCCTTCACACAAGGAGCTTCAAATGGAAATGTCAAAGTTTCCCTGAGAAAAACCTCCTAAAGGCAGTCGGCCGTCTCTGTCAAGGGGGCCAAACTGTGGAACTCTCCTGAACTGAAACAGGACCTTGATTTGGTGTTTTTTTTTAAAAATGAATTGAAATGTGCGTTTAAAATGAATCACCATTGCAGGCATATTTAGTCCTGTATGAACTGATTTTAAATTGGACATTTGTATGATATGAATTTCTGAACACTTGTAAAGGTGTTTGCTTTTTTTAGGCCCTTCTAGGGAAAGACATCATGAGGACACAATGCGCACACTTGGCCCTATCAAATAAATAAAACTAAACTAAAATGAAATCATAAAAAAAAAATGTCTATACATACACGTTTTGTATGTATACAAAAATAACCTTAAATACCTTAAAACAAATAGAAAGGTTTGCTGTATTATAACAACATCCTGTATTTAAAACATCTCCAATAATTTGGATTTGAAAGAAGACCAGCAGTAAGGGCTTTACAAGCTATTTTCATCTGGCTGTCTGATCAGTTGCAAGTTTGAGCAATAAATGCCTTTGTTTCTTGTTGAAGAACATCTAGATGTTCTAGATGCAAAGATGCTTTAAAGCACAGCAGCGTGTTTGGCAAGATCCAAACAAAGAAATCGACACAAACACCTGACGGCATCAGTTAAGCCCGCTGGTGGTGGGCTGACGATGTGACTTCGTCCAGCCGCCACAGTACATGGGCACAGGACTTGCAACAGGGCAAAGATAGCAGTCGGTCCAGATGACACAGCAGGACACGCCGAGCTGACTTTTACTTCTGTTAAGCTCTGTGCATTATGTTCTCACACATGCAACCTTAAAAAGATCATCTGTTTGCCACAATCAATGACGAATACACACACACACACACACACACACACACACACACACACACACACACAGGAGGAGGTGGTTCTTGCTAAGTCAAAGTGTTGCGCTAACAGAGAAGGACTTGTGCGTCCGGACAGAGAAACAAAGCATAGATATGTGAGCGTGGCAGCCCTCTGCCATGATAACCCCATGTGGATTTGTTTTGCTGCTGATTCAGCACATTTTACAGACACTCTGTACTAAAGGTGGTTGTGCTTCAAACCCATTTCCTGTGTGAAGAACAAGGCGTGGGTAGTATGGCCTTCGAGGAACAATATGTTAACATGTGTACGGTGACGTTTGAAGGGAAGCGCTTGTTTGTCTTCTACGGATGGTGTTCATGATGTTTCTTTTAAGACTCATTTGGTTATCTGACTGTTCCTTTAGGTCTGAAAGATCCTCGTGCTCATCTGAGTTGAGTCATTGGAGTTATGTGCTTGGACATAATCACTAATCAGAGGGTTGACAAGTTGTCTTCATCACTCAAACCTTTATTAGTCCTTACGATATTTGGAAGAAAGTGACATTGCCTTTTTTCTGGTGAAGGTTTTTGTCATGATCTGCAGTTTTTTGTGTTCTGTTCTCTTTGTGTCTGGTTATAGTCTTGGTTTTTGTGCCTTCCTCAGCTCCCTGCCTCTTGCTGCCTTTTAACTATTCGGAGATGTTCTGCACGTAAATAGCAGGGGAAAAAAAAGCCAGTTTTAGACTCGGTCACACATGGATGCTGGAGTCTGAGATTTGCTCTGGTGTCCAGGGCTCCAGTTCTGTTTCATTGCTCTGATGTAGAAGCTTCACTGATGTTTCTCAACGCTTTTATTCCTGATTGCAGAATTCAAGCTAAATAAACTAGCATGCATGCTTCACCTGTGTCTTAAACTCTTGTGTGAGGTAGCTGGCCTTTCTTAGGTATAGGAATAACAACTAATGTATTACCATGGGCAAAATAAGATGTATTTTAATAGATAAATATATTTCACTTTGAAAACAAAAATTAGTCATAAGGTTAAACTTTTTAACTTTTTAAGGGTTGACTATTTTTTTCTTTATCACTTTTTCTCTGGTGCTTTTGGCTGTTTTGGGGACAAACCCCGTTGAAAAAAAACTTAATATCATAAATAGAGGCTGGATCCGAGCTTTTTCAGAGACCTCTATCTTTTGGTAATTTTTGTACATCACTCACAGTCCAGGCTAAGAGGGATCTAGATCAGAGGTGTCCAACGTGTGGCTCGGGGACCATTTGCGGTCCGTGGTATGATTTTGTGTGGCCTCCAACCACAACTCAGGACTGGTACAAGTTTGGTCTGCCAACACAAGCAGTTGATCCAGATATAAATAATTACTTTTCTCATTTCAGCGACCCCGCTAAGTTACTACAGTATTATGTGGCTTGTTACTGCAACTCGTTCAAGAGAAAAACGCATGTATAAATATGGGCTTCCGGTATGATTGTGAATTTTATTTATTTTTTGTCATGGGGCCCAAAATTCGTAATGGCTACCCTGGTTAGAGGCATGTGGGACGCCGATTGGCCAAGGAAGTTTACGGTGGACAGTCCTTCACCAGGCACTGCACACACAGACAGAGTAGACCAACAGTAAGAGACACACACGGCGACGCAAGGAACAAGCCAAACTAAATGTCCTTCTCAATTCTGAAAAGCATGTTTCATCCACTGAATGCTTGAAGTTTATCCAATCCCTTCGCCGGTCCAGGTGTTTAGAAACCACAGATCTGATTGGTCCATGGTCTTGCTAATCAAATTGTTACCAATTTTAAATCTAGGAGTTTTCTAAATTTAATTATTTGGTTGTGCTGTTTGGCATTTTGGCATTTTGTTGTTGTTTTTTTTTTTTTGCTTCGCCTCATGTCGCGTAATGTAGCGCCGGAGAACTTACAGCTGTACTGCAAGTAATAAGAAACTGGAAGTGCCTCAGGACAAAGCAACAACTGAATTTACCTACCCTCGTTTAGTCAGACCTTGTGTTCCACCTTTCAGTGTATTTCAGAACAACAGCTTCACAACTAAAGATTTAAAAACATTTACACATGTATTCCCTGGTTTTAGTTTCATAGTTTAAACCAAATACTCAGGACAAAAATAATACCAAGAAAATGGATTGTCCATTTTAAAGAGACAACATCTCTTTTCCCCCAAGATCAAAACAAAATGCAGCTGAACATCAAAAAGAAAAATTATAATTACAAACTCGTAACTTCCACCTCTGTCTTACTTGTTTTGCAGCTGCAGTTTTGTACCAAGATGCCCTTTACTCATCTTCCATCCATCTTCCCATCAGCTCTGACTAGTTTTCTTTTCCCCGCTAAAACATTATGCCTGGTTCTGCCCATACCATGTATCACTGTAGAGATGCTGTGTTCAGGGTCTTGGACGCACTGTGTTAGTTTCCCTTCCGACATAGTGTTTCGATGCAGGCCAAAAAAGTCAGTTTTGCTCTTACAGACCATAGAACCCTCTCGCATCGTAGCTGCCCACTTTCCTTCAGCAACACCTCCCTTCCTGATTCCACGAAGCTCAGATTTGTGGAGTACACAGCTCATCATATGTCAACACGTTCTCTCAACTGAGCTGCAGAGCTCTGCAGCTCCTCCAGAGTTATCAAGAGCCTCTTGGGAGCTTTTCAGATTAATGCTGTTCTTGACCGACACGCCAGGTTAGATGGACTGTCAGGTCTTGGTGGGTTTGCAGTGGTGCCATGCTCTTTCTACTTTCAGATGTTCGACCGAACATTTCCTAGTGAGGTGTTGCAATCTTGGAATGTTGTTTTGTACCACAACTTGCGCTTTAAACTTCCCCACAAAAGCATCGCTGACCTGCTGTGTTCCTTGGTCTTCGTGATGTGGTTTGTTTGTTAATGTTCTCTAAGAAACCTCTGAGGTCTTCACAGAGCAGCTGCGTATATACTGAGATTAAATTATACACAGGTGAACTCTGTTTGCTAGGGGGCTGTCACTTTAAGATGCTGCTGGCCCCCAACCCCCAAGAGTATCAAAATAAAGGGGGACTGAAAACAAATGCATACCACACTTTTCAGATTTTTATATTTTTAAAGCGTTTTGAAAACCGTGCATGTTTTCACTTCCAGGTCAAAGTTATGTACTTTTGGATGCACCAAAAAGAAAAACTAATTCCAGTTCAGTGTGGATATTTATGCCATGGCCTAAAGTCATTACCTACTCCCTTCTACTGTAATAATCAGTTTCACAGCTGTTTGTGGGTGAAAATACCAAATCATCTTCCTCAATCCTTTTTTGGTTATTGGAAAACCGACAGTATGCAGCCCCGCAGTATCCCATCCGTCCCTCTCCCTGTCGCCCCTCTGTGGCGCTCTCTGCTCTGCTGCACAGATCCAGCCGCCTGTCCGCTGTTCTGCGCCCTCCTCCTCCTCCTCCTCCTCCTCCTCCTGCTCCTGCTGCCATGGCTGCGGAGGCTTCTGGCCGGAACGATGCGACCACCGGCCCCGCAAACTGCACTGAGATGCGGGAGCGGCTGGTAAGATGCCTTGGGCTTTAAGAAAGCAATGTTTGCGGGGGGAAGAGCCGCGGCGCTTCTCCTTCTGGTGCAGGCCTTGATGCGCCGCTGCGCCGGCCGGGATGGAGTTCAGCTGTGCTGGATGCACGCAGCCAGAAGCGGCAGCGTCGTGTTTTGATAGTTCATTTTTATCAGATGACCAACTCAGGGGAATACAAGCAGATCTAAGGTTTGCAGAGAGAGGGCGGGAAGGAGGATGCGCCTTATCGCAGGTGGGTGGGGGGGACATCAGTGGCTCATATTCTGGATGACGCGCTGATGTGACAGGGGAGAAGTGAAAGCGGAGGGTCGGCTTATAAATACTCTGTGATTGGCCGTCCACGGAGCAGTTGGTTCTCTGGCTCCTTGCGTCTTTCCGCTTCTGGGTCCTCCACGCAGCGCTGCTCCGGAGAGCCCGTTTTCTTCCACTCGGCGATGACGCAAGCCCCCGACAACCTGGTAGGGGAGGTAGGGATTCTTCCTGATCACCCGAGCGGGGCGAGCAATGAATGGGAGCAGATTTGTGCAGATTTTAGGTCAGTATTAGAGAGAGAGAGAGAGAGAGAAAGAGAGAGGGGAAGCGGGTTCACTCGGAACAGAGATCCGCGGCGAAGTTTCCTCTAATCCGTCTTTTGATCGAAGCAAAGAAATCAGAATTTGGATCAAAATTGGAACAAGCAACATTTTCAACATTACTGTTATTATTTCCAAATAGGTGGTGAATGTTGAAGAACCTGTTGAATGAACCAGGTTTGTGCGTGTGTGTGCGTGCGTGCGTGTGTGTGTGTGTGTGTGTGTGTGTTCTTGTTTTTGCTGCTGTGCAGAACATTGTTTACACATTTTACCTGTAAAGTGAGGACTTTGATGTAGAGTGGGGACCCTTTCGTGGTCCTCACTTTTTCTGGCTTAGGGGTTAGGTTTAGCACTGAGGTGTCAACTAGGTTTGGGTGGGTTTAGGTATAAACCAGTAAGGATTTTGGCTATAGGGTCAGGGTTAGGCCGTAGAAAGGCTTGAAGATAAATGGAGGTCTATAGAAGACAGTCCTCACTATGCACATTAAACAAGGATGGGTGTGTGATCCTAAATGACTACTTTTTAAAAAAGGAAGCATGCCTATCTCCACCTGCTTACTCCTGAACTAAAACCTGTTCTTCAACTTAAGGGAGACGTTTGTGTCAGCTGACGCTCAAACGTTCATTACTGATTGTCTCCCATGTGTGATCTCAGTCAGACATCAGTTGCTCTGCTGCCTCTGCACTGCTCTCTTTCTGCACACATCTCTCTCGGGTGAGTTTTGTTGCTACAAAGTTCTTTAAACCTTCATCAGTAAATTCATATCACCGTTTCCTATAGGGCATCACTGGTTTATTCAGTTTAGGTCCTTTAAAGGCAGGGTTCCTCTGAAGAGGAGCCATGGTGTATCAAGAGTGAAATATTTAGGTTATAGTGGCAAAGGTTAGGCCAACCTAATGCACCAGATTATGCGATGCAATCTTTATAATCTCCCTGCTGGAGAATGAGAGATTCCAGATTAAAGGAGGTGATTAGTTGGGGAAAAACCTCAAAACAGAGGCTGGGATTAGAGTTTACTGGGTTTCTGATTGTTTTTGGACCCACACAATTTGTTGTGGCTGGCAGGCAGTGAAGCAAACAGACCACGAGGAATGTCATAGTACGATCCCATTTGTGCTGTGCTACATGGTGTTTCTCTGCAGCTTTTCACGATGTAGAACAACTTAGTTTGGCTTCCTGCTTACATAATCAGAAAAGAAAGGACACGGTTTTCGCCTTTCGCTTGTTTGTTTCCATCAGCTTGCACTGAAGCGCTTTCGACCGTATCACCTCTATAGGGGTTCAACTCAGACAGGTGTCAGAATGTGCTCCAAAGTCTTCAGTTGTCCTCAAAGCCAGGAGGCAACAAGCTTACTCCTTGTTCATGAGAGTTGAATCTTGCACAGCTTGAATCCGTATTTCTTTTTTGGCAGTGAATGTTCACGTGCAAGGTTATATTCAAAGTCAGTTTCATACATTGTCAGAATAAAAGAGAAACAGATCTGTTGTCTTGAGTTATTGAATACAAATTAGCCTTTTGAAAATTAGTGTGAACATTATTTGGTGACATAAAATATGTAGAGCTGCACCAATCAGGAGTTTCCTGACCAACACAGATTTCTGATTTTGTTTGAGGTCTAAGTTGACATTTCAGATCTTGATGGATTCAAATTTTTTCTCTCTAAAGATTGTAACGTATAAGAGAAAAATAAGGTGCTTCTTTTTCTTTGATTGAGGTCGTGGCTTTAGATTGCCCCCCCTTTGTGCTTCCTTTGTGCCTAACCTTTATTAGACTCCCATTGAACAAACAAAAACTTCACCAATAACAACATCTTGGTTATTGCATTTATAGAATGATGATACTGGGACTTCTTGGTTTGGAAGAATTTAATAAAAAGGAGGGGGAGAAAGATTGCTAATTACGATCAGAGCCAATCAAAAGAAAATTGTCCAGCCGATCATCTTTTCAAAAAATATGTTATAAATCTGTAAAAAATGAAATACACTATTCTTTAAGCACTACAAATGTTCTGTTAGGCTTAGTCATTTTCAGCTCGGTCATGGGGAACATCACGTCCTGGACCTCAGATGGGAATATCAATAAGCATTACATAAAGTTAAAGTTAGTCATGTTTGGTAGACCTGACCAACATGTTTTAGTCCCTAATCTTTAAGAACAGAAAGAAAAAACATTTTAAGTCTAAAGTGAAAGGGAACTGAACTGTAAAAGTTCTGAAGGAACATGTCCCATGGTGGTGAAGTCGTATCAGTTCATCTTTGTCCTGAGGGATTTGATGTCCTGTCAGCTGAAGGCTTTGTACATTAGCATTAGGCCTTAGACTGATTCATGAACTTCTGGGAGAAGAAAAGCTTACAGAAACAGACGTGTTCACCGTCAGACACTTAGTTACTTAGACTAAGGCTACTTAAGAATGGAAAGTTACAAATTACCGCATCTACGTGGTTCCATCCACACCATTATGAGGCCAAGGTTATTCCTTTAGACACAACTTAAATCTGTGCAACCTTGCCTGTATAAGACAAATAGCCATAATAACCAGGCCTTATAGTGAAAACACAACTCCGACACCATCTTAGTACTTTTTGTAACCATAGAAGAATACAAATTGACCTTTGACCGAGTACAGATCGTACAAAATCTGGTCAAACTACCAACTGACACGTATGCATTTTTATTTTAAGGCTTATTTTCCTAACATTTTTTCCTCCCTAGAAGACTGCAGATTTGCATAAAGTTGAAACCTGTATGCCAATCAAAAAACTTTCTTTCTAAAAACTTGATATCAGATCCTTTGAGAATCCAGTGAAAGGAACATTGAGTGAAAACTTTAATGTCTATTCCTTTGAGGACATAACAGTCATGATCATGTGACTATAAGTCACCACCGAGCGAACTTAGTGGCCTCTGAGGGGTCATAAGGTTACAACCCATCAATCACTTCCTTAGACCCAGTTAAAGAAGCCACTCGGGCCACCAAACAGAGCTTACTTTAAGGCCTAACGTTTTTTTTCAACCAGCAGCAGACAGATTTGTTGCTCTTTACCTCAAAATAAATGATGAGAAAACATGTTTGAAGCAGTAAGTCCTGAAATTAATTACACTGTCATAGAGTAGATGCTAAATCTGCTCCTTTTCCCCCCTCTTTGCTTTAAATCTACATATTAATAAACACATTGGCAAATTTTGAAGCAATTCATGGATTATTTTTGGATTTTAAGAGCTTTCATATTTTCTACCTTAGTAAAAGGCTTTTCTACCCCAACAACAGGAAAGTGTCTGAAACAAAAGCTAATTAGTGAGGATGAGAGGCCTAGTTTTTAATGCAGCACACTGCCTTTTGCATAGCTCCATTTATCATAAATGTTTATACAATGGCATTATTGTATAAGAATAAATTTTTTTATTATTTTTCCAAAAAGTTTTGTTTTAAATCTTATCTATATACTAGAGTGCAATTGCTATAAGTAAAATGTGTCATATGCAGTGGAAAATGCCTACAAGTTTTTGCTCTGAACTGGTTTTAGTCCTCAAAATGTTCACCTTAATGGTTAAAAAGCACATCTCACAAGATGTTCTGAATTGAGGCATTTAGTAGAGAAGAAGCGGTTCACTCTACTCTCAATCTTATCACAACTCTTTGTAGGGTATGTGCACATTTACTGATGAGCTGATATGGAATATAGTAAAGGATAAGTAATCCGCTGCACAAGCTTGGGCTGGTGTCTGATAAAGTGTCTTGTGTCTTTCAGATGACAGGGGGAAACATGAAAGGAGACTTGGAAGCTTCTCTGCCTGCTGCACAGGACAAGTTTGCAATCCGGTGCCGAGATGTTTGTCGGTCATATGGAAAGCTAAAGGTCCTTACCAACCTGAACCTTACTGTACCACAGGGACAGATGTGAGTACTGTCACATTGACTCATCACTGTTTCTACTAGCTATTACTTAATATCAAGTAAAAACATTTAAACTAAGAAATGTGAAGGTAAATATAGCCTCTGCCTTGCTCCTTGTAGCACTAGTAGGCATTTGATAATGGATTTGTCCTCTTTCCGGTCATCAAAGATTTGCTCACCATGCAAATTATGTTTGCATTCTGCTGGTTGGCTGAAGCCAGTCTGGTCGCCCTCACTTTGTCTTCCGTCTGACTGGTCAGTTGCCAAACATGTCGGCTTCCTGCTTGTTAGTCAGGGTACTGCCGGTACATACCGTTTAGGTCATTTTTGTTAAAAGAGGAAAATTCCGTTCCTCTGAGGTGCTAAAGAAGTTCGAGAAGAGATTGCAAAGAAAACATACTGTTCAGTGACAACACAGCCTTCAGCTTCTTAGAAAAACAAGCTCCTGTTCCCTGTCCTTTGTTCGCTGTGTCTGTCGTTTGTCTTTGTCATATTTGAGGCAAATGACGAGAAATTTACATTCGACTTTTCGCACACATATCTAGATTTTTGAAATTACAAAAGTATATTTCACTTAGAAGTGTTTATGTTCAGATTACAACCCAGATCGTACTGATTCCACAGAGAAAAGATGAATATGGAAACAATGTGAACTAGGCTCTGCGATTATCTTTCTACCTTGAACATGTGCAAAACAACGATGCAAATCCACTGTACAACTAAAATAGTTGTGCATCTTACAAACTTTGCCAGACGTTTTCAGACTCACTGTCCATCTATCACTTAAATTAATTCGCACAATCAGCACCTGTTGCACTGTACATTGTTAGTCTGCTAGATGGAGATGGACAATCAAGGCTGTGCTACATCCTGGATAAACCACAAGACATTGAAAACAACATGTCTTTATCATAAGATGGAAAACAGAAAATAATATGTTTTAACCAACATGCAGTGCTTTTCTTTGACTGTTTCTCTGCAGTATATGATATTAGTCTCAAAGTGTGTCATACTAATCATTATGGTATGCGAGGTATGTTTTAAGGCCATTATATGCCCCACAAAAACAGCATGACGTTATTCTGTTCTTGCAGCCCTAGCTTGAGGAATTCTTGAAGTTTCTTCTTGACATATTCTGGGTAGACCTCGTTTCTTCTGTGGCGTCCAACAATTAACATATTCAAATGTTGCCATTAGAGGGAACTATGAGAAACTCAGTGGAGTAATGTACTTTAGTTCTTCAGAGGTATGAAATCTCCCGGCCAGACAGAACTTTGTTCTTGTTCTTACAGCTTTGGGTAAAATAATGCGTTTGTCAGTTCTTGCATAGTAAGTATTGGCCTTTAGAATATGCAAAATATACTTTGGTAGTATGTCTTGATTTAGTACAGATAGATAAAAATCAAACTTGCAGTCCTCAAAGCAGGCTACTTTTGATTTCTGCTCAACTATCATGTAAAACAAATTCAGTTTAAACTTGTTTATCTCATCAATATTTTAAGTGTATTTTATTCTTAGAGCAGCATTGAATTAAAGCTAATATTAGGGCTGTAGCATAGAATTGTACCCATCGGTGCTATATTTTGAACGTCTTGAACAACTGCCTTAGTAGTCTAGCTATTCTTTAAAAATTAACTCAGGATGGCCATAACAGCTAGCATGTCTTGTCATGAGCAGCATTCTTTAGCTAGCAAGTTTTATAAAAAATAATGGTTTTAAATACTATACCCATTTTTATTTAAAATTAACAGCAGCTGACTGTAAGACTTTTTTACTTTAACAACAATGTGAATGATCGTAAGTCTTGTTGCTCCTTAAAGCTTTTATGGTAAGCAAGACTGAGAGATGATTGTCTCAGTCTGAGATTTTTAATAAACTTCTTTTCACTTTTTAAAGGGTTTTACTTTTTAAAGCTTCATGATCTTTTTAATAAACACAAATCTACTATATAAACCTTCACTTATGAAAATTATATAAAGACTGACTTTTTTATATTGAAATTTAAACAGGGTTTACTGGCTATTTTCTCTATGACGTTTAGCTAATCTATTCTTGTTTAGCTACAT
Organism: Fundulus heteroclitus; assembly: GCF_011125445.2. Classification (NCBI taxonomy): domain Eukaryota; kingdom Metazoa; phylum Chordata; class Actinopteri; order Cyprinodontiformes; family Fundulidae; genus Fundulus; species Fundulus heteroclitus. Next base: position 36,165,931 of record NC_046382.1, read on the forward strand.
TGTTAAAGCTAGGGTACATATGAAAAATAATTTATATACCTATGTCAGACTCGTCAACAAACAATAGAAAAACAGCATGCTTACTTATTTAGCAATGGGGTTGCTGTCCTTGGCGTCATTCAGATATTTGAATAATCTCCCTGGGATCTTGTTAGATTTGGGCCGTTTCAGCAAACAAGATATTCAGCACCTGAGCATTTGCATCGAAAAAATTTTCACCTCCCCTGGCTGTCTTAGTTAGAGGCAGTTGGTCAATGAAGTAGTAGCTCAGATGTCTTTTCTCCCATGTTTAATGCAGAAATATTTTTTCTTTTCAGACTAATGTGAAATGCTTTTGATTTTGTTTTGCAGTTATGGCCTTTTGGGCCCCAGCGGATGTGGGAAAACCACACTTTTAAAATGTATTGTGGGAACCCTGAAAATATCAAGAGGACACATCACAGTGTTGGGGAAGCCACCTGCCTTTCCTGGACACGAGGTCCCAGGGAAGATGGTTGGATACATGCCACAGGTAAACTACAAAGCATGATTACAATCATTTACTCAAAATTCCCCCAAAAAAATTTGGCGAAAATGCACATTAACTTAACTACGAAATTACTACATTAAATAATGTCCTGTTACCTTTCGTTGTCAATCTTAGAAGAACGATTTGATTCTTAGCCTTTTAAAAATCCACACAAATGGTTTAGTGAGTGTGGGAATGTGGAAGATTTTAGGTGTGGTTTTACAGAATATTCTAGACTTAGCTTTCATGTTAGTCAGCGGCTCTTTACAACCAAAAAACATTGCCTCGCTCTTGGGCTTCAGTAATTTAGCCTTTGTTGCTAGGCGATGTGAACCTGCAGAGTGAACTCATTACCGTCAAAATAGCTTTCCTTTGAGGCCGATAGGATACATGCCGTATGTCCTCGTGTTACCTTATGTTCGTCCGCTCAGGATATGATGCATATCTTAGAGACAAAGAACTGTGACACCTGAAATATTTCTGGCTATATGTTACTTTATTTGATAACAGAGATCCAGATTTTCTTACAACTCTAACACAGATGCCATTATTGAATGGTAAACCCCATAGATTTCTTGTCATACAGAAATGTTTTTAGATTGTATATTTGAGCCTTTAAGACTTATGGATCATTTGCAGTCTTCATTTTCTGGGCCGGCCATATTGTTGCATATCTAAATAGCCTTTATGATTCTATCAGATTTTTCTTTGAATTATCAAAGTTGCTCAGGTAAAGGTCTTAAAATGTGTAACTCATTATCGCCAAAGTCAGGTTGTGATCGCTCTCTTTGGTTCTTCGTTGGCTGTTGTCACGAGAGGTCGCAAATGAAGATAACAGCTAGTCTGACACTGGCCAAGACCAATGTGGACTTCGACCATATTAAATAAAAAAAATGAATCTCAAAAACCTGCGAGAGTGCTGTTTCATAACCTTTTTAATCATAACACCATTAGCATTGGGCAATTATTTACTCAGAAGCTGATAACGAACAAAAGAAATGAGGGCAACAGGCCGTGTGTCACCAGCAGTCTTCCTTTGTGAAGCACATACTGGGAATATAAACCATATAAAGCATTTTCTGCTCAGAGCAATCCCTTAAACCACTATATGATTTGACTTTTTATAATACTTTACTTTTATATCTGACCGTAAAAGCTTAACTTGGACAGTTTTGAGTATGTGTTTAATGCAGGGAGGTTACTCACGCCACAAAGCTCCCTAATTACCTGTAACTATTAACCCCTTTCTAAGTAATCATGTGCTCCGTTGGAAAAAAAACCTGTCAGTGCAAATGTGACAGAGGTTCAGTGTTTGATCTAAAGGGGTTTGTATAAACTGGCAAAATGTTTTTGAGGTTGGAGTTTTGCAATACTTTCAACCTCCAACTAATTAGGATTCACACTGAAAAAATGCAAAGATGTTTTTCTACTGCAGGTGGAATCTTACCTGCTTATTACCTTTTACTAAGATTCATCCATTTTTTATAACCACTTCATCCATGCCAGTCACAGTGGAGCTGGTGCCTAACTCCAGCACCCTTTGGACATGAGGCGGGGTACATCTTGGACTGGTTGTGCGTTCATCACAGAGACACAGAGGACAAACAATCATGCTCACACACACTCACTGCTGAAGGCAGCTCAGAGTTACCAGTTAGCCTAACGGGCATATTTCTGGTCTGTGGAAAGAAGGAGAGAACCATACATGCACAAGGAGAACGCTTCAAGCAGAAAGTTCTTGGCTGGGATTTAAACCCGGGCCCTGTTTGCTTCACAGCTCCACTGTGCATCCCTTTAAAAGAATGTCACCAAAAAGTCTTGAACTATCCAGTTAAAAACACACAGTAAACAAATATAAGTGGTTGAATGCCATTGTGGTATTCAGATTTTTGTATTTATTAAAAAATTTGATGTGCGGTATCCTTAGACATTCACTAAAGTGGTACCTAAAGTTTAATTGCTCCTAATCTAGAGTATAATAATAATGAAAAGTATTTTTAATGAAAATCACACTCCATACAAAATAAAGAGCTTAAATCAGTGGTATGTTTGCGTTGTGCAGGAACTGGCGCTGTACAACGAGTTCACCATTAGCGACACCTTGACTTT